>NC_072032.1:1764159-2064159 GCF_027791375.1 Indicator indicator | reverse complement strand
TTATAGATTCTCCCCCTTGATAATTTGATGGTATTATGGTGCACTGAGCTCCTGTGTCAACCAAGGCCCTGTACTTCTGAAATTTTGAAGTGCCAGGCCACTGGATGTACACATCCCAATAGATTCTGTTATCTCCATTATCCCTTACCTCCCCCTGGCGGAAGGCAGGGCACCCCTAATGGTGGGGATTACCTCCGCATGTACAGCCGGCACAATGTCCAGCACCAGAATTAGGATCACTGTTGGAGCTATCAGAGTTGTTCTGGGAAACTGAGGAAGCGACAGCTACCCTCCTGGTATTGCTACCTCGGGATCTGCCTCTCTGCAGCTCCCGTAACCTCTTGAAAAGATCAGAAGTTGGTTGACCATCCCATCTGTTCATGTTCTCACCAAACTGATCACGCAGAGTTATCCAGATACTGCCACGTGATTGCCTTTGCTGTCTGTTTTGGTTTGACCTGTTTTGGAATGGCCTCCTTGGAGCACGTCTGTTCCTAACAGCTGAAACTTGTATCCATCTGGAGGAAGAGGAATCAGAATCATCCCCCTTCATCAAGTTGGATATGGAGGTTTTAAGTTCCTCCTTCAGCTCTTTCATGCAATTCTTTATTTCTCCAGACAGAGTTTCAATGGCTGAAACCAAAGAAGTACGTGCAAGACTATCCTCCAATTGCCTCATTTGGTCAGTGAAATGGCCAACAGTAGGAGGTGCTCCACCATAATTTCTTGCCACAATCCTGCTTGCCAGAATAGTAGCATAATTAGGAGGAGCAAGCTTAATGAGCTTTTTGGCAAGGCCTGTTCCAACAGGAATTTCATCAGGATTCAGAGTCTTATGATCTCCATACATTACTTCTCTCACAGCAAACTCTCTCAGACGCTTGATTCCCTCAGCTATTGTGGTCCAAGGCTTAGGGTTCCATGGTAAATCATCTCTGCTGGGGTACCTCAGCGAGACAGCCAGTAGGAGGCGTGCCCACAGAGAAACTTTACCAATGCACTTGCCTAGATGCCTGTCTATGCCTGTATCCTTTGAGAGCATCCCCAACTGAGAGGCCGACTTGTCACCTACCACCAATGCTGGGGCTCCCATATCAAAACACCTGGCTAGCCAAGACAGGACTGGCTCATTATCTCCTCTGATATAATCCTTCCTCACATGTCTAATTTCCTGTCTGGGTGCATTAGCTGACTGTATGTCATCCTCATCATCATCATCATCATCATCATCCTGAGGTCGCTGTCCCCATAATCCTATTTTAATCCTCCGTTGAATTTCTTTGAGTTCAGAGGCACTACCAGCAGTTGCTAATCTACCAGGGTCTACATCCTGACCTACATCTCCATCATCCATGTGGGGTCTCAAGAGGTCTACCAGAGTTTTAAGGCTAACCCTCTCTTCCTCATCAGAAGGATCTTTCTTAAGAGAGGGACCCTGAGTAGAAGGACCCTCATCTCCATCTGCACCATCTCCTGCAGCATCTGCATCTCCTCCTGCAGCTCCTTTACGCTTTCTGGTTACAGTGGCCACCAAATTTACTGGCTTGGTTTTCACATTCACAGCAGAGTTGGAAGAGCAAGTAGCCTTATGTCTTTCTTGATACAGTGCTATCAGTAGCCATATGATTATTCCAAGAAGCAACAAAATTAAGGCAAGCACAAGATATCTAGGGTACCACTGGTTCCAAGAACTCTCTGTAGTTGTAAGAGGAGTAACAAACTCATATGTGTCTGCTAGCAGATCCATAGTTGAGTTACCATAGCTTCTTAGCCCAATAAGACCATAACAGAATTCACCAACATTCAGTAACTTGTTCTTAACCCAAAGAAACGACTTATATGCCACATATCTCACAATCTTGTCTATCATGCAGGAAATGGCCCATCTGTAAACAATCACACTGATAATAGATGAAATAGAATGACTCAGAATCCAAAACAGCTTCATTTTGCTTCCTAATCTGAGCAGAAATAAATCAAACAAGCAATCGAGCCCCGAGTTGGAGCGCCAAAAATAAAAAGTGTGTCGGTGTGAGCTGAAATTCCCCCCCCACCGACAATAACCAGGCTAGCTCAGTCTGGAAGCAAATGAAAAGCTGTATTTACAAGCAAAGTCTAAAATCTACAATGAAATGCAATGAATATGTACAAATATACAAAATTCACAACATTCACAAATATATACAATCAACAGAAAGAGCACAATCGATCTCCCTTTGCTTCCCCCCAAGGGGACCCTCCCAAAGGGGCCTCCCTCTCCCAGGAGCTTCCCCCCCAGACCCCCCTGGACAGAGAAGCAGAGTTAGTTAAGCAGAAAGTTGTTAACTTAGCTGCCAAGGTCAGTGTGTTATCTTCAGCCAGAAGAGAAGAAGAAACAGCAGCCAGACAGCCCAGCAACTGCCCCCACTGCCGAACGCAGAATGTGCAGAGTGCCTACTTTGTTTTGGGTAATAGTTCTTAAACATTTCTATCTATCCAATGGAAGTGTTTAGAACAATCGTTATTTTGCTTTCTTACACCCAATAGTGACTTATTTACATTCTTTCACTTTCTCTGTTTTGAACTTTGCAAGGAAAAATTAAAAAGACAGTTTCAAACCACCACACCACCTCTTATTTACTGTACCTCCAGAGTGGTACAGAAGATTCAGCAATGACCTTGGTCATAGAAGCAAGAACCTTTCTGCACCCCAACCCTTAGAAGTAACCATCAGCATTCTCCCTGCTAGAAGCAGACACCACAAACCTCAGGAAGTGCCATCACTGAGCAAGGACTGAGCTAAAAAGTAAAACCACTGAACAGAATTATTCAGTTCTGAACTCAAACCAGGACAGGGTTGAATCAGTTGTTACACACCAAAACAATTAAAATCTCACTGATGTCACTGGAAGATCTTATAGTGACCTTCCAGTACCTGAAGGGGGCTACAGGAGAGCTGGGGAGGGACTTCTGAAAAGGGCTTGTAGCAACAGGATGAGGGGCAATGGTTTTGAGCTGGAAGAGAGCAGATTGAGACTGGAGATTAGGAAGAAAATCTTGACAGGGAGGGTGGGGAGACACTGGAACAGGTTGCCTAGGGAGGCTGTGGATGTTCCTTCCCTGGAGGTGTTCAAGACCAGGCTGGATGTGGCCTTGAGCAACCTGGGCTTGTGGGAGTTGAACCTGCCCATGGCAGGGGGTTGGAACTAGATGATCCAACCCAAACTCTTCTATGATTCTAGGACTTTGTGATCATTACAATCAGCACTCAGGACTAGTAACCAGTCTAAAGAAGAGGTAAGCAATTAGAGCTTAAGGTGTCTATGCTTGCCTGTACTGCAAATCCTGTTTTGGCTGTTACTCTGCTGAAGGATACAGAATCAGACTTGTCTTCACCAGCACCAGCTGGAAGGATCTCATGAAGAACACAGTGGGGGGAAAAAACACAAAAAGGAGGAATGGGTGACTTACAGAACAGCTTTGTAGGTGATGGAGATGAAAAGAGAAGGCTGTGAGAGCAGTGTGCTGACGGATATTCTCCCTTTCCCTGCCTTGACAGAGGTTGCATTGCTTTGTTTTTATAATTGGAAATCGGGGAGATTTTTTTTGTTTCCCCTGCTCTTGGAGTACAGACCAGCTGATGCGCCAGACAAGACAGAAGAGGGGAAATGATAACGACCTTGAAGGCAAAATTTCAATTTTGAGGTAGCTCCTTTTCCACTTTAATGACTTTCAGAGAAAGTGCAGACAAAAGGCTTTAATCATTCAGCACTGCTCCCCACCCAGCAGCCATGGCGACTCCTCAAGCACTTCCTAATGAAGCACCAGCCAAAGGATTGGTATGCAAGAGAGGAGAGAGCCTGATGCAGCACAGGAAAAAAAGTCAGAAGTCTTTTGGTCTCCAGAGGTAAATTCATAAAGCTTGCCCTTCAGTAAACAGAGCAGTAAAGAGCTCCAACCCTGCCAGGTTCTCCCATTTGTGCTGTGAGTGACAGGAAGGGATGGGATGCAGTTGCTAATTAGGGATGCAATTTAAATTTCCCTGGCTTTATGAGCAGGTGATGTTAAACAGCCTAAACACTGGCAAGGCCATGTCCTTCTGTGTGATTATGTCAGGAGTATGAAGGTATCTTAAATATTCACCAGCCTTGTTTTATAGGTTTGCTCCACCAAAAAGCAGAACACTCCACAGGAACCCAGTCAAGACAAAACCTGGTGACTGTAACTCCTAAGCTTCCTTTCCTGGGCTGTTTCATTCATACAGTGAATGATGTTGACAGAAGGAGAAAGAGAAAGGGAAAAACAAAATTAAGAGAAAAGTGGATTTGCAAACACTAAGTAAAACACCAACATAGTCAGCTTGAAGTTCAGTGCCTCAGGATGTTGTAAGAGGATTTATTTTTTAAGGGGAAAACTGTTTCAGGAAGAAAGAGAGGTGAGTACAAGTCATGTATTCAAATCTGAACATTGCTTCCATAGGTAATCACATTCAGGTTGGCAAAGGCCCTCAGCATCACCAAATCCAACCCAGAACCCTGCTCTGCAAGGGTCACCCCTAAACCATAGCCCCAAGCACCACATCCAAACCACCTTGAAACACAGCCAGGGTTGGTGATTCCACCACCTCCCTGGGCAGCATATTCCAATGCCTGGAGCTGTTCATAGAATCAGAGAATGGTAGGGGTTGGAAGGGACCTCTGGAGATCATCCAGTCCAACCCCAGTCCCAGAGCAGGGGCACCCCGGGCAGGTCACACAGGAACACATCCAGGTGGGCTTTGAATGTCTCTGAGAAGGAGACTCCACAACCTCTCTGGGCAGCCTGCTCCAGGGCTCCAGCAGCCTCACAGCAAAGAATTTTCTCCTCACATTGAGGTGGAACTTCCTGGGTTCCAGTTTCTGTCCATTGCCCCTTGTCCTGTCACAGGACACCACTGAAAAGAGCCTGGCCCCTGCTTCTTGCCACCCACCCCTCAGATATTTATAAATATTAATAAGATCTCTTCTCACTCTTCTCTAGGCTAACCAGTCCCAGGTCTCAGCCTTTCCTCATCACACAGTCCCTTCATCATCCTCACAGCCTGCACTGAACACTCTCCATTAGATCCCTGTCCCTCTTGGTATCCCAGAAGGGGACACAGTACTCCAGATGCTGTCTGACCAGGGCAGAGCAGAAGGGGAAAAGAACCTTGGGAGAAAACAGAAAAGGACTTTGCACCTCTGCCCTTCTAACCACTACTGCTTCTCACCTCATGGCACTTGCTTAAGCTGACATATATAATTAATTGCATTAAAGCACAGAAGAGATAATTACTTATTACAGTGGTAGGCAATTGTTTATAACATCACTCAGCAGCAGTCTCTTGATTTTCTTTGTTAGGCAGGGATAGTCAAGCCTTATTTTATACTGGGGAGTGGTGGGCAGAGGGCAAAGGGGTAAAACTGGGAAGCTTGCAGGTAAGGTTGTCCCTGAGATTCCTTACTGGTGGCAAGTGAAATAGTGAGCAATAGCTTCAGAGAATCATAGAATGGTTTGGGTTGGAAGGGAACATAAAGATCATTTAGTTCCAACCCTCCTGCCACAGGCAGGGACAGCTTCCACTAGAGCAGGTTGCTCAAAGTACCATTCCACCTTGCACATCCAGGGATCTGTCATCCACAGCTTCTCTGGGCATCCTGCTACAGTGTCTCACCACCCTCACAGAGAAGAATTTCTTCCTTTAATCTAATCTAAGCCTGCTCTCTTTAGTTTGAAGCCATTACTCCTTGTTCTATCACTACACATGCTGATGAAGAGTCTATCCCCACCCTTTCCTTTAAATATTGAAAGGCCACCAGAAGGACTCCCTGGAGCCTTCTCTTCTCCAAGCTCAACAACCCCAACTCTCCCAGCCTGGCCTCACAGCAGAGGGCTTCTAGCCCTCCCAGCATTGCTGTGGCCTCCAACAGGTCCCTGTCTGTGCTGAGGACTCCAGAGCTGCCCCACACTGCAGGGGATGTCACAGCAGAGGGGCTGAATCCCCTCCCTGCCCCTGCTGCCCAGGCTGCTGGGGATCAGCCCCAGGCACGGCTGGCTCTGGGCAGGGAGCACAGGATGCCAGCTCATGGTCAGCTTTCTAGCCACCAACATCCCCAAGCCCTTCCCTGTGGTGCTGCTCAATCCACTCATCTCCCAGCCCAGCTGAAGGCAGCATGAGCCTCAGCTCTGCAGGCACTTAGGGCCTTGTCACTGAGCACTGAATGCCCTCTCTCTGGCAGATGCCTGCCCACTGAGCTGGAGGAGTAACTCCTGCAGCTGGTCAAAGGAATGCATTAAAGAAACTGCCACCTCTAGATGAGAAGGAATCCAGGCAGCCTTCACTACTTCACTACTGAGAGGCAGGGCATGGTTATACTGAGCTTGTCCTTTCCTCATGTTCCCTCCCAGAGCTGAAATGTGACCACCGTGAGACTCCTGAGATGACCCTGCTAAGGCTGCTGGAAACACTGATCTGATCTGGGAGGGTGAATCTTCAAACAGTGTTTTCTCATTTTTCTCTTCAGATTGCAGCTTTTTCTGTGGGCTTTAATTCACATTTATTAAAATGTGAAGAGAAAATGCAGAATGACCAAGCAGTCTGTGGCAGCTGCTGGCTCAAAGTCAGGTCAGCCATTAAACAGTGAGGAGCTAATCAATACTGCTCCAGCATTACAATCAGGAGGGTGGTATCTGCCATGGCTTTGCACTTGTGTGACCCTGGTGACACAGCATACATTTAACTGAGGGTTAATCCTGACTCTTTCATCCCCTCCCCACATCTTAACTCCTTTGAAATAGAATCATAGAATCATAGAATTGTCTGGGCTGGAAGGGACCTCCAAAGCTCATCCAGTCCAAGCCCTCTGCACTCAGCAGGGACATCCTCCACTAGATCAGGTTGCCCACAGCCCTGTCCAGCCTCACCTTCAATATCTCCAGGGATGGGACCTCAACCACCTCCCTGGGCAACCTGTTCCAGTGTTGCACTACCCTCATAGTGAAGAACTTGTTCCTCACATCCAATCTAAATCTACTTTTCTCTGGTTTGAAGCCATTGCCCCCTATCCCGTCACCTCAGGCTCTTGTTAACAGTCTCTCTGCATCCTTCTTGTAGCCACCTTCAGGTACTGGCAGGTTGCTATTAGGTCTCCCTGGAGCCTTCTCTTCTCCAGGCTGAACACCCCCAGCTCCCTCAGCCTGTCCTCATAGCAGAGCTGCTCCAACCCCCTGAGCATTCTGGTGGCCCCCTCTGCACCAGGTCCATTTCCTTCCTACACTGAGGGCTCCAGACTTGTACACAGCACTCCAAGTGAGGTCTCAGCAGAGCCAAGTGTCAGAATCACCTCTCTGGCAATACTGCTTTGATGAAGCCCAGGCTGTGATCTGCCTTCTGTGCTGCAAGCTCACACTGCCTGCTCATCTCCAGCTTCTCACCCACCAGCACCCTCAAGTCCTTTCCCTCAGGGCTGCTTTCTAACACCTCACCCCCAGCCTGTTCTGATGGAGAGGATTGTTGCAGCCCAGGTGCAGAACCCTCCACTTGCTCTAGGCAGCTATTACTCTAAGTTTGAGGCCAGAAAGTTCTCCTAGGAACTGACATCTATTTGCCTTTCCTTTCATGTAATTTTGGAACACTCCAGCTATTAGGTCATCATTTCTCTACTTTCTCTTCCACATCTACTTGATGTTCTATTACACCATGGCTGAGACATTTGTAATGAGTATTCTAATGAAGTCTACAGATTCTCCATTCCACAAGGATCACTTCTTCAGTGCTAGCTGGGACAGAATTACAAAGCTCCCAGAAAACACTGCACACTGCCAGCTTTTGCCTCTCCCCAGGACATGTTTTTCACTTTAAACCATCTTCCATATGTAAGATGGAATGTGTCAGAGATGTAGGAGCAACTTCTGGGGTGGTAGTTTCAGGCTGTACCTTTAAAATTTCCCACAGATCTTGAACAGAAAGTGGTAGAATGTAAATAAAACACCACTGGGTGTAAAAAGGAAAATTATGATGACTTCTAAACAATCCCATTGGAGAGATATCTACCATAAGAATTAGTCTGGTAAGCTTTCTGTCTCTCTTTTGGCTTCCTTGCTCTGGGGGAGACTAACTTTGTGCTCTTGCTGGCTTCTGCTGACCTTGGCTGCATTGTTTTGACTAAGTCTAACAAAATAACTCTCTGCTCTTTTCTCTTGTCCCTTTGTGTCCAAGGGGGTAGGGGATAGGGGGGCAGGGAGAGAGAAGCTATTAGCTCCCCTGGTTTTTTGGCCAGGGGAATCCTTGTGCTGTTTATCAATAGCCAATCCCTGTAAATATCAGTAAATTCTCTCTATTTTGCACCTATTCATTGCATTGCATTGCAGATTGGAGTTTTGCTTCTCAATACAGCTTTCTTTTGCTTCCAACTGAGCTGGTCAGGCAAATTTAATGTTGGGGGAGAATTTTCAACCCACCACATCTGGTTACCAAACCTCTTTGGTTTGTTGTGTTCCTGATGGCTTTTCCTGGCTAGGTCTGAAAACCAAGTCTCAAGATGTTATTTTAAGTTTGGGAGTCAGATCATAGAATGGTTTGGATTGGAAAGAATCTTAAATATAATCTAGTTCCAGCATCCTGTCATGGGCAGGGACATCTCCTGCTAGACCAGGTTGATGGAGGCCCCAACCAACCTGGCTTTGAACACTTCCAGGGATGGGGCATGCACAGTCTCTCTGGTCAGCCTGTCCCAGTGCCTCACCACCCTCATGGGGAAGAATTAAAGCCAGTAGGAAGTTTGGCTACCAACCTTCTCTGGAGGGCATGCTGACAATGGGCTTGTCCTGCTGCAGGTTGAGAAGAAACAAGGACATCACCAGCAAACCACTGATAACTCCCCTCAAGGTATGGTCCTGCAGCATGGGAAGGAGCCTGCAATAATTTTGGTGGATGTTTGTGTTCTCCATTACCAATGTTTGTGACTCTCCTCCCTCAGTGCATGGCTTCAGGCATTCCTGAGCAGTTTCAGAAGAGAAAAGCAGACATGTGTGTAAGAATAGATGCACTTAAAATTCTGTTTGCTAATGAGAGTGAAAGCATTACAGGGAAAATTCCCCTCCTTGCAGAGATGAAAATGACAGCTCACATCTACACTTGGGTTCCTCTTCCCTCTATCCCATTCATATTTTAATATTAATTTACAGCAGCAAAGAAGCAGATAATGAACCTCTCTCTGGTGCACACCAGCTTCCATGCATTAAGTTCTGCTTTTTCAGTCACAGACTTATTAGCAGAAGGTGGAACAGTCCTCACTCTTGACTGCTAGGAGAAGAGCTGCTTGCTTGCTTAGAGCAAAACTTTTAAAAGGGAAATGGGGAGGGAATTTTTAGGGTGTCAGGGAGTGATAGGACTGGGGGGAATGGAGCAAAACTAGAAGTGGGGAGATTCAGGTTGGATGTTAGGAAGAAATTCTTCCCCAGGAGGGTGGTGAGACACTGGCACAGGTTGCCCAGGGAGGTGGTGAAAGCCTCATTCCTGGAGGCCTTAAGCCAGGCTGGATGTGGCTCTGAGCAACTTGATCTAGTGTGAGGTGTCCCTGCCCATGGCAGGGAGATTGGGACTGGGTGATCCTTGAGGTCCCTTCCAACCCTGACAATTCTATGACTCTATGAAATCAGTGGAGCTTCTACCTGATGGTTCTGCTGGGTTGGGTTTTCTGCCTCACATTTCACTGAGTAATTAATTGCATAAAATACCCTTCTTGCATCTTCATTTCTCTATCCTGCATTTTTCAGTCTCTGCTCCCAAAGATCATTTCACTGCATGGTGCGAGAGATTTATAGCAGGGCAATGCCACATAAACAAAGAATGAGGACAGGGAAAACAAGCAAAGCTTCTTTAAAAAGCCCAGTGCAGATTCTATCTCACCCCCTTTTACTTTCTCTAGGTTGGCCCCTAGGACATAAATTCTGCACAAGCTGAAGGGAAATGCCATCAGGACACTGGATAATTTTTTTATCTTTTAAAGGGTTTTGTTTATTGAACTTGCCATATGATCCTTTAGCCTGGCTCTCACCTTCAGCATAAGTTTTCCCCTCACCCCTTCTCCCTTTCTGCTTCTGTCAACACCCAACAAAAAAAGGTGGTGTGACTGGAGGCACCAGCTGTCAGGTGGATGCAGAGTAAAGCCTTATTCTCCTTATTATAGACTATGGCTGCATTTCAGCAAAATTCAGTAATCCACAGGGAAATGTCAAAGCTGCCACTGCCATCAGATCTTGTGAGTGAGCAGGGAGACCACAGCCTACTGAGCCACTCACTCAGCTATGGCTCAGGTCATCACTTGTGCTCTCTGAACTGTTTTTACTGACATCATTGACTTCACCTCTGCTCCCTTCTACTCTGCTCTCCTGAGACCCCACTTGGACCACCACATCCAGTTGTGGTGCCCCCAGCAGAAGAAGGACCTGAAATTGCTAGAGCAGGTCCAGAGGAGGCCACAAAGATGATCAGAGGATTGAAGCACCTCCCCTATGGGGACAGGCTGAGAGAGTTGGGGCTGTCCAGCCTGGAGAAGAGAAGGCTCCAGGGAGACCTTAGAGCAGCCTTCCAGTACCTGAAGGGGGCTGCAGGAGAGCTGGGGAGGGACTTTTGACAAGGGGTTGGAGTGATAGGATGAAAAGCAATGGATTTGAGCTTGAGGTGGGCAGATTTAGACTGGAGATTACGAAGAAATTCTTGACAGTGAGGGTGGTGAGACACTGGCACAGGTTGCCCAGGGAGGTTGTGGATGCCTCCTCCCTGGAGGTGTTCAAGGCCAGGCTGGGTGAAGTCTTGAGCAACCTGGGCTGGTGGGAAGGATCTCTGCCCATGGTAGGAAGATTAGAATGAGATGATCTTTAAGGTCTGTTCCATCCCAAACCATTCCACAGATCTCTGAATCTCTGGTGGGTAGAAAGGAGGCTTTGATGCTGCAGTGTAGATGTCCAATATTAGACATCAATCTGCAAAGCAAGTTCTGACAGGGCCATGTCACATGCTGCACACCATAGAACTGTTTTGGTTGTGAGAGACCTTTAAGATCACTGAGTCGAACCACCAACCCAAGACCACCAGGGCCATAAAACCACATCCCAAAGTGCTTGACATCATCACTGAGTGCTTTTAGCCTGATGCAAGGCAGTGACTAGCACCAGCACTAATCACAGTGCTTGTAGTTTGTTTCTGAAGGGATACTAAAAACCAGAAAGGTTTGTAACATTGGGTTTGCAGATGGCTTTTTGGGTTTGTTTTGTTTTGTTTTGTTTTGTTTTTTTCCTCTCCATACAGCAATAAAGATGTTGCAAAATGATTGTAAAATAGATGCCCAATAAGAGAACTCAAAACAAAACAAAACAAAGTCAGCAATAAACGCATCTCATGTCCCTTTCTTTGCTAAAAAAAAAATCATAACTTAAAAAAAAAAAAAACAAACTAAACCAAGCCAACAAAACTCAAACAAATCAAAAAGTCAAAGCAAGTCAAGTGATCCAAGTGTGCCCAGTTCCTAGGGTGACACTGTTGAATAGAATGGGACACTGCACAGCAGTGGATTGGAAATGCTTAACATGGTGATGGAAATCCTGGCTCAGGGAACTGGAGTTGCTTAGTGTGGAGGAAAAACATAAACCCTAGTCTGAGAGAAACTCAATCTTTCCTCATCAACTGATGCATTTTAACCTTCTCATTCTCTTTAGGCAACCAAGAAAATCAAAACTTTCCTGTTCCATATCTGTTACTTCGGGTGCAAGGTTTAAAGATCTTCCTTCCTCCTTCCTTTTACCCTCTTTGTAGGTATTGAGTTACAGACACTTAAGACTGAAAGCCTTAAGCAACAACTGTGTAATAAAAGTGTGGTTAAGAAGATGCAACAGCCTGGAGTACTGGATTCAGTTTTGGGCTCCTCACTCCAAGAAGGACATTGAGGTGGAGGAGTGGGTCCAGAGAAGTCCAACAAAGCTGGGGAAGGGGATAGAGAACAGGGCTGGGGAGGAGCAGCTGAGGGAACTGGGGTTGGTTGGTCTGGAGAAGAGGAGGCTGAGGGGAGACCTTCTGGCTCTTTACAACTCCCTGAAAGGAGGTTGGAGCCAGGTGGGTGTTGGTCTCTTCTCCCTAGTAACAAGTGATAGGATGAGGAGAAATGGCCCCAGGTTGTTGTACCAGGAGAGTTTGGGTTGGATATTAGATGAAACTTCTTGACTGAAAAGGTTCTCAAAGACTGGAACAGGCTCCCCTGGGAGGTGGTTGAATTCCCATCCCTGGAGGTGTTGAAAAGAAGCAGAGATGTGGTGCTGAGGGACATGGTTTAGCAGCAGCCTTGGCAGAGTTAGAGAATGTTTGGCCCAGATCATCTTAAAGGTCTTTTCCACCCAAAATGATTCTCTGAATCTGTTCCATGATTGTGTCCATCTGAATAGCAACCTGAGAAGGTCAGATATCAGCTGATGGCACCACTGCATCACTCAAATCATCATGGTGAACTGGGAATCAGCACAGGAGATACAACAATCTTCATGAACCAGCATGAAATTCATGATTGTCTGTTATCAATGTTGGTGCAGAACTGTTCTAACCTGCAAAGTGAAGATAATCTTCTACTGAAGAACTGCAGTGGGTGGTTGTGGCCCCATCCCTGGAGTTACTCAAGGTGAGGCTCGACAGAGCTCTGGGTAACCTGATCTAGTTGAGGATGCCCCTGCTGACTGCAGAGGGGGTTGGACTCGATGACTTTTGGAGGTCTTTTCCAACACAGACCATTCTATGATCCTATGAACTATCTTTTTTTCCAGTCACACACCAAACCCATGATGCAGTCTAACGTGCAAGGTTTAATAGTCCAGCAACAGTAGAAACACCTTTGGATTCCAGATGAATGAAGGATTCCAGGCAGATATTGGCCTGAATAACTCATTTGGGCAGTAGGGGTTTAAGCACACCATGCCAACCCATCATGATGCACAACCAATGGGTTAGGAAGACAAACAACATTCCTTTAGTCATTTACAGCACTGCAGGTTTGGATCCTGGATCCCCTGGCTGCAAATGTGTTTCTCATAGGGGGGTGGAATGGATGGTCTCAGTTTGCTGAGCTGCTAAATCAACTATGTCATGATATGTGTGCATGAAAAATCAGAGGTATCAGAAATGCGTGGGGGTTTTTTTATCTGTGCATTGTAGAACCTGATTACATTTTAGCAGGCTTAATGCATTCTGCTGTTGCATCTAAATGCTGAGGTTGTTCAAGGTGGTTTTTTTTTTTTCTGCAGGCAGCAAAACTTTGAATTCATCATCACAACAATTTCCTAAGCAAACAACAACAAAAAAACAACAAAACAAACAAACAAAAAAACCCCCAAACCAACCCAACTCAACAAAAGACAACCAAAAACCAAACCAAAACCCACACAGATTTTTTCTTTAAATAGGGGATTTGGAAAAGACATTTTGCAACAGTTTCGGATCTAGTGAATTGGTAAGAGAAAAGGAGGTGGGCAGGAAAGATCCCTTCATAGAATTATGGAATGGTTTGGGTTGGAAGGAACCTTCAAAGGTCATCCAGTCCAACCCCCCTGAAGTCAAGCAGGGACATTCTCCACTAGATCAGGTTGCTCAGAGCCTTGCTGAGCCTCATCTTGAATATCTCCAGGGATGGGGCCACAACCACCTCCCTAGGAAACCTGTTCCAGTGTTCCACCACCCTCATGGTAAAGAACTTGTTCCTAAATGCAATTTAATCTGCTCTGCTCTAATTTCAAACCATTGCCCCTTGTCCTGTCACTTCAGGCTTTTGCAAACAGTCTCTCTCCATCTTTCTTGCAGACCCCTTTTGGATACTGGAAGACTCTTATTAGGTCTCCCTGGAGTCTTCTCCAGGCTGAACAACCTCAGCTCCCTCAGCCTATCCTCATAGAAGAGGTTCCTCCAGCCCCCCTTGGTCATCTTCATGGCCTTCCTTTGGCCATGCTCCACCAGGTCCAAGTTCTTCCTGTGTTCTCTTTTCATATGACTTTGAGAGTAGTTCTATTGTGGTTTTTTTCATGTCTTATTTAGAGATTTTATATATCGGGGGGGAGGGGGGGATGTGGGAATCCCATTTCAGTACAAATCTATAGCATTACTTTTCAACAGTTAACTCAGCAATAGTCAAATGTGCTTCTCTCACATCTTTGGATATCAGAATTTGGATTATTTATAGAAGCAAATAGCCCTAACAGCAGAAGAGATCTGAAATCAGCTTTTACCCTGGAATAATACTGAAACCACTTGGAAGCAATGAAAAGCTTTTATGGATATCTTGACTCATATCTAGCCTAAAATGCTGGAATTGCTGATATCCTTCCATAGTTTTAAACAAGGCTGAAAAGATAAAGGCTGCTCACTTTGGCATGAAGTGGTACCAACCTGAGTGCCTGACTCTTCTTCATATGAGCTACTCTGCTGACAAAAAAAAAGTAAATAGTAAATAAATCAACCATTGCTAGTAGAGTGCAAAACCTTCATCCAATAAGGGGCAAATGGAGACAAGCAAAAGATGTAACCAGCCCACAGCTGATTGTGACTTCCAGTCCTGGCTAATCCTTGATAGTTTTTGGTACTTCCTTTCAGTCTTTCTTTTGACACCCAACCTAAGCATCCCCAGGTGCAACCTGAAGTCATTTCCTCTCCTCCTGTTGCTCGTAACTAAGGTAAAGAGATCAACCCCCACCTGGCTCCAGCCTCCTTCAGAGTTGTAGAATCACAGAATTACTGAGGATGGAACAGACTTCTGAGATCATCCAGTCCAGCCTATGACCTAACACCACCACATCAACCAGCCCATGGTACTGACTGCCACATCCAATCTTGCCTTAAACACTGCCAGGGATGGCAACTCCACCACCTTCCTGGGCAGCCCATTCCAGACTTCTGCCTGCACAGAAGCTCCCTGGTTGTCTCCTTCACACCCTCTCCCAGCTCTGCTAGAGAGCAGATGTAAAATAGTGGTTTAGAAATGCCAAGCAAGAGAGAGAGATTGAGAAGAAAGACTGGAAGGGTCAAGAGAGCTCAGTGCATGAGCAGCAGCTCCAGCAGCCACAGCTGGGATGTTTCTGTCATTGGCAGAGTCACAGAGAGGTGCAGGGCTCTGTGTGGAGGGCAGCACAGGATTGGTGCTGCTGCTGTGCAAGAGTGTTTGCAGACAGTCTGTGGTTTGCTAGAGTGCCTTGGAAACAGCTAAAAAAGAAATGAGGATGAGCAGAGGGCTGGAGCTCCTCTCCTATGAGGACAGACTGAGAAAGTTAGGGCTGTTCAGTCTGGAGAAGGCTCCCAGGAGACCTTCTTGTGACCTTCCAGGATCTGAAGGGGGTTACAAGAAAGCTGGGGAGGGACTTTTTAGGTTGTCAGGGAGTGATAGGACTGGGGGTGAAAGCAGCAAAACTAGAAATGGGGAGATTCAGATTGGATGTTAGGAAGAAATTCTTCCCCATGAGGGTGGTGAGAGACTGGCAGAGGTTGCCCAGGGAGGTGGTGGAAGTCTCATCCCTGGAGGTCGTTGCAGCCAGGCTGGATGTGGCTGTGAGCAACCTGCTGTAGTGTGAGGTGTCCCTGCCCATGGCAGGGGGGTTGGAACTGGATGATCCTTGAGGTTCCTTCCAACCCTGACAATTCTATGATTCTATGAAACAAGAGACTCCTTTTATTTTCTCTCACTGCTGCACAGAGCCTGCATTAGGGATGTTTGTACAACCTGGCAGTCAGATACTGACAGGCATCCAGAGAGAGGAACAATCTGAGAAGCAAGGAATCTTCTCCCCCCTATCTTAAGTTCCACCAAGAAAAAATCAAGTGATGGGAAGTGACAGCAGCAGAAGTTTCTTCTAAGCAATACTGATAACTAACGATTTGTCTAGTTCCTGATGTACCAGGCTGAGTGATTTGCAGTGAACCTATTGCTTTCTGATCTCTTCAGTCTCTTCTCTTGACAGTCTCTTTACCTTGGAGAAAAGGAGATTAAGGGGTGACCACATTCATGTTGATAAAGATGTGCAGGGGGAGTACCCAGAGGCTGGAGCCAGGTTCTGCTGGGTGATGCCCAATGCCAGCACAAGGGGCAGTGGTGGAAGTTGAGGCATAGGAAGTTCCATGGGAACAGGAGGAAGAATTTTTTCCTTGTGAGGGTGAGAGAAGACTGGAACAGGGTGCCCAGGGTGGGTTGTGGAGTCTCCCTCTCTGGAGATATTCAAGACCCACCTGGATGTGTTCCTGTGTGACCTGCTGTAGCTGACCCTGCTCTGGCAGGGGCTTGGACTGGATGAGCTTTGGAGGTCCCTTCCAGCCTCTAACATTCTATGATTCTGCGACAGTCAACACAATCCCCTTTGCTGTGTTGCCCTGTGCCTGTTGAATATGCAGACAGAGACTGATAAAAGTCATCCAGATTTTGGTTAAAGTTGGCATAATTTAAAGATGCTGCCATTAAAGAAGAGAGCAGCTGCTAAGGACAGCTACAGGGAGCTGGTTGAACTTCAGCTTGGATGGAAGCTTCAGCCTGCAAAGGATGCTGCCTTTGAAGGATAGGCTCTAAAACTACCTGGAGAAAATCCCCAATAACAGTCTGGAGATTTGGATAGATGAAGAAATTTTAAATCTGGGCCATGGAGTTGTGGGAACTCCCTCTGTGACACTGCAGACAGCCCCATGAATGGCTGCAGGGTTGAGATTGCAGAGGGTGGACTTCTGAGATGCAAACTCCTGCCACAATCTCTTAAAAAACCTCCCTGCCCAATGTGCTGCAGCTTGGTAATCACATCAGAAATGTCACAGTGTGGGCAGCTGCCCTCTAATACATCACTTCTCTGGATAGTCAGAAAGAGATAAAAAAGGGCACAGGAAAATAACAGATGACAGGCTTCATTTTAAATGCTTTTTGTGGAGGAAAAAGGGCCTGCAAAGCCTCCCAAGCCATCCATCACCTGTACCTGACTGATTCTTACAGACAAGACACACTTGGCTTTTTAATATCAGAAGAGACTGAGAGGAATTCCCAGAAAAGTCCCATCCAAAGCATATGGTAGCTGCAATGAAGCTGGGGAAGGGTCTGGAGAACAGGGCTGGGGAGCAGCAGCTGAGGGAGCTGGGGTTGGTCAGTCTGAAGAAGAGGAGGCTGAGGGGAGACCTCATTACTCTCTACAGCTCCCTGAAAGGAGGTTGGAGTGAAGTGGGAGTTGGGCTCTTCTCTCTAGTTAAAAGTGATAGGAGGAGAGCGGATGTCCTGAAATTGTACCAGGGAAGGTTTGGATATTAGATGAAATTTCTTGACTGAAAGGTTTCTCAACTACTGGCACAGGCTCCCCAGGGAGGTGGCTGAATCTCCATCCCTGGAGGTGTTTCCAAAAGGCAGAGATGTGGTGCTGAGGGACATGGTTTAACACCAGACTTGATACCTGATGTCATTGACCTGGACCTGAGCAAAGCCTTCCACACTGTCCCACACCACATCCTGGTCTCCAAACTGGTGACACATGGGTTTGATGGGTGGACCACCAGATGGATAAAGAACTGGCTTGATGGCTGCACCCAAAGAGTGGCTGGCAATGGCTCCATGTCCCAGTGGAGGCCAGGGACAAGTGGAGTCCCTCAGGGCTCAGTCCTGGGACCAGTCTTGTTCCACATCTTTGTTGGTGACATGGACAGAGGCATTGAGTGCACCCTCAGCAGGTTTGCTGATGACACCAAGCTGTGTGGTGCAGCAGACAGCTGGAGGGAAGGGATCCATCCAGAGGGACCTGGACAGGCTGCAGAGGTGAGCACAAGCCAACCTCAGGAGGTTCAACAAGACCAAGTGCAAGGTCCTGCAGCTGGGTCGAGGCAATGCCAAGCACAAATGCAGGCTGGGCAGGGACTGGCTGGAGAGCAGCCCTGAGGAGAGGGACTTGGGGGTGCTGGGGGATGAGAAGCTCAACAGGAGCTGTCAATGTGCACTTGCAGCCCAGAGAGCCAAGCAGAGCCTGGGCTGCAGCAAGAGAAGTGTGGCCAGCAGGGCCAGGGAGGTGATTCTCCCCCTCTGCTCAGCTCTGCTGAGACCCCACCTGGAGTACTGCATCCAGTTCTGGAGCCTCTGTTACAAGAGGGATCTGGACATGCTGGAAGGTGTCCAGAGAAGGACCACGAGGATAAGCAGAGGGCTGGAGCTGCTCTCCTATGAGGAGAGACTGAAAGAGTTGGGGCTGTTCAGTCTGGAGAAGAGAAGGTTCCAAGGTGACCTTCTTGTGGCCTTCCAGTATCTGAAGGGGACTACAGGAAAGCTGGGGAGGGACTTTTTAGGATCTCAGGTAGTGACAGGATTAGGGGGAGTGGAACAAAGCTGGAAGTGGGGAGATTCAGACTGGATGTGAGGAAGAAGTTCTTCCCCATGAGAGTGGTGAGAGCCTGGAATGGGTTGCCCAGGGAGGTGGTTGAGGCTCCATCCCTGGAGGTGGTTGAGGCTCCATCCCTGGAGGTGTTTGCAGCCAGTCTGGATGAGGCTCTGGCCAGCCTGCTGTAGTGTGAGGTGTCCCTGCCCATGGCAGGGGGGTTGGAACTGGATGATCCTTGTGGTCCCTTCCATCCCTGACTGATTCTATGATTCTAAAAATTCAGAGAATAGTTGGATTTGATGATCTTAAAAAGGTCTTTTCCAATCAAAGTAATCCTATGATCCTCATGCACCTGCTCTAATACCCAACACTCATTATTGTGCATTCAATATTTTGTGCAGTATTAATCTTTCCAGCCACAAGACAGCCATCAGATATGTTTTAATCAAAGCTGTGTGAGTCACTTTGATTAGATTCTGAATGAAAACAAATTACACATTTTACTTAACAAACAATATTTGAATGTTTGAGGCTTTGAGATTATATTTTCTACTACCACAATTTTCTTCAAGTGACTACAATTTGTTCTGAAAAAGTACTTTTTTGTTTAGCTGAAGGTTACAGCCACAACATATATTCAGGGGAAGCTAAGATGATGTCAAGGGTCATGGTGGCACTGGCCTGTAGATAAGTGCCAGAGGCTCTCTATCACAGAATCACAGAATTAACCAGGTTGGAAAAGACCTCAGAGATCATCAAGTCCAACCTATCACCCAACACCATCTAACCAAATAACCCATGGCCCTAAGTGCCTCATCCAGGCTTATTTTAAACACTTCCAAGGATGGTGACTCCACCACCTCCCTGGGCAGCACATCCCAATGGCCAATCTCTCTTTCCAGGAAGAATTTCTTCCTCTCATCCAGCCCAAACCTCCCCTGGTGCAGCTTGAGACTGTGTCCTCTCCTTCTGTCACTGCTTGCCTGGGAGAAGAGCCCAACCCCCACCTGGTTACAACCTCCCTTCAGGTAGTTGTAGACAGCAATGAGGTCTGCCCTGAGCCTCCTCTTCTCCAGGCTAAACACCCCCAGCTCCCTCAGCCTCTCCTCACAGGGCGGTGAACCCCTCTGCCTTCCCAAGGGGAAGATAAAGAGAATAAGAGAAAGAGGCTGATCGGGTGGGAAAGAAACTAAAACTAGTTTAATAAAAATGATAACAATAAAATGAAATAGATACAAACCAGTATCAAACCCAACCCCTGATGGCAATCAGTCACTGGCACAACTGAGGCTGTGGCAGAAGTCTCAAGCTAGACTCAGCAGCAGATAGACTCAGGAGCTGGGTTATGCACTGATGGATTGAGAGTCAAGGCAGAATGGGCAGAGTCCTGCTTGGACACCAGACATTGAAGAAATGAAAGTAAAGAGGAAGAACTTGACCCTAGAGATCCTGCAGCTTTATATTGGATGTGATGTCCCTGGGATGGAATCCCTTCTTGGTCACTTTAAGATCACCTGAACTGTCTGCTCCTCCTTTTTACTGTGCACCCTAAACGCAGTGCAGAAGATATGCACACCTGGTGTGCCCAGAAGCAAGTCCAAGCCAGAGCCTTTCTACAACCCAGCCCTTGGCAGGACCTCTCCCCATCAGCTTCTCACTGCTAGCAGCAGCCCCTGACTGTGCA
Organism: Indicator indicator; assembly: GCF_027791375.1. Taxonomy (NCBI): domain Eukaryota; kingdom Metazoa; phylum Chordata; class Aves; order Piciformes; family Indicatoridae; genus Indicator; species Indicator indicator. The sequence goes on along the minus strand of NC_072032.1, from coordinate 2,044,124 downwards.
AACCTGCCCTGAGCTGCAGAAAGTGCAGCACTGAGCTGAGAAGTCAGAGCACTGAGCAGAATCAGTTCTGGTCTAAGCAGGACACACAGTCAGCTTTCCTAATCTATTAACAAAGTCACATTTTTACATGTTTGAAAACTCCAAAACTTGAATTCAAGCAATACTGCCAAGCTGAAATTCACATCATTAACTTCAGACTAATTGTCTTGTTTGTAATTAGTAGATTATTTGTTGGGTTTGATTTCATTCAGTTGCTGTTCACTCCCCTGTTGGTTTCCTGTCTGGCTTTCAAGGGAGAAGATACAAGTGCCATGGAGAAGTTTTTATGTATCACCAAAATGTCACAGAATCATAGAAGCATTTTGGTTGGAAGAGATCTTTAAGATCATCAAACCCACTGTTAACCCAGCACTGCCAGCTCACCACTAAACCATGACCACATCTACCACATCAGCACCACATCTACACCTCTCCAGGGATGGGGACTCCACCACTGCTCTAGGCAGCCTGTTCCAGGGCTTGACAACCCTTTTGAGGAAAAAAATTGTTCATCATAGAATCAGGGTTGGAAGGGACCACAAGGATCAGCCAGTTCCAGCCCCCCCTGCCATGGGCAGTGACACCTCACACTACAGCAGGCTGGACAGAGCCTCATCCAGCCTGGCTGCAAACACCTCCAGGGATGGGACCTCAACCACCTCCCTGGGGAACCCATTCCAGGCTCTCACCACTCTCATGGGGAAGAACTTCTTCCTCATGTCCAGTCTGAATCTCCCCACTTCTAGCTTGAATCCATTCCCCCCAAGTCCTAGCAATCTCTGACACCCTAAAAAGTCCCTCCCCAGCTTTCTTGTAGCCCCCTTCAGATATTGAAAGGCCACAAGAAGGTCACCTCGGAGCCTTCTCTTCTCCAGACAGAACAGCCCCAACTCTTTCAGTCTGTCCTCATAGGAGAGCAGCTCCTCTGCTCATCCTGGTGGCCCTTCTCTGGACACCTTCCAGCATGTCCAGATCCCTCTTGTAACAGAGGCTCCAGAACTAGATGCAGTGCTCCAGGTGGGGTCTCAGCAGAGCTGAGCAGAGGGGGAGAATCATGTCCAACCTAAACCTCCCCTGGTGCAGCTTGAGGCTGTTTCCTTATGTCCACCAGTGCCTCAGCCTTTCCTGAAGGGTAGACAAGTTTGACAGGCTTTAGGACTTAGAAGAGTTCTCCTTCCCAGGCTGCTAGACCTTAACTGGTAGAACCAGGGATTCTTCCCACCCCATTCTGGAGAACAGGGCTGCTACTGTTTGCATTTCCAGGCCTAGGCAGCAAAGCTGAGCACATCTTCCAAAGATGCACATGCTCAGAGAATATCTTTGGTTGGAAGAGACCTTCAAGACCATCCAGTCCAACTTTTGGCCCAGCATTGCAGGATCTCCATTAGACCATGTCCCTAAGCATCAGGTCCACACTCCATTTAAACACCTCCAGGGATGGTGACTCCACCACTGGAGACCCTGGGCAGACATTTTCAATGTTTGAGAAGCATTTTGGTGAGGAAATATTTCTTGACACAAAGCCTAAATCCCCCCTTGGCACAGCTTGCAGTTATTTCCTTTAGTCCTGTCACTTGCCACCAGGAAAAAGAGACCAACCCCCTCCTGCTTCCAACCTCCTTTCAGAGAGTTGTAAAGATCAACCAGGTCTCCTCTCAGCCTCCAGACTCAGCAACCCTGCATGTGTGAAATACACATGGGAAGGACAGAGATGAGCACAGACTGAGGACATGCAGTCACTGGCAGTCCCATCACCACAAGGCATTGTCACACACCTGTCAGCCAACACAGTGTGGTGGTTTCAGGCTGGACCTTGAAAATTTTCCACAGATCTGGAACAGAAAGTACCAGAAAGTAAATAAATGACTATTGGGTGTAAAAAGGAAAAGAATGAGAGGTTCTAAACAATCCCATTGGACACATAACAAACATAAGCCAGTAATGAAAACTTTCTCTCTCTCTTTTGCCTTCTTTGCTTCTGCTTGACCTTGGCTGAGGTCTTTCTTTTGGCTGAGTATCCTAACAAAATAACTCTCTGCTCTTTTCTCACGTCCCTTTGTGCCCAGGGGGTTAAGGAGGAGGGCAGGGAGTGGGAAGCTAATAGCAGCTCCCCTGGTTTTGGGCTGGGGGGGTTCCTTGTGCTGTTTGCTCATTGTAAATCCCTGTAAATCTTGCAGATTTAATACATGTTCCTTGCATTCCATTGTAGCTTGTAGTTTTGCTTGTAAGTACAGCTTCAGTTGCTTCCAGCTGGGCTGGGCTGGCAATTTAATGTTGGGGGGCTGAGTTTTCAACCCACCACACACAGCGTGGTATTGTTCCTCCCCTACAGCTGCTCAAGGCTGCAGCTTGCTGGCAGAGCATGGACACTCATGGTCATGGATGCCTAGAAACCCAACCCAGGCTTGTGACTCTGTCCCCAATCCCATGAGCTGGTCATGGTGTAGTGGTTTGAGCTAGTCCCTAGCTTAGATACTAGCTGTAATTAGAAGATTTCTGGAGACTGTTGAGTATAAGAGAAATAAAGGAAGGGACTGGATACAAAACTATAACAACAGACAGGTTACTATCATTCCATTGGTGTATTGAAAACCTTATATCTTGCAGCAGAGTTGGGTTTTTTTTGTGCTCTTTGCCTGCTTGCTCTGCTTCTGGCTTTCAGGCTATGCTATACTCCCTCTGACCTTGGGCCCTTCTCTTTTACTTCTCTGAAGGTACAGGGAAGGTCAAGAGGGAGCATCTGGGGCTCTCTTGGGGCTCTTTGTCCCCAGGAGGGGACAAGGACCTGAATCAAAGGTACAGGAGGGGTCCTGTGCTGTTGTTAAACTGTGAATACACTCTGTGCATGTTTATTGCTTTATATATGTCACATTTAGTTTCTTTTGTAAATACAACTCCATTTTTTTACTTCCAAATTCAGTGTATGGTGAGATTTGCTCTCTGGGACAGACTTCAAAAAGAAAAAAAGAAAAACAAAAGTTATTGGGGGGATCTAATTTAACCTATAACACATGGAAATAAGTAAACCCTTTCTCAGTTAGTATCTTAGATCTTTCCAGTGAGATATCCTCACTGCTTAGACCTGCTTGAAGTTTGGAATCACAACATAAACACACCCACCCCTGAGAGACACCTGTGACAGGTATTTCCAGCATCCAGCCTCAGGTGTGGTCAGTACAGTAGGACTCACACCATGGTGCATTGAGTTTCTGGGCATTCAGATCCTAGATCTAAAGTTGTGCCAGGGGAGGGTTAAGTTGGAGATCAGGAAAAATGTCTTTGCTGCAAGAGTGGTCAGGGATTGGAACAGGCTGCCCAGGGAGGTGGTGGAGTCACCATCCCTGGAGGTGTTCAAGAAGGACTTCAGGACATGGTTTAAGGGCCACGGTGGTGTTAGGTTCATGGTAGGACTGGAAGATCTTGGAGTCTTTGCCAGCTCAAAACAATTCTATCATTCCCTGATTCTATACCTACTCTAATGAGATTATTTCCACCTCTAGAACAAAAAACTGCCTTGTACCTGTGTACCCTCCTCTTCAAACATTTTCCTGCTCCTCAGCTGTAATTAACATGTCAAGTGCCTTCTTGACAGAAACCACTCCTGAACTTGTTCCTTACCAGTAAAACCCCTCTACATTGTCTCACTTTGAGGTCCTGAAGGTGAAACTCTTCCAAGCACAGAAATCCACTTACTTGACTTGTAAAATCTCCAAATGCTTTGTGTATACAGACACACTTCAAACTCATAAAAGCTTTGAAAATTGTTGGTTGAAAGGGACTTTCTGGAGGATACCTGGCCCTACCCTTTATTCAAAGGGTTAAAGAGAGGGGTTAAGAGGTAAACTTTCATTAGAAAGACCTCTCACAGACTAGGAGAACCCCATACAAAACCATGAGTTTAGAGTTGTGAATCAGGTTCAGGCACTGGAACAGGCTGCCCAGGGAGGTGGTGCAGTCACCATCCCTGGAGGTGCTCAAGAAATGTGAGGACATGGCACTCTGGGACATGGTTTAGTGGGCATGGAGGTCTTAGAATCATACAATTATAGAATGACATGGGTTGGAAAGGACTTCCAAAGGTCTAGTCCAACCCCTTTTGCAGTCAGCAGGGTCATCCTCAACTAGATCAGGCTGCCCAGATCCCTGTCCAGCCTCATCTTGAATACCTCCAGGGATGGAGCCTCAACCACCTCCCTGGGCAACCTGTTCCAGTGTTCCACCACCCTCCTGGTGCAGAACTTGTTCCTCACATCCAATCTCAATCTGCTCTTCTCTAGTTTGAAGCCATTGCCCCTGGTCCTGTCCCTGCAGCCCTTTGCAAACAGTCTCTCTGCATTCTTCTTGGAGCCCCCTTCAGGTACTGACAGGTTGTTGTTAGGTCTCCCTGGAGCTTCTCTTCTCCAGGTTGCACAACCCCAGCTCCCTCAGCCAGGGTTTTTAGGCTGAAGGTTGGACTCAAAGACCTTAATTGTCCTTTCCAACTGGAACAATTCTGTGATTCTATGAATCTCTGCACCCAGAAATCATTCTTCTAACAAAGTGCTCTTAGCATGTACAGTAACTACTGCCAGTGGATGTAAACCACTGCCTCAGCAGCTGCACACATCACAGAATCACAGAATCAACCAGGTTGGAAGAGACCACCAAGATCCTCCAGTCCAACCTATCACCCAGCACCTCATGATTGACTAAACCATGGCTCCAAGTGCCACATCCAATCCTTTTTGGAACACTTCCAGGGATTGTGACTCCACCACCTCCCTGGGCAGCATGTTCCATGGCTAATTACTTTTTCTGGGAAGAACTTTCTCCTCACATCCAGCCCAAACTTCCCCTGCACAGCTTGAGACTGTGTCCTCTTGTTCTGGTGCTGCTTGCCTGGGTGAAGAGCCCAACCCCCACCTGGCTACAACCTCCCTTCAGGTAGTTATAGAGAGCAATGAGGTCTGCCCTGAGCCTCCTCTTCTCCAGGCTAAACACCCCCAGCTCCCTCAGCCTCTCCTCACAGGGCTGTGCTCCAGACCCCTCCCCAGCTTTGTTGCCCTTCTCTGGACACCTTCCAGCATCTCAACATGTTTCTTAAACTGAGGAGCCCAGAACTCAGCACTCAGGGTGTGGTCTAACCAGTGCTGAGCATGGAGCAGAATGATTTTCCTGCTCCTGCTGGCCACACTATTGCTGATCCAGGCCAGGATGCCATTGGGCACACTGCTATCTCCTGTTCAGCCTACTATCAACCAGTACCTCCATAAACCCCTTCCAGAGTCTATCATAGAATCAACAAGGTTGGAAAAGGCCTCAGAGATCATCAAGTCCAACCTATAGTGTTCTAGAAACATACCAAATATTCCTTGTAACTGCCCTAGGCAATGCTTAATTCTCTGACCTTCCTTTATCCACTCATACAACATCCTTACAAATAGGAGTGTGGACTGGAACTAGGCAAGCAGGTGAACATTTAAGGACAACATTTCCAGGTTAGCATCAGCAGGCAAACTTTCTGCCATTATTTCATGGCACAAAAGGAAATGCCAGCTCCAATTTACCTTTTGCATTAGGCTGAGCCTTAAAAACCAGCAAATTGCACACAGAAACCAGGGAGAAATTGCCTGAGCTGTATAAAACAGGTGGAGAGGCACACAGTAGGTGGTTACAATACCACCATAATGTCTCTGAACCATTATGTTCCTGCACAAGAATGTTTAGGGAGAAAAAAAAAAAAAAAAAACTAGTAATAAACCAAATAATTTTGTCCCTCTATTAACAAGGAACAAAAACATTCATGGAACCACCTTGAGCAATTCTAAAGGAGCAGTAAGGAATCATTAGCAGTCCATTTTCAGCATCATACCTGGTGGTTTCCACTGCTTCTGCTGCTATTGCTCTCAGGAGATGCATAAATGGTTGTCTAATTGGTTAGGCAATGCCTTGAAGAGTTACTTATTAAGCAGGAAATATGTCAACAGTCATCGCAAGCTCACAAAAACCAACCTGAAGATATTTATTACAAATAAAGAAATTTATTAAAAAAAAAAAAGGGGGGGGGGGCAATTCCATAACTGCTTCCAAATTGCCATCATTATTTAATTCCCATCAGAATGCCAGGAAAACACTCTGATAAGAAAAAAAGTGCTTGTACCTGAAAGTATTGCCTGGTAAATGGCAGCAGGATATCTGGTGGAAGGGGAGGGAGAGCTTAGGGCTGGAGGGATCTGCACTCATGTCCCTCCTGCATTACAGGTACCCACTGGTGTCTCTGGTAAGGCAGAGGGTGAGTGCCAACCAGCACAGCCCTCTGCAGCATCTGCACCATCCTGAACTTTCTTTTCCCCCCTCTACTCTGCTCTGGTGAGGTTATATCTGGAATATTGTGACCAGTTCTGGGCTCCCCAGTTCAAGAAGGACAGAGAACTACTTGAGAGGGTGAAGAAAAAGGGCTACAAAGATGCTGAGGGGACTGGAATATCTCTTATGAGGAAAGAATGAGAGGATTTGGGGCTTTTTGGTCTGGAAAAGAGAAGACTGAGGGAGATCTCATCAATGCTGATCAATACTTAAAGGGTGGGTGTCAGGAGGGTGGGACCAGGCTTTTTCCAGTGGTGCCCAGTGATGGGACAAGGGTAACAGGTGCAAACTTGAACATAAGAAGTTCCATCTGAATATAAGGAAGGATTTCTTCAATTTAAGGGTAGCAGAGCACTGGACCAGCTGCCCAGAGAGGAGGAGGAGCTTCCATCCCTGGAGACATTCAAAACCTGTCTGGATGGGTTCCTGTGTGACCTCCTTCAGGTGACTTGATGATCTCCAGAGGTACCTTCCAACCCCTACCATTCTATGTGATTCTGTAAATGGGGTAAAAGATGTTGCTCTGTGCTGACAACTCAAGCCCCGTGTCACAGCCAAGTAGAGACAGATTGCAGCACCTTGGTCATCATAGAATCATAGATCCATTTTGGTTGGGAAAGACCATCAAGGTCATCAGCTCTCAAGACCCATCTGGATGTATTCCTGTGTCTTAGGTGATCCTGCCTTGGCAGGGGGTTGGTCCTGATCACTTAGCACCATGATTTACTTGATTAGATGACGTTGGGTAATAGGTTGGAACTGATGATATTGAAGGTCTTTTCCAACCTGGTTAATTCTGTGACCTCTGGAGGTCCCTTCCAACCCCTACAAATCTGTGATTCTATGTCATGCCAGTGTGGCTCACATTAATGAGCTAAACCTGTTTGTCCCTGTCAGACCAGACAAGGGCACCTGAAGCCCTGCAGAATTCAGTTCTTTGAGGCAGTGAAAGAGCTGCAGGTATTTGTTGAAAGCCACTCTCTGCTTCTACCAAACCTTGCCCAATTATTTTAAATATTGCACAGACAGATCATTTTAGCAGAGGAACATTTTAGTCCAGCTCTTTGAATTCATGAAGAATTCAGAAGCTTGTGAAATATTCTATTGAGACGTGGGCCAGCCAGCCAGCCACTTTTTGAAGAGCTACAACATTTTGTGCTTTATATCTTACCCCTGTCGTACAACTTTATAGATTACATCTGTATTGCAAATTCAGCTGCAGGGTATCTTCTGCTGAGCTTCCTATACACCTGTGTACTTCCTTGAGGCATTCAATTTGACTCTGCCCACAATCAAGTGGCCAGTCATAGAATCAGAGAATAGAATCATAGAATCAGTCAGGGTTGGAAGGGACCACAAGGCTCAGCCAGTTCCAACCCCCTGCCATGGGCAGGGACACCTCACACTACATCAGGCTGGCCAGAGCCTCATCCAGCCTGGCCTAAAACAGGCTCCATGGGATGGGGCCCCAACCACCTGCAGTCCTAATTATCCTGACCAGCAATAAGGGGCTGTACCTGGCAACCACTCCTGTGCAGCACAGAAATGTGATTGTCAGCCCCCAGCCCCAAATGAAACCTCCCATTCAACTGCACTGAGCTATGAACACAGTGCAGCTGTTAGAAGATAAGGCAGTGACCAGGGAGTGTCACCTGAGCTGGGACACTAAGGAACCTGGGCCAGAAATGCACCACTTCAGACAACACTTTGTAAGACTGAAATGAGCTTGCTCTCCTAACATCAGCCTGGGCCAGTGGGAGGTGTCCCTGCCCACCGGGAGGGGGTTGGAACTAGATGACAACAGCATCACAGAATTAACCAGGTTGGACAAGACCTTTGAGATCAAGTCCAACCCATCACCCAACACCACCTAACCCAGATCCTGCTGGCACTGCTCACTGGTTTGATCCTGGAAGCTAAGAGGTGTTTAGTTTCACTGAGGTGAATCGAGGTGGAACAGGGACTCCCAGGGAGCTTTTCAACCTATCACCTGTGGTACTTTTAGGCTATGCCTTTAAATTTTTCCACAGATCTTGAACAGAAAGTAGTAGAACAGTAGTAGAATGCAAAGAAATCACTATTGAGTGTAAAAAAGGAAAGTCATGATGAGTTCTAAACAATACCATTGGAGAAAGATCTACCATAAGAATTAGTCTGGCAAACAATCTCTCTCTCTTGTCACTTCCTTGGGCTGGGAGATACTAAGTGGCTTCTGCTTGACCTTGGCTGCATTGTTTTGGCTAAGTCTAACAAAATCTCTCTCTGCTCCTTTCTCTTGTCCCTTTTGTGTACAAGGGGGGAAGGGGGAGCAGGGAGGGAGAAGCTATTAGCTTCCCCTGGCTTTTGGCCAGGGGGGTCCTTATGCTGTTTATAAATTGTAAATCCCTGTGAATCTTGTATATTTTGCACATATTCATTGCATTCCACTGGAGATTGGAGTTTTACTTGTAAATACAGCTTCCATTTGCTTCCAACTGAGCTGGTCTGGCAAAGTTAATGTTGGGGGAAATTTTTCAACCCACCACATCACCCAACACCATCTAATAAGTAAACCATGGTACCAAGTGCCTCAATCCAGGCTTATTTTAAACACTTCCAGGGATGGTGACTCCACCACCTCCCTTGGCAGCACATTTCAATGGCAAATCTCTTTCTTTCTGGGAAGAATTTCTTCCCCACATCCAGCCCAAACCTCCCCTGGTGCAGCTAGAGAAAAGAACCACAGAATTAACCAGTTTGGAAAAGACCTTTGAGATCATCAGGATGATCTTTAAGGTCCCTCCCAACCCAAACCACTCAAAGATTTTATGAATCTATGAATAATTATGTAGTGGCCAACAGGTCAAGGAAAGGTATTTTTCCCCTCTACTCTGCTCTGGTGAGACCACACTTGGATTACTGTGCCCAGCTCTGGAGTCCTCAGCACAGGAGAGACATGGACCTGGTGGAGTAAATCCAAAGGAAGCCACAGAAATGATCAGAGGGATGGAAAGCCTCTGCTGTGAGAAGAGGCTGAGAGAGTTAAGGTTTTTCAGCTTGGAGAAGAAAAGGCTTCAGGGAGACCTTCTGGTGGACTTTCAGTACTTAAAGGATGTGTACAGGAAAGCTGGGTAGGGACTCCTGAACAGGGAGTGTAGTGACAAGACAAAGGGTGATGGTTTTAAACTGAAAGAGGGAGATTCAAACTAGATGGCCCAGGAAGAAATTTTTTACACTGAGAATAGTGAGACCTGGGCCCAGGTTGCCCACAGAGAGGACAAATGCCCCAAACCCCAGAACCATTCCAGATCAGGTTGGACAGAGCTCTGAGCATCCTTCTCTAGTCAGAGATGTCCCTGCCCATGGCAGGTAGCTTAGACTAGATAGCCTTTAAAGGTCACTTCCAAACCAACTCCAAACATTCTATGATTTCTTCACTACATTCAAAGTCATGATTACTTTTCACTTAAGAATTTCCTCATATGCAATAGCAAAAGAAAAAAAACAACAAAAAAAATGGAGGCTGGGCTGGATTTGGACATTCATTTGAAAAGCTAAGAAACAGATTTGGGTCAGGCACAAGACATAAATATTTGCAAACACACAATGGTGAAGCTGTATTTGTTTGGGGGGTTTTAAGGAGGAAGGTGGTGTTTGGGTTCAAGTGGGCTTTTTGGTTTGGCTGCTTTGATTTTTTTTTTTTTTTTGTTTCTTCTTCAGGGCTTTTTGTTTTATTTGGGGTCTTTTTGTTTGGGTAGGGTCTTTTTGTTTGGGTGGAGGTTTTTTGTGTGTTTTACTTGGGGTCTTTTTGTTTGGGTGGAGGTTTTTTGTGTGTTTTACTTGGGGTCTTTTTGTTTGGGTGGAGGTTTTTTGTGTGTTTTACTTGGGGTCTTTTTGTTTGGGTGGAGGTTTTTTGTGTGTTTTACTTGGGGTCTTTTTGTTTGGGTGGGGTTTTTTGTGTGTTTTACTTGGGGTCTTTTTGTTTGGGTGGGGTTTTTTGTGTGTTTTACTTGGGGTCTTTTTGTTTGGGTGGGGTTTTTTCTTTGTTTTACTTGGGGTCTTTTTGTTTGGGTGGGGTTTTTTCTTTGTTTTACTTGGGGTCTTTTTGTTTGGGTGGGGTTTTTTCTTTGTTTTACTTGGGGTCTTTTTGTTTGGGTGGGGTTTTTTCTTTGTTTTACTTGGGGTCTTTTTGTTTGGGTGGGGTTTTTTCTTTGTTTTACTTGGGGTCTTTTTGTTTGGGTGGGGTTTTTTCTTTGTTTTACCTGGGGTCTTTTTGTTTGGGTGGGGTTTTTTCTTTGTTTTACTTGGGGTCTTTTTGTTTGGGTGGGGTTTTTTCTTTGTTTTACTTGGGGTCTTTTTGTTTGGGTGGGGTTTTTTTGTTTTACTTGGGGTCTTTTTGTTTGGGTGAGGTTTTTTTGTTTGTTTTACTTGGGATATTTTTGTTTGGGTGAGGTTTTTTTGTTTGTTTTACTTGGGGTCTTTTTGTTTGGGTGGGGTTTTTTTGTTTGTTTTACTTGGGGTCTTTTTGTTTGGGTGGGGTTTTTTTGTTTTATTTGAGGTCTTTATGTTTGAGTGGGGTTTTTTTTTTGTTTGTTTTACTTGAGGTCTTTTTGTTTGGGTGGGGTTTTTTTTTTGTTTGTTTTACTTGGGGTCTTTTTGTTTGGGTGGAGTTTTTTGGTTGTTTTATTTGGGGTCTTTCTGTTTGGTTGGGGGTTTATTTTTTGTTTGTTTGGGTTTTTTAAAGACCACAGATGCAGCAGGAGATTTCTTGCAGCAAACAGAGCAACCCTGCTACCCTTCTAGCCTGTGCTGGTATTATCAGTAGTAAGGAAGATTCACATTCACAAAACTCTAAATAAAAGCAAGGAAATCACAGAAACATTGAGTGGTTTTGGGTTGGAAGGGACCTTAAAGATTACCAAGTTTCAATACCCCTGGAATGGGCAGGAATGTTTCCTACTAGACCAGGCTGCTCAAGGTCCCTCCCAAGGTGGCCTCGAACACATCCAAGCTTGAAGCCTCCACAGCTTCTCTGGGCAACCTGCTCCAGTGCCTCACCACCCCCATGGGGAACAGTTCCTTCCTAATGTCTAATCTAATTTGAGCCTCTTCCAGTCTGAAGCCATTGGCCCTCATCCTCTCATTCCATGTCTTGGAGTAAGTCTCTCTCCAGATCTCCTAAGCCCCCTTCAAATACTGGAAGGCTGCTGCATGGTCTTCCCAGAGCCTTCTCTTCCCCAGGCTGAGCAGCTCCTACTCTCTCAGCCTGTCCTCATAGCAGGGCTTTACCAGCCCACAGATCACCTTCATGATCTCTTCTGGACCCACTCCAAGAGTTCTATGTTTTTCTTGTGTTGGGAGCCCCAGCACTGGACAGAGTACTCCACATGGGATCACATAAGACTGGAGTAGTGGAGCAGAATCACCTCCCTTGACCTGCTTTAAAGCTTGATTTGGGAGAGATCACAGCATCACAGAATATTAGAGGTTGGAAGGGACCTCAAGAGATCATCTAGTCCAACCCTCCTGCCAGAGCATCATCACTCAGGGGAGTCTGCACAGGAATGCATCAAGAGGGCTTTGAATGTGTCCAGAGAAGGAGACCACAACCTCTCTGGGCAGCCTGCTCCAGGGCTTCAGCACCCTCACACCAGAGAAGTTTCTTCTAAAGTTGAGGTGAAACCTTCTCTGTTCAAGTTTGTCTCCATTGGTCCTTGTCTTATTACTATGCAGCACTGAAAAGAGCCTGGCCCCCTCCACTTCACCCCCACCCCTCAGCTATTGATAGACATTGATCAGATCCCCTCTCAGTCTTCTCTTCTCCAGACTAAATAGCCCCAGGGCTCTCAGTCTCTCTCCATAGTGGAGATGCTCAAGTCCCCTAAGCATCCTCATGGCTCTCCCTTGGACTCTCTCCAGCAGGTCTCAGTCTCTCTTGAACTGGGGAGCCCAAAACTGGGCACAATAGCCCAGGTGTGATGATTTAGGCTCGAGGTGAGGAGAAAGTTCTTCACAGAGAGAGTTGTTAGATGTTGGAATGTGCTGTCCAGGGAGGTGGTGGAGTCACCATCCCTGGAGGTGTTCAAGAGGGGACTGGACATGGCACTTGGTGCCATGGTTTAGTAGTCATGAGGTCTTGGGTGATAGGTTGGACTTGATGATCCCTGAGGTCTTTTCCAACCTTATTGATTCTGTGATCTCACCAAGGCAGAGTAGAGGGGGAACAGAACCTCCCTAGCCCTGCTGCCCACACTTTTCTTGCTGCACCCCAGGATGGCATTGGCTCTCCTGGCCCCAAGGACTCGTTGTAGATGTAGAACACGACATGAGAAAATGAAGGCAGTTCCAGCAGTAGCTGTTCCACACAGCCAGGCTGAACAGAACAAGTGGAAATCCAATAGTGAGAGATTCTCCTGAAGTGCTGCTTTGTGCTGAGGCACCCTCAGGCCATAACAGTCCCACTTTAATTGACTAAGAAAATTCCTAAACTACATGCAATAAGCCAACTTCTAGCAGAGACAACAAAAGCTTTTCTCCTGTCTTTCATGTGAATTAGAGCAGCCCCTAGCTGAATATTTCCATGTTTATTTCCTCTGCAGGTTGGACAATAAAATCTCTGCCTTCCAAGAGGTTGAAAAACAAAAAATATTATTTAATCTTTCAAGGGGGGGGGAATTAAAATTCAAGGCAAACACCACCTCCACATTTGCACAGCTAAGAACCTACATAACTAATGTGAAGTGTTCTGCTGCTGACACTCCAGTGCTGTGAGAATCTGTAATGTACTAAAGCATGAGCTTTGGTACTGTAATTGTTAACAGAGGTGTGCAGCACTGACATCCATCTTCAGCCTTACTTACTGTTTGCCACTGGCTGACTCCAAGTGTGAGTACAGGCAGCAGAGACATCCACAGGAACATTTAATTGGGGTTATCTTTAAATATTTAATCTGTATGTCATGAACACGTTGGGGATTTATCAGCAGACTCTCCCCAGCTGCATTACTCCAATGTAAGAGAAATAATGCAGAGTTTAACACTCCTTACTCTTTGCCTTTTTTTTTTTTTTTTTTTTTTTTTTTTTTTTTTTTTTTTACATTTCAAGGAGAACACAGTGATCATAGAATCATAAAGGTTGGAAAAGAGCTTTAACAGGGCCACAAACATGATCAGAGGGCTGGAGAACCTCCCCTGTAGGGACTGAGTGAGAGAGATGGGGCTGAGTGAGTGAGGGTAGGAGCCTTCATATCTGGTTGAAACATCTAGAGTAGGAGTCTTCATACCTGGTTTAAACATCTAGATTAGGAGTCTTCATACCTGGAACAACCCAAAAGAGCCTGGCCCCCTCCTCCTAACACCCACCCCTCAGCTATTGACCGACATTGATCAGATCCCTCTCAGCCTTCTCTTCTCCACACTAATCATCCCCAGGGCTCTCAGTCTCTCTTCACAGGGAGATGCTCAAGTCCCCTAAGCATCCTCATGGCTCTCTGTTGGACTCTCTCCAGCAGGTCTCTGTCTCTCTTGAACTGGGGATCTCCAAACTGGACACAGGATTGCAGCTGTGGTCTCAGGAGGGCAGAGTAGAGAGGTAGAAGAACTTCCCTAGACTTGTCTTCCCACAACCTTCTATTCTCCAGGCTGAGGGAAGGTTCTCCCACCATCTAATCACCTTTGTGGCCTCCTCTATTCACGTTCCAACAGTTTCACCTCCTTCTTGTATTAGGGGCTGCAGAACTGGACTCATTAGTTGTGTGGCAAAGCAAAACCTTGCACTTTTCCCACAGCAAAAGAACACCCTTCAGCTGCTTTCTGGCAAAATTCATTTAAATTCCTGTTCTGTCTTACACTCTACCTGCACCCATGAAAATCTAATGAACAGAGGCTGTGATCCATCTTCTAAAAATTAAGTGGAATATTGACTGACATAGAATCCAGGAAACTTTATCTTAATATATCCTTCCACTGCAAAAATCAATCTGGTAACTGCTCCCCATATGTTTTGCAGGACAGTTGGGTATCCAACTTGGCATATTTCATATTATACTGAGGATATGGATCCCTGGGCTGCTTGTGGGAGTGTCATGGGGAAAGATTGATTAAAATTGTTGTCCGTCCTTACTAGAAGGTAAAACTGCTGCTAACAGAGCTGAGGTTTCAGGCACTCTCCTTTGCCTACAGCACTCCTTGTTGTGCTGTAGCAGGAAACTGGATCAATTGGGGTAAATCCATCATTATCTTTTGGTTTTCTTGCTAGTGATAGGCAAATATTATTTTTTTTTTCTTCTTTTTTTTCTGCTTTTCAGGAGTAACCTGAAATTGATCAATCTGCAACACTCAAGATTTCCTCCCCTTCTTTTCAATTTTTTAAGATCAAAGGCACATTCCTCCTCTACCAGTCCTTTGGTAACCTACTCCCCAAACTTTAGCTGCTTTGGAGATGAGGGAATCTTGATCTGCTTGTTGGTAGGAAGACTCTACAGAGGGGCCTGGACAGGCTGGATCAATGGGCAGAGGTCCGTGGTATAAAGGTCCACAAAGCCAAATGTTGGGTTCTGCACTTGAGTCACAACAACTCCATGAACACTCCAAGCTTGGGGCAGAGTGGCTGGAAATAGCCCAGCAGGGAAAGACCTGGGGGTGTCAATCAACAGCCAGCTGAACATGAGCCAGTGTGTGTGCCCAGGCAGCCAAGAAGGCCACCAGCATCCTGGCCTGGATCAGCAATAACATAGCCAGCAGGAGTAGGGAATTGGTCTTCCCCTTGTACTTGGCACTGGTGAGGCTGCATCCCAAATCCTGGGTTCAGTTTGGGGCCCCTCACTACAAGAAAGACATTGAGGGGCTGGAGCAGGTCCAGAGAAGGGCAACAAAGCTGGGGAAGGGTCTGGAGAACAGGGCTGGGGAGGAGCAGCTGAGGGACCTGGGGCTGTTTAGTCTGGAGAAGAGGAGGCTGAAGGGAGACCACCTCACTTTCTACAACTCCCTGTGTAAGGAGATTGGAGTGAAGTGGGGTTTGGTCTTGGGTCCCTAAGAAGAAGTGAGAGGATGAGAAGAAATGGCCTCAAGTTGCAGCAGGGGAGGTTTAGGTTGGATATGAGAAGGAACTTTTTTGACTGAAAGAGGCAGAGATGTGATGCTGAGGGACATGGTTTAGCAGCAGACCTGGTGAAGTTAGATAACATTTGGGCTGGATGATCTTGGAGGTCTTTTCCCACCAAAAGGATTCTGCGTTGTCTGCTGCATGGTTGCCTGGTTACAGAAAGCCTCTAGGAACATCTTGCCATTAACACCTCTCCTAAATGTGGTTGTACTAGTTAGAATCCAGAAGTTATCATCTTAAAGGAAGCAAATAAGCATGTCTTGTTCCTTCAGGAAGCTGAACAAAAAACCCTCTCTTAATGAGCTGCACTATGTAAGCCAAGATCTGTTTTCAGTGCTGGGGAGCTTGTTAAAGACAAGGTAGAAATCCTTTGTGCTTGTTCCATGAAAATCTGACAGCACATTGTGTGCTCACTGAAACTTCTACTCCATGATTATTTGATTATTTAAACAACTTCTTACCTATGGAAACATGTCTCCTTTTGTGTCAATAAACAAGTGGTCCTGCAGATTTTCCTTTTCCTTCAAATTCCTATTCTTATCCTGATAAAGAAGGACACCAAATCCAATGAAACCAGTTTTATCTCCATGTCTCCAGCCTTTTCAGAAGCTTTACATCTCCAGCTGGTCTGATGCTATGAGAAAACTCACAGATCTGCTAAAATGCATTGCAAATACAAACCTGGCAAAGGTCAGGGTTGGGCTGCGTCACTAAATGAGTGCCAGAGGCTCTCTTTGAATCCTTTTGCTTCCCAAAGGGAAGAGAGAGGGAGTAAGGGAGAGAGACTGATGGAAGAAAGAAACTAAAAAAATTAAAAGAGTAATGATAAAATGAAACAGATACAAACAGCTACAACCCAAAATCCAACCCAAGTCCTGATGGTAATTAGTCACCTGCACCACTGATGCTGTGGCAGAAGTCCCAGACTGGACTCAGCAGCAGATGGGAATCAGAGTCAGGAGCAGGATTCTGGAACACGTTGACCAAGATAGGAGGCAAAACAGAGTCCTCCTCAGATAGTAGTCATTGAAGAGGCTTAACCCCAGAACAAGAGAGACATGGACCTGCTGCAGAGGGCCCAGAGGAGGTCACAAAGATCATCATGGGGCTGGAGTACCTCTCTTATGAAGACAGACTTGGGGCTGTTCAGCCTGGAGAGGAGAAGGCTCTGGGGAGACCTTAAAGCTCCATTTCAGTATCTGCAGGAGACCTACAGGAAGGCTGGGGGGGACTGTTCAGAAGGGGCTGTGGGGATAAGGATGAGGAGCAATGGTTTGAACCTGGAGCAGGACAGAGGTAGGTTGGACATCAGGAGGAAATTAATCCCTTCCAGTCCAACACAATCTGTGTGTACCCCCTGATGATCCCTCAGATTTCTCCTGAACATGACATCCATGGGATGGAATCCCTTGTTGGACAATTTTGGATCACCTGAGCTGTCTGCTCCTCCCCACAGGTGTGGCCTTGTATTCTGCATTCCCGATGCAGTGTGCATGACACTGCAGTGCCCTTGGTCTGCAGCCCAGCCCTTGGCAGTGCAGCACTGAGCAGAGGCTGAGCTGAGAAGTCACAACACTGAGCAGAATCACTTCTGGTCTAACTCAAACCAGGACATCATCCAACAGGCTTCTAACTTCTAGAGAAAGATGTTTATGATGAAAACCACCAAAACGTTCCATTCACTTCCTGTCCCTTTGGGGGCCACAAAATAATCCTCCCACCAAAACCTATTTGTCCAACTCTGTCCATTTGCTGCTGTGCAAACTCATAGACAAAGAGCTGCTGGGCTGGGGGCTGGGGGGGGAGGGGTGTTTGTGGCTTCGTTTGCTTGGCGGTTGTTTTGGGGGGCTATGGAAGGTTGTTTGGTTTTGTTGTTTTGCTTTTGATATTTCTTTTTTTCTTTGTCATTTTGGGGGGGGGGATTTTTTTTCTATTTCTTTTTTAATTGGTTGGTTGTTGAGGGTTTTACCTTTTTTTTTTTTTCTCCTTTTTCCTATTGCTTTTTGTTATTTGTTGGGGTGTTTTTTGGGGGGGTTGCCTTTGCTTTTTTTTTTTCCTGCTGCTTTTTATTCTATTGCATTTTTATTGGTTATTTGTGGGTGGTTTTTTGGAGGGGTTGCCTTTTTTGTTTTTTTTTTTGTTTGGGTTTTTTGCTTTGTTTTATTGCTTTTTTCCTATTGCATTTTTAGTGATTATTTGGGTTTTGTTATGTTTTTTTTGTTTTTTTTGTTTTTTTTTTTTTTTACTGGTTATTTGTTGGGGGCTTTGGGGGGTTATTTTTTTTTTCCATTACTTTTTCTTTCTACTGTTTTTTTACTGGTTATTTATTGGGGCTCTTTGGGGGGCTTGCCCTTTATTATTTTGGTTTTTTCTGCTGCTTTTTTTTCTATTGTTTCTTTACTGGTTATTTTTTGGAGGTGTTTTTTTTTTTGAGGGGGTTGCCTTTTTTGGTTATTTTTTTTTCTTTTTTTTTCTATTGCTTTTTTAGTGGTTATTTGTTGGGGGTTTTGATTTTTTTTTTTTGTTTGTTTTGGTTGGTTGTTTTCTTCCTTTAGCTTTTTTCCCCATTGCTTTTTTACTGGTTATTTTTGGGGGTTTTGGAGGGGATTTGCTGGTTGGGTTTTTTTGTTTTTGTTTTTGTTTTTTTTTTTTTTTTGTTTTTTTTTTTGTTATTTTTCTTTCTTTTGCCTTTTTCCCCGTTGCTTTTTTACTCATTATTTGTTGGGAGTTTTTCCCTTTTTTTGGCTATTTTTATTTCTTTAGCTTTTTCTCCTGTGGCTTTTTTACAGATTATTTGTTGGGAGGTTTTGAGGGTTTTGCTTTTTTTGTGCGTGGGGTTTTTTTCTTCTGCTTTTTTCCTATTGATTTTTTTATTGGGTTTTTTTGGTTGGGGGTTTGTGGAGGTTTTGCCCTTTTTCTTGGGTTTGTTTTTTTTTTTTTTACTTTTTCCCTGTTACTTTTGTACTGGTTATTTGTTGGAGTTTTGGGGGGATTTTTTTCCTTTTGCTTTTTTCCTATTACTTTTTTCCTGGTTATTTGCTGGGGATTTTTTTGTTTGTTTGTTTTGGTTTTGTTTTCTTGTGCTTATTTTTTTTCTTTTACTTTTTTTCCCCTATTGCTTTTTTCCTGGTTATTTGTTGGAGGGTTTTTTGGGGTTCTGTCCTCTTGGTTTTCGTTTTTCTTTTCTCTTTTATTTTCTTTTCTCTTTTATTTTTCTTTTCTTTTCCTTTCCTCTTTTCCTACAGTGCATCAGATTATTACAGACACAGGCTTCGAAATATACATCAGATGGCACAGCTTTGCCACAGGCCCATCTTAAACAGCAGGGCTTGATCCTATCCATATTGCCACAACTTTAAATTCTTGTCCTTGCAATCTTAATAGACATTTCCTATTTACATAAGCAGTTTATAAAAAAACAGGAAGGATAAACTGAACATTTTCTCTAAAAAAAACCAAAAAATAAATAAAAAAGAGAGAGAGAGAAAATCCTTCTCTTCCTGTTATCTCCCTTTCTAGGTCACCTCCCTATTTATTGCTCATTAAGAGTTAGAATTCAGGCTGGATGTGCAGTTACATCACGATGCCACATGTGAAGATCATAGAGTCAGAGAATTGTCAGGGTTGGAAGGGACCTCAAGGCTCATCCAGTTCCAACCCCCCTGCCATGGGCAGGGACACCTCACACTAGGATCAGGTTGCACAGAGCCACATCCAGCCTGGCCTTAAAAAACTTCCAGGGATGAGGCTTCACCTCCAGACATGATTGATTATTGCTCTGATATCATGATTGATATATGCAAAGTGGTGAGTAAAACCCAAAAGAACAGTGGGAGAACATTTTAAGACTTTACTTACAACCCCCCTGGAACTGAACCCCAGGAAAAACTGTAGCATTATAGAACAGTTTCATCTGGAAAGCCCTCTGAGATCAAGTCCAACCATCAGCCCAACACCAGCCTGGCCACCAAACCATGCCCCCAAGTGTTATGGCCACAGGTTTCTTGAACCCCTCCAGGGATGGGGACTCCACCACCTCCCTGGGCAGCCTGTTCCAATCTCAGACCACTCTTGCAGCAAAAAAATTTCTCCTAATCTCCAACCTCACCCTTGCCTGGCACAATCTGAGGCCATTTCCTCTTGTTCTATCACCTGATACCGGGGAGCAGAGACCAATCCCCACCTCACTCCAGCCTCCTTTCAAGGAGTTGCAGAGAGCAATGAGGTCTCCCCTCAGTCTCCTGTTCTCCACACTGAACACCCCCAGCTCCCTCAGCTGCTCCTCCCCAGTCCTGTTCTCCAGACCCTTCCCCAGCTTCGTTGTCCTTCTCTGGACACACTCCATCACACTAATATTCTTCTTGTACTGAGAAGCCCAAAACTGAACCTGGTATTCCAGTCTGCTACATCTTCTTAAACACGGGTTTATCACAGAGCTGGTTCTGATTTTTTGTACTTAAGACTTTCAGTCTTAAATGTCTACCAAGAGGGTAAAGGGGAGATCCCTAGATCTTGCACCTGAAGTAAGAGATATGTAATAGGGAGCACTGCAGCACCTCAATGTCTTTCCTGTAGGGAGGTGCCTAAAATCAACCCCAGTATTCAAGGTGTGGTCTCATGAGTGCTGAGCCCAGGGGCATTTCAGAGCTCAGACTCTCAAATGGTTTGGATTCATCTAAGCAGAGAGCACTGAAATTAGGAAGGATGCCTTCTGGGAATATCACAGTCTCACAGTGTATCAGAGGTTGGAAGGGAATTCCAGTGATCATCAGGTCCAACCCCCCTGCCAGAGCAGGATCACCCAGGGGAATGTGCACAGGAATGCATCCAGGTGGGGTTGGAAAGTCTTCAGAGAAGGAGACTCCACAACCCCCCTGGGCAGCCTGCTCCAGGGCTCTGTCATCCTCACTGTAAAGAAGTTTCTCCTCATGGTGAGCTGAAATCTTCTATGTTCAAGTCTGAACCCATTGCTCCTTGTCTTATCACTGTGCACCACCCAAAAGAGCCTGGCCCCCTCCACTTGACACCCAGTCCTCAGCTATTGACAGACATTGATCAGATCCCTCTCAGACTTCTCTTCTCCACACTAATCAGCCCCAGGGCTCTCAGTCTCTCTTCACAGGGGAGATGCTCAAGTCCCCTAAGCATCCTCCTGGGTCTCTGTTGGATTCTCTCCAGCAGGTCTCTGTCTCTCTTGAACTGGGGAGCCCCAAACTGGACACAGGATTGCAGCTGTGGTCTCAGCAGAGCAGAGTAGAGAGGGAGAAGAACTTCCCTAGCCCCACTGGCCACACTTTTCTTGCTGCATCCCAGGGTACCATTGGCTCTCTCTCAGCCACAAGAGCACATTGTTGTTCCATGGAACACAACACTTCCACCTCATGTCACCACAGAAAAAAGCTTCAGAAGCTAGGAAAATGATTAAGCCTTTCTCCTCTGCCTGTGAAGATGTCGTTAGTGAACTATGCCCTTGCAAGACCTGATGGATATTCTGTGTTAGCAACCTCACTGTATCTCTGTTAAAATCCTTTCCTCCCTCCACTCCTTTCCTCTGGGTAGGTTCTTTACTAATACAAAGGTCAAAGTGCCAGATACCTGTAATAGAGATCAGAGAATTCCAGAATGTTAGGGGCTGGGAGGGACCTCAAAGATCATCTAGTCCAACCCCCTTGCCAGAGCAGGATCACCTCCACCAGATTACACAGGAGCAATCCCCACTGCTTATGACCTTTGGCAAAATAAAATTGCTGAATATTTGACTACTTATTTATTTAATTCTCGATCTGTTAGCAGAAACGAGAAATAATTCCTCTGTTGGCAGAAATAAGCTCAAAAGTTACAGAAGAGGAGAAGGAATCACAGAATGGGTGTCAGGTAGTCATAGGACTAGGGGAAATGGAGCAAAACTAGAAGTGGGGAGATTCAGACTGGATGTTAGGATGAAGTTCTTCCCCATGATAGTGGTGAGAGACTGGAAGAGATTGTCCAGGGAGGTGGTGGAAGCCTCATCCCTGGAGGTTTTTGCAGCCAGGCTGGATGTGGCTGTGAGCAACCTGCTGTAGTGTGAGGTGTCCCTGCCCATGGCAGGGGGGTTGGAGCTGGATGATCCTTGAGGTCCCTTCCAGCCCTGACAATTCTGTGATTCTATAATGTAGGGGTTAGAAGGAACCACTGGAGATCATTCTGTCCAACCCCCACTGTCAAGAATGCTTCATCTAAAAATCATCCCTCAGGAACATGTCCAGGTGGGTTTTGAATATGTCCAGGAGTGGAGACTCTACCACCACACCTCTGGACATCAGCTAGGCACAGATGTAAGCAACATCTTCACACACTCAATGTGACAGCAGCACCAACAAAGAGCTGCAAAATGCAAACCAGCCTCTCTGGGCCATCTCAGAACATGAAGTTCTTGCCTAAACCTTATTTTCTGGTTTAAAAACCCTGAACTAGAAAGCAGCACATCTGTTTAGCAATACCTCAGTAGGGATTTCTCCTTCCTTGACTAATCCAGGAAAACTTAATTGGACTTAGATTGATTTAAAAAGCAGCTTTGGACTTAGCTGTCTACTGATCTTCTTTAAAAGGTTTTGATCTGAGAAACAAGCATTAATATTTACTTCTTATCATATCATTAAGGGCTTGATTTCAACTGGATTTCCTCTTGGATTTCCACTGTAGAACATGAAAAGTTTGAAAGCAGTTTAATTTTAGATCTCCCACTGGGTTTAGCTGGTATTTGTTCTGTGTTGGGCAGATGAGTAATTTTACATCCTAATCCAGTCAGTTAACACCACAGCTTCCATCCTGCATCTCTTGTCAGCAAGCAATTCAACTCACTCACTCCATTAATTCAGCTGGAAGCCCAGAAAACCATTTTGATGGAGATATTCTCACAAGGTGCATTCAGAAATTAAGCCTTTCAGCTGGTATCATACATTCTATTTATCAAATTCTGGTGTCTTGAAGGAAAATGTTGGAATCAAAACTTCTCCAGGTTGCCATCTGGATGCCTCTCACTGGAGAAAGCTCTAGCAGAGTCACACAATTGTTTTGGTTGGAAAAGATCTCTAAGATTGAGCCCAACCATCAACCCCAACACCACCATGGCCACAGGTTTCTGGAACACCTCCAGGGATGGAGACTCCACTACCACTCTGGGCAGCCTGTTCCAATCCCTGACCACTCTTGCAGCAAAGAAATTTCTCCTAATCTCCAACCTAACCCTCCCCTGGCACAATTTCAGGCCATTTCCTTCCCTTCTTTCACCTGAGACTAGGGAGAAAAGATCAACCCCCACCTCACTGCAACCTCCTTTCAGGGAGCTGCAGAGATCCAGAAGTTCTCCCTTCATCCTCCTCTTCTCCAGACCAACCAACCCCAGGTCCCTCAGCTGCTCCTCCCCAGCCCTGTTCTCTATCCCCTTCCCCAGCTTTGTTGGACTTCTCTGGACCCACTCCTCCACCTCAATGTCCTTCTTGGAGTGAGGAGCCCAAAACTGAATCCAGTACTCCAGGCTGTTGCACCTTCTTAACCACACTTTTATTACACAGTTGTTGTTTAAGGCTTTCAGTCTTAAGTGTCTGTAACTCAATACCTACAAAGAGGGTAAAAGGAAGGAGGAAGGAAGATCTATAAACCTTGCACCCGAAGTAACAGATATGGAACAGGAAAGTTTTGATTTTCTTGGTTGCCTAAAGAGAATGAGAAGGTTAAAATGCATCAGTTGATGAGGAAAGATTGAGTTTCTCTCAGACTAGGGTCTATTAGTTATAAATTATTTGACTAGGATGTGTGTTCCAACAGCTAGAGAAATGCTGATTCTTTCCTTGACCATTACCCTCAAATTGCTAACAGAACTGAAAATCAGCAGCTGAGGGAAGTGAGTTTTTTAGTCTGGAGAAAAAGAGGTTGAGGGGAGACCTTACTCTCTACAGCTACCTGAAAGGAGGTTGGACTGAAGGGGGTGTTGGTCTGTTCTCTCCAGTAACAAGTGATATCAGGTGATATCAGTGATATTTAGGATGTCAGGGAGTGACAGGACTGGGGGGAATGGAATAAAGCTGGAAGTGGGGAGATTCAGATTGGATGTGAGGAAGAAGTTCTTCCCCATGAGAGTGGTGAGAGCCTGGAATGGGTTGTCCAGGGAGGTGGTTGAGGTCCCATCCCTGGAGGTGTTTAAGGCCAGGCTGGATGAGGCTCTGGCCAGCCTGCTGTAGTGTGAGGTGTCCCTGCCCATGGCAGGGGGGTTGGAACTGGATGATCCTTGAGGTCCCTTCCAACCCTGATAATTCTGTGATTCTATAATGTAGGGGTTGGAAGGAACCACTGGAGATCATTCTGTCCAACCCCCACTGTCAAGAATACTTCATCCCTCAGGAACATGTCCAGGTGGGTTTTGAATATGTCCAGGAGTGGAGACTCTACCACCACACCTCTGGACATCAGCTAGGCACAGAGGTAAGCAACATCTTCACACACTCAATGTGACAGCAGCACCAACAAAGAGCTGCAAAATGCAAACCAGCCTCTCTGGGCCATCTCAGAACATGAAGTTCTTGCCTAAACCTTATTTTCTGGTTTAAAAACCCTGAACTAGAAAGCAGCACATCTGTTTAGCAATACCTCAGTAGGGATTTCTCCTTCCTTGACTAATCCAGGATGGCAGAGGGGTTGGAACTGGATGATCCTTGTGGTCCCTACCAACCCTGACTGATTCTATGGTTCTAAGTGATAGGACAAGAGGAAATGGCCTCAAGGTGCACCAGGGGAGGGTTAGGTTGGACTTGAGGAGAAACTTCTTGACTGGAAGGGCTCTCAAACACTGGAACAGGCTGCTCAGGGAGGTGGCTGAATCCTCATCCTTGGAGGTGTTTAAAAGAGGGAGAGATGTGGTGCTGAGGGACATGAGTTGGTATCAGACTTGGCAGAGTTAGAGAATGGTTGGCCTGGGTGGTCTTCAAGATCTTTTCCAACCGAAACAGTTCTAAGTTTTTATGCTCTTACTGGGGGTCAGTATTGACTAATTCATTTCACAAATTAACCAGAAGCCTCAAACTTGCTGACTATTTTCCATTTCAGCTATTTTCAAAGTAGGATGCAAAGGCAGGATTTTCAGTTGGTAGGAAGGTTTCGTTTTAGCTTAAACTCTAAGAAATACAGATCAATACTGAATGCTTTTTTGAAACTTTTTATAGAGAAGGCTAACCAGAATCAGGTCTTTTATTTTCAATTTGCTGACTTGCAAAGGTGTGAAACAGATTTTTCTTTCCCCTTCCCTCCCTCCGCCCGCCCGCTCCAAGAAATGCATTAATCCACCCGGGGATGGGAGCACTGTTTCCTACCACTTGCTGGGCCAGAAAGCTGCTGAACCAAGGGTGATCCTGCTTCATGGTGGTGCTTTCACATTTGAGTTTGGTTTGACTCAGAATTATGCTCACAACAGGAGCAGGCACCAGCTAGTAGCACTTGAACTGCTAGGAACCAGAGAGTAGTAAGAGAGCTATCTTATGATATCTGGAAAATCCCCATGAGACAATCTGAGGCAAAATATTGCGTTCAGTTCTGGGCCCCTGACTACAGAGAAGGGTACTGAGGGGCTGGAGACTGTCCAGAGAAGGGCAGCGAGGATGGAGAAGGGCCTGGAGCCCCTGGGCTATGAGGAAGGGCTGAGGGAGCTCAGGCTGGAAAAGAGGAGGTTGAAAGGAGACCTCATTGCTGTCTCCAGCTCTCTGAAGGGAGGTTGCAGTGAGGAGGGGGCAGCCTCTGCTCCTTGGTGCCAAGAGACAGGACCAAGCTGCACCAGGGGAGGTTCAGGCTGGATGCTACGAGGTGGCCAGCAGGTCAAGGGAGGTGATCCTCCCCCTCTGCTCTGCTCTGGTGAGACCCCACCTGGAGTACTGCATCCAGTTCTGGAGCCTCTGTTACAAGAGGGATCTGGACATGCTGGAAGGTGTCCAGAGAAGGACCACCAGGATGAGCAGAGGGCTGGAGCACCTCTCCTATGAGGACAGACTGAAAGAGTTGGGGCTGTTCAGTCTGGAGAAGAGAAGGCTCTGAGGTGACCTTCTTGTGGCCTTCCAGGATCTGAAGGGGGCTACAAGAAAGCTGGGGAGGGACTTTTTAGGCTATCAGGTAGTGAGAGGACTTGGGGGGGATGGAATAAAGCTGGAAGTGGGGAGATTCAGACTGGACATGAGGAAGAAGTTCTTCCCCATGAGAGTGGTGAGAGCCTGGAATGGGTTGTCCAGGGAGGTGGTTGAGGTCCCATCCCTGGAGGTGTTTGCAGCCAGGCTGGATGAGGCTCTGGCCAGCCACTGTAGTGTGAGGTGTCCCTGCCCATGGCAGGGGGGTTGGAACTGGATGATCCTTGTGATCCTTGTGGTCCCTTCCAACCCTGACTGATTCTATGATTTCTTCACTGAAAGGGTTTTCAAACACTGGAATGGTCTGCCCAGGGCAGTGCTGGAGTCAGTGTCCCTGGGGGTGTTCAAGCAGTGTGTGGAGCTGGTGCTTAGGGACATGGTTTAGTGTTGACCATGCAGTGCTGGGCTGAGGCTGTGACTCAGTAGTTCATCACTCACCTATTGAAGTACGGCAAAAGAAAGATCTTAGTTCCTTCCCTGTGCCAAGAGCACAGGTGGACAATCACTTCCCTACTGCTTGTCACACTACTCCTGCCCCAGGCCAGGATGCTGTTGGCATTCTTGCCCACCTGGGCACACACTGGGTCGTGTTCAACCAGCTGTCAACCAGCAACCCCAGGTCCCTTCTACCAGGCAGTTCTCCAGCCACTCTTCCCCAAGCCTAGAGCATTTCATGAGGTTGTTGGGAGCCAACTGTAGAATTCTTGACAAAAAAAAAGCTGTGCTCTTTCACTCTCAATAGGAGCTGACCCTTCTGGCATCTAAGTATCATGACTAATAATGTCTACTAAGCAACAGAATAGAAGCTGAGCTCTTCCAGACTCTTTTTCTGGTAGTGTCCAACACCAGAAGGAAATTAAGATTTTTTTTTCCTTTCTCTTTTGTATATTTTTACAGATATAAAAAGTACTAAAGCAACACTGGTTGGACTCAATGATCTTAGAGTTCTTTTCCAACACAAAACAATTCTATGATCCTATGAGAAGTACCCTTTCTGAATCAAATCAGTGATTGCTAACAACTTCATTTCTCTCTCAGAACCAGTTAGCAGTAGAATGTTCAGCCACAGACCCACACAGGGAAGTGAAAAGCATGGCTGGGGATGAAGAAGCAAAAATGAAGACTGCATATTGACAAACATGCAGCCTAGAAGGCAGTGCTGGTGAGTAGAATTTTCCTGGAGTCAAGAGACAGAAACCATTACTTACAGCCTGTGATGACAGAAAGTGAGCATCTGGAGTGAGTGAGGAGAACACTGGTGGAATGAAGAACATTTGGGAAGCTAAATCATACCACAAGAAGCAATTTATCACATTGGCAACCAGCGTGGTCTTCCTGCAATCACTTCTGGATGGGAGTCTTGAAAACTTGTCAGAAAAGATGAAGCAAAAAGAAAGAGATAAGCAGGGATCACAGTCTCACAGTATATCAGAGGTTGGAAGGGACCTCCAGAGATCATCAGGTCCAACCCCCCTGCCAGAGCAGCATCACTTAGGGTAATCTGCACAGGAATGCATCCAGGTGGGGTTTGAAAGTCTCCAGGGAAGACTCCACAACCCTTCTGGGGATGCCTTCCACTAGACCAGGTTGCTCAAGGTCCTATCCAGCCTGGCCTTCAACCCCTCCAGGGAGGGGACATCCCTGGGCAACCTGTTCCAGTGCCTCACCACCCTCACTGGCAAGAATTGCTTTCTAATCTCCAGTCTAAACCTCCCCATTTCCACCGTGAATCCATTCCCACTCACCCTACCACTACAAGCCCTTGTAAAAAGTCCCTTTCTGACTTTCTTGTAAGGCCCCCTTCAGGTCCTGGAAGGTCACTGAAAAAAAAAGAAATGAAGAGGTAGAGGAAACAAGAGGAGTCTGCAGCAAAGTTTGTATTTTGAACAAGAATCTTAAGAACCAGAAGCCAAGAGGTCAATTTTCTTGCCACTAGATTGAACCTCTTCCTAATTAGAAGCAAGTGTTTCACATGGGTGGCACAATCCTTCCCAGTCTCTTTTCTAGATAGAGTTAAAAGTTTTAGATGAGTGTCTGCCAAGGAGAATGACAAAATTCCTGTACTTTGGGCCTTCTATCAATCACTGCAATTCCTCATTAAGCCTGGCATGAGCAAAACAGAAATGGCAAAGAAGGAAAGACCTCAGGTCACAGAATCACAGAATGTTAGGGGCTGGAAAGGACCTCAAAAGCTCATCCAGTCCAAGCCCCCTGCCAGAGCAGGAGCACCTAGAGCAGATCACACAGGAATACATCCAGGTGAGTTTTGAATCTCTCCAGAGAAGGAGACTCCACAACCCCCCTGGGCAGCCTGTTCCAGTCTTCTGTCACCCTCACACTGAAAAAAACAATTCTTCCTCCTGTTTCCATGGAGCTTCTAATGCCTCAATTTCCACCCAGGGCCCCTTGTTCTGTCATTGGGCATCACCAAGAAGAGGTCCTCAGCATCACCTTTACTGAGCCAGCTGAATTTTGTTGTTGCTTAACTTTTATAGATTGAGATTGTGATTAAAAACCAAACCAACAACAAACAACAACAAAAAAAAAAAAACAACCCAACCAAAGCCCAAAACAAGACAAAACCCTCAAACCAAAGCCCAAACTATGAATAACTTTAATGAGATTAACATTCTACTGCTGTGCCACTGGAATAATTCATGAGCTTCAAAAAAAAAAAAAATAATCAAGGATGCAACAGTTCCAGTTAAAAGGAAAGCAGCAGATTGAACCTGTTCAAGCAACACAGAAGTTTACAAGCCATGTCCCTGCTATGCAATTTAATGTCTTAGAGTATCTAACACATTCAGGCTACAAGGTGCAAAGAAAAGGTGGGGGTGAGATTTCTCCTGGAACTTTCCTAATGAAGGATTATATAAATGTAATGGCAGAGGAACACCAAGAGCCCAATAATTCTTGGAGGCAAATGATAACTGCTCTGAAGGGCATCATTACCAAGGACACTCCCTTAACCTTAGAGCTATGTGCTTCTAGTTTCAGAGTGTACATAGACTGTTACATATCCTTTGGGAAGCTCCAAGGATGTGGAATTTAGGGAGCACCAGATAGATGTTAGCTGGATTTAAAGGTGACAACAGATTTGCTTTTTACACATCACTGGTTCCTCTTAGTTCTGCAGATGTGGAACACACATTAGGAATTAGCTTTTCACAGCCATGCTTTGATACTTGGAAATTAATCACTAAGTACTACTTCCTTTTCTGCCAACACCACCCTTCCTCTCCTTAGAAGCAAATGAAAGGGGGAAAAAAAAGTCTCTAAAGTAGGAATTGCAAATGCAAGCACATTAAACACAGTGAATTCATAGAATCATAGACTGGTTTGGGTTGGAAGGGACCTTAAAAATCATCTAATTCCAGCCCCCTGCCATGGGCAAGGCCCCATCCAACCTGGCACTGAACACTACCAGGCTTAAAGCCTCCACAGTTTCTCTGGGCAACCTGTTCCAGTGTCTCACCAACCTTAAAGGGATTAATTTCTTCTTAATGTTCCACTTAAATTCAGCCTCTTGCAATCCAAAGCCATCACCCCTCAAGCCTGTCTCTCAATGCTTTTGTCAAAAGTTCCTCTCTCCAAGTCCCCTTCAGATACTGGAAAGCTGCTAGAAGGTCTCCCCACAGCCTTCTTTTCTCCAGAACCCCAACTCTCTCAAGCTGTCTCCATAGGAGAGATGTTAGAATCATGGAATCAGTCAGGGTTGGAAGGGACCACAAGGATCATCCAGTTCCAACCCCCCTGCCATGGGCAGGGACACCTCACACTACATCAGGCTGGACAGAGCCTCATCCAGCCTGGCCTTAAACACCTCCAGGGATGGGACCTCAACCACCTCCCTGGACAACCCATTCCAGGCTCTCACCACTCTCATGGGGAAGAACTTCTTCCTCACATCCAGCCTGAATCTCCCCACTTCCAGCTTTGTTCCATCCCCCCCAGTCCTGTCACTGCCTGATAGCCTAAAAAGTCCCTCCCCATGTTCTAACCCTCTGATCACCTTCAAGGCCTCCTTAAGACTCACTCTAACACTTCTATATCCTTCTTGTCTTGAGGGCTCCAGAGCTGGACACAGGACTCCAGGTGGGATCTCAACAGAGAAGAGGGACAGAATCCCCTCCCCTCCACCTGCTGCCTATGCAGCCCAGGACATGGCTGGGAGTGCACTTTATTACCTACCAGCAGAAAAATAAATTTCTGCTTGTTCTGAGGTGAAAACAGAAAATTATCTTGAAAAACCTTCATGTAACTTGAAAATACTTGTTGGTTGGGGTAACATCACAACAAAACTATTTGTATTAGGGGAAGAAATATAGGATCCATCACCTTCCTGTGGAACAGCACAACCTCCGTGTTCATCACATACAGATTTTTTTCACTGAGGAACAGTCAGAGTTGTCACTGCAGCAACACAGATGTATCACAAGCTTGCATAAATTTCTCCTCAGTCCTCTTCTTTCATGGAATCGAGTGAGGTTATAGTCAAAGGAAACCAATAAAAGAGGATATGCCAAAGGGGAACATGACCTGAGAGTGCAGGTGAAGAACTAAAGCCTGGATTAATGGAAAGGAAAACCAGAGGCAGCTCTCAGAAATGTTTCTTGCCAACTACTTGTTTGAATTCAAGCTTTCATACTGACTAATAGCCAGGGTGATGTGGCCTCTGTGCTCCAAGAGACAAACTGAAACATACAAAGGTAGGATGGGTACAGAACCAGCAGGGAGCTGCTTGAGAGAGTCCAGCACAGAGCCACAAAGACACTGCAGGCAGTGAACATCTCCCTGCTGAGGGAGCTAGGAGCAGAGGAGTCTGAGAGGTGCCCTCATTCCTGGTGATAGAGATGTGCAGGGCAGTGTCAGGAGGATGCAGCCAGGCTCTGCTCAGGAATCTCCAATGAGAGGACAAGGGGCACTGGGGGCAAGCTGGAGCCTTAGGTGAACATAAGGAAAAACCTTTTCACTGTGAAGGTGACAAAACACTGGAACAGGCTGCCCAGAAAGGTTGTGGAGTCTCCTTTTCTGAAGATATTAAAAACCTGCCTGGCCACATTCCTGTGTGACCTGCCCTAGGTGACCCTGCTCTGGCAGGGGGCTGGACTGGATGAGCTTTTGATGTCCCTTCCTAAGCCCTAATGTTCTGTGTGCTTCTGTGTGTCTGTGTTCTTAACATGCTTACAGGCTGGTGGCATTCAGACAATGAAGCACACAAAAGAGAAGAAAGCAAACTGCATGAATACATCAGCCAGGATCTGCTTGCTCCACTGCTGGACAGTCCCATTACCCCTCCTGGATCTGTTTGCATGGCTCACGTGGAGAGCACTGGCTCTAAATCAGCACCACACATAACTCCTTAATCCCAGCTTGACAGAGCATACAAGACAATGACAAAGTGGCCCTTGTAAAATTCCTGAGGATCTCTTCATTACTTCAAAAAGAACAAAGAAATGCTGCCTCATAATCCACTTTTGTGGAAGATTTATTAGAAATGTGGACTGGAGTTGAGCATTTTAGTGGTCTCCATTTTCTGGTTGGTAAATCTAGTGGCAGGGCAGCCTTTCCAAATGCAGGACTATTGATCTGGGCCATGCAGCATCAGTAAATTAAAGTCAGCTTTTAGAAAACGCCTTCATGCTGACTCTGTGAGAGGTATCTGCAAGGAGAGACTACAAACCACATCTTTAGAGCCACACACTTAAAATCAGGGCACCCAGAAGAAGAATATGGCAAGATGCAAAAGCTTAGAAATGTTGTATCAATAAAAAGCATTCCCCAAAGCTTGACATTTAATTTGCAAAAGAGGAGGCTGAGGGGAGACCTCATTGCTCTCCAGAGCTACCTGAAAGGAGGTCATGGAGAAGGTGGTGCTGGTCTCTTCTCCCAGGTGACAGAACAAGAGGGAATGGCCTCAAGCTGTGATTGGGGAGGTTTAGACTGGACAGTAGGAAAATTTTTTTTCATGGCAAGAGTGGTCAGGAATTGGAATGTGCTGCCCAGGCAGGTGGTAGAGACACCAACCCTGGATGTGCTTAAAGGTGGTTTGGATGTGATGCTTGGGGCTATGGTTTAGGGGTGAGCCTTCCAGAGTAGGGTTCTGGGTTGGACTTGGTGATCCTGAGGGTCTTTGCCAACCTGAATGTTTCTGTGGTGTGGAACATTCCAGCCTTAGGATTATCACTTGTCAGCTGGAAGTTTTTGGGTGATGCTGCAGGCCCAAGGTCAGCATCACCAACTTCAAGCAGGTTGTAGGGCTTTACAGCAGAAGCAGCTGTCAAAGGCACAAGGTTGCTATTTATTTAGCTTGTAGTGTTTCATGATAAAAACTCTGCAATTCTGCAGCACTTCTGTCTTCTCCTTTTAGCACTCAAGGCTAGCAAGCAAACCAATCAATACTTTAAGGGGAGCAAAGCCATCCCATAGTACAGGGCAATTCTTCCAGGCTGCTGTGCAGCAGAAGTCTCCCTTTAGGAGTCCACACATTCCCTCTCCTACCCTGAAAAAGAACTTCTTGCATTCTGTCTCTGAAGGTTTATTATTGCCTGGTTGTCAGCAAAGTGATGGTAACTTCAAAGGTTATTTTTTAGGCCTGTAAGAGTGGAGAGGTGCTGAAAAGAGACCAATTCTTCAGTTCTTAACTATAGCTTGATGGAAACAGGATTCCAAAATTGGATCCATTGGAAATTTTACTATATTATCCCAAATAAGAAGTAGGAAAATACATGTGTGTGTGTATATATATATAAAACTTAGATTATCACAAATACATCCCTGGACACAGTAAAGAGAGAAATGCCTGCAAAATATCAGTGCCTTGGGATTCAAGATGGTCCTGCAATTATTTAAAAAGCCTGAATTCATAGTTAAAACTAAAGGAAAGAGCAGACACTCCTGAAACATGTCACAACTAAAACTGGTTTGAATTTAAATTGACTGTAAATCATCACAGGCTTTTGACTACTGTGTCAAATATCAAGGGAAAAAAACCACACCCAGAAAAATAACCACAATTACATACACAGGAAGAGATGTTTCCCCCAAACTCCACTACAACACCTCTGATCTACTCTTCTCAGTCTCCACTTCAATGTTTTTCCCACTCAGTCCTCTCCTAACCCCCTTGGTGTAACCCTGTGTGTTCCAGAGCTGGAGGTCAGTGTGTATTGGTATCTTTTTGCACCTCTGCTTTTGACTCATTTTCCTCCACTGCTCTTTATCTCTAAATTATTTTCTTCTGCTCTGGTGGAAGTCACCCACAGTCCCTCATGGTTGCTTCATGGGTTCTCTGAAGTCAGTTACCATCCACTATGGTGTCTCCTTCCAGCTGTGTGCTCCACAAAGTCTTCCACATGTACTCACCAAGAAAACACTGACCACGGAATTGTCTGGGTTGGAAGGGACCTCCAAAGGCCATGGAGTCCAAACCCCTCCGCAGTCAGCAGGTGCATCCTCATCTACATCAGGTTGCCCAGAGCCCCATCAAGCCTGATCTTGACTACCTCCATGGATGGGACCTCGACTACCTCTCCAGGCAACCTGTTTCAGTGGTCCACCACCTTCATAGTAAAGAACTTATTCCTGACATCCAATCTAAGTCTGCTCTTCTCTAGTTTGAAGCCATTGCCCCTCACCCTGTCACTGAAAGTCCTTTTCAAACAGTTTCCCTCCATCCCTCTTCTAGGTCCCCTTCAGGTACTAGGAGGTGCTTATTATGTCTGATGTCACCATTAATTTGATCTCCTTTGTAAATTCATATCACATTGCTATTTTCACCTTATTTATCAAGTGGGGCAATTCTTAAAAGTCTTGGAAGTTTCTTGAAAAGATAGTACAAGAAAGAGACCTTAGCAACATGCTCATAGAAAAAAGGCTATGAGTGCATTCTTGAACACCTCCAGGGATGGGGACTCCATCACCTCCCTGGGCAGCCTGTGCCAATCCCTGACTGCTCATGCAGCAAAGAAATTTTTCCTCATGTCCAACCTCAACCTTCCCTGGCACAATTTCAGGCCATTTCCTTTCATTCTATCACCTGACACTAGTTCCAGATCTTGATTCACAACTCAATTTGCTCTTTGATTTTTTTCCTCATGTCAAGCTTTGCTCCAAGTTCACTTTTAATCCAAAACCTTTGGAAACAAACAAAAAACCCAGAATCTTACATGGGCAATTTCAGAATTGATTAAAGTTGCCTTACGAAGAAAAGGCTGAGAGCCTTGGGGTTATTTAGTCTGGAGAGGAGAAGACGGAGAGACCTGATCAAAATCTATAAATATCTGAGGGGTCAGGAAGGAAGGGGAACAGGGACAGGCTCTGCTCAGTTGCACCCTGGGATAAGACAAGGGGCAATGGATGGAAACTCCAGCACAGGAGGTTCCACCTCAACATGAGGAGGAACTTCTTGAGTGTGAGAGTCCCAGAGCCCTGGAGCAGGCTGCCCAGAGAGGTTGTGGAGTCTCCTTCTCTGGAGCCTTTCCAGCCCTGTCTGGATGTGTTCCTGTGTGACCTGTACTGGATTCTGTGGTCCTCCTCTGGCAGGGGGGTTGGACTTGATGACCTTCAGAGGTCCCTTCCAACCCCTAACATCCTCTGATCCTGTGAAAAGTGAATGGCTTGCAAGGGAATGTTCAGCTGTAGAACTCTTTGCCACAAGATACTGCTAGGTTTAACTGGATTAAAACACCACCAAGTATTCCTCTTCTCAATTTAAATGCCCAGAGTTATAAATATTAAAAAGAGGAGTGGAGAGAAGATTACAAACTGCCATGTTTTGGCGCTTAAGCTAATTTTGGATGGGGATTTAGCAGGAAATCCCTCCATGAACAGGTAATTTCATTGTGTTTGTCCAAAAGGTTTTCTCCTGCCTCCTTGTAACAGCAGCTTACACTCAGCCAGCTGAGGAACAGCTGCTTCATAGAGGACTTGCTGATTTGATTACCAGCTGGCAAGATTTGTGTATCAGGAAGCAGAATGTCTATGGCTAGATCAGATGTCAAGGGTCACCCAGCAGCAGGCAGTGTCTGCACAGACAGAAGGTGAAGAACCTGGGGAATGCCTCTTCAGGAGTTTTCTACACCAGCATAAGTTGGTGTAGAAATGGCTTGGGCAGGGTGAGAGCTGTGGTTAGCCACAGGGCTTGCACAGTGAGATGCTGTGCTTTGGCAAGGAGCTAGGAACCAAAGAAAGGATGAGGGCTGGCTCACAGGAAGGGGTCAGGAAATGAAGGTAAATCTAGACAGGGTAAGCAAACTCCTCCCTTTTTATCAGCAGTTCTGGTAATTGCAGCTTGTGGCTAACCCATAAATAGCTGCAACAGGAGGGGACTGCATTGGACAGATGTGGAAGGGATGACTACAGTCAAAATCCAGGGTAGCTGCACGTTTTTCTTTCTGCCTGAGCCTTCCTGATTTGGATTCTGCTACATCATGCACTCTCCTGCAGAAGGGAGGGCATCCCAGCAGGCAGGCTGACAGCAGGAGCACTTCAGAGGCCCAGCCACACATACAAAACTCTCCTGGTCAGCTCAATTTCCTCTCCCTACCACTCTCCAGGGCTTTTTCTTCAGGCAAGCATATTGGCACTTGCAAAGAAGCCAAGTCAGCCACCAGTAGAGATAACAAGCTCACCTGAGAGGGAGGATGACAGCTGAAACAACACATGGGCACAAAACCACAGCAGAGCTTCCAAAAAGAGCCAGGAGAGAAAGCTGTCAGTTTAAAGGTCTTTGCATTCCAGTGGCATTATCAGGCAGACACTTTGCCAGGGAACATTTCCTGATCATTTAAATGTTGTGGTTTCAGTGCAGGGTCTCCATTTAAACATCAAGGATCCAGTCCATGGCTTAAGAAACAGAAATTGCCCAGCTACAGCCTGCATACACACAGACTCTCAGAGAGTTAGAGAGCAGCTAGAGAGCAGATGTTGTGCTTCAGTCACAACCAAGAAATAGCTTTCAAACAGCCACTGCAAAACCAGGTCACAAAAGCATCCCCTGCTTATGGTGTGCTGTTGGGTGACCCCTGACAGCTGGTGGAGAAGGACATTGGAGTCCCAGAGGGCAGCAAGTTCTGCATGGGATAGCAACGTGCCCTGGTGGCCAAGAGGGACAATGGCATCCTGGGGTGCAGCAAGAAAAAAGTGTGTCCAGCAGGGCTAGGGAGGTTCTGCTCCCTCTCTACTCTGCCCTGGTGACACCACACCTGCAATGCTGTGTCCAGTTTTGGGCTCTCCAGTTCAAGAGAGACAGAGACCTGCTGGAGAGTCCAACAGAGAGCCAGGAGGATGACTTGACCATCTCTCCTACGAAGAAAAACTGAGAGCCCTGGGGCTGTTTAGTCTGGAGAAGAGAAGGCTGAGAGGGGAATCTTACTGATGTCTATAAATACCTGAGGGGTGGGTGTTGAGATGAAGGAGCCAGGCTCTTTCCAGTGGTGCCCACTGACAGGACAAGGAGCAATGGGTACAAGGGGGAACACAGGAAGTTCTACCTCAACATGAGGAGAAACTCCTTTACTGTGAAGATGATGAGGCCCTGGAGCAGGCTGCCCAGAGAGGCTGTGGAGTTGTCTTCCCTGGAGACTTTCAAGACCCATCCGGATGTGTTCCTGTGTGACCTGCCCTAGGTGATCCTGCTCAGGAAGGGGCTTGGACTTGATCTCTAGAAGGCTCTTCCAACCCCTAACAGTCTGTGGTTCTGTGATACAGCCACAGCATTCCTCTTTTAGATCCCCAAGCACTGGGAGACAGTTTGTTAGACGACAGCAAAAACAATGCAGCAAGAGCAGGACTAAACCCAGCAATTTCATCCCCTGCTAGCTGAACTGTCTCTATTAATTTGCCCATGACACTAATACTTGCTACTGATGGGAGAGAGAGAGAGGCTTTAGAGACAAATCTCATTCTGCAGCAGCCACTGATGGCTTTTGAATCAACCAGTCAGGCACAAAATGCACCTCACATTTGTGTTTCTGGGCTTTTCCTGGGAAACATAATGCCTCTGCATAATGTAAGGAGAGAACCAGATCTCTTTACTTCTATTTTGTGTGCCTCAAAATGAGGTCTATTACAAGGCACTTGAGCTGAGACCCCTTACATGATACTGGCACCAAGAGTGAGCACCAACTATTCACTCATCATGCCCACAGTCATCTGGGGAAGCAATAAGACAGAGAAACTGAAGAGATTTTGCTTTCCCTTTAGCTGTCTTTAGTCAAGATACCTTCTAAGTCATGGTCCCAAAGCCTGGATGCACTCCTGTTCTATTTTTTTTTTATTATTATTATTCACAAGAAATCAATTCCTGGTTTTGAAGGTTTGATTAACTCTACGCAGTAGCAACTGTCCCTAGTTTTGAAGGTTTAATTTACTCTATGCACTGTCAACTACCCCAATTTCCAGCTCTCTAGCTCTGCCTGTAATCTTAGCAGATACCCACAGCAAATGTAAATAAGCAAAAATCAGTTATGCAGAGAACACAGAATCACAGAATTGTCAGGGTTGGAAGGGACCTCAAGGATCATCCAGTTCCAACCCCCCTGCCATGGACAGGCTACACACTACACAGGTTGCTCACAGCCACATCCAGCCTGGCTGCAAAAACCTCCAGGGATGAGGCTTCCACCACCTCCCTGGGCAACCTGTGCCAGTCTCTCCCCACCCTCATGGGGAAGAACTTCTTCCTAACATCCAATCTGAATCTCCCCATTTCTAGTTTTGCTCCATTCCCCCCAGTCCTATCACTCCCTGACACCCTCAAAAGTCCCTCCCCAGCTTTCTTGTAGCCCCCTTCAGATCCTGGAAGGCCACAAGAAGGTCTCCTCAGAGCCTTCTCCTCTCCAGACTGCACAACCCCAAATCTCTCAGTGCCTGCCCAGCCTATATATTATTAGATAGCAACACCCAGTGAAGGGCACACTTGCTTTTCAGATGTTGTTACGGGGATGTCCACCACCCTGCCTAAGTACACTTTTAGACCATCAGATCATTGGTGCAAAAAAAGGGGAGATTTAGACTGCAAATTAGGAAGAAATTCTTTCCAGGGAGGGTGGTGAGACACTGGAACAGGTTGCCCAGGGAGGTTGTGAATGTCCCCTCCCTGGAAGGGTTCAATGCCAGGTTGGATGAGACCTTGAACAGCCTGGGCTGGTGGGAGGTGTCCCAATGGCAGGGGGGTTGGTGCTAGATGATCTTTAGGGTCCATTTCAACCCAAACATTTTTCTGTAAATCTCTTTTTTCTTAAGCTCATATTTTCTACCTGAAATGACTTGCCAGCACTGACATGGAAGTGAGATGAATATTTTAATCCAGTTGAATTTGCAGGGTTTTTTTTCCTATTCTTACTCTCCAAAGCACATTTCCTCCTTGAGCAAATGCATTCCTGGCATTTATAAAGAGTCAGTGGTTGCACTTTGCATCTGGAAGATGCCTTGGAGACAGATCTAAATGAATCTAAGGTCAAAGGAGTAAGTCTGCTGTGCTCCACACTGTATTTCCATCTTTCTGACCACAACGTTGCTCGAGTTTTTACATAGTTAGTAGAATATGTGCTCAAATGAACTGTTCTGGAGGCTCTTACAGAACAAAAACCAACCAGACAATGAAAAGCACAAAGCACAACCCTTTAATGATATGTGTGGATAGCACTGTAAGACTTCCTGCATTTGAACCACAGAAGCTGAATCACACAATTATTGAGGCTGGAATAGACCTCTGAGATCATCCAGCCAAGCCTGTGACCAGACCATGGCACTCAGTGCCACATCCAAGCCTACCTTAAACACCTCCAGGGAGGGCAACTCCACCACCTCCCTGGGCAGTCCATCCCAGGGTCTGATTCCACTTTCCACGAGGAAGTGCTTCCTAACACCCAACCTAACCCTCCCCTGGCACAGCTTCAGGCCATGCCCTCTGCTCCTGTCACAAGTTGCCTGGGAGCAGAGCCTGACCCCCACCTGACTGCAGCTTCCCTTCAGGTAGTTGTAGAGAGTGATAAGGTCCCCCCTGAGCCTCCTCTTCTCCAGGCTGAACACCCCCAGCTCCCTCAGCCTTTCCCTCCAGTCCCTTACCCCTTCCTGAGACGAGTAAACTCCTCATTGATACTACACTAGCAAACACTTACTCCTCCAGTGCCTTGTCAGGTCATGACTGAAACATGGCAGCAGAATTTTTGGTGTTAAAAAGGCACCAAGACAATTGCACTCCTCAGAAGTGCTGACACCCTGCACACTCACACAGGTGGAAGTATTCCTCACTTCCAGCATGGCTTTTCCCCTTCAAACAGCTCTCAGAGGCAGCTTTCCTCTCCTCCCTCCTGTTACAGGAAGCTCAGTAATGGTACTAATGCAGAGAACTGCTTGAGAGAGTCCAGTGCAGAGCCACAAAAATGATGAAGGCAGTGGAACATCTTCCTCATGAGGAGAGCCTGAGGGAGCTGAGGGCTCTGTAGCTTGGAGAGGAGGAGCCTGAGAGGTGAGCTCATTGCTGGGGATAAAGATGTGCAG
Organism: Indicator indicator; assembly: GCF_027791375.1. NCBI lineage: Eukaryota > Metazoa > Chordata > Aves > Piciformes > Indicatoridae > Indicator > Indicator indicator. The sequence goes on along the minus strand of NC_072032.1, from coordinate 2,005,008 downwards.
GGGGAGTGCCCAGAGGCTGGAGCCAGGCTCTGCTGGGTGATGCCCAATGCCAGCACAAGGGGCAGTGGTGGAAGCTGAGGCAGAGGAAGTTCCACAGAAACAGGAGGAAAAGTTTTTTCCCTGTGAGGGTGACAGAAGACTGGAAGAGGCTGCGCAGGGGGGTTGTAGAATCTCCCTCTCTGGAGATACTCAAAACCTGCCTGGGTGTGTTCCTGTGTGATCCGTTCTGGGTGACCCTGCTCTGGCAGGGGGGTTGGACTGGTCCCTTCCAGCCCCTAACATTCTGTGGTTCTATGCTCAGTCTGCTCCCCTCTGTTCTGAACACCACCTCTCACCTTGTCTGCTAGGGTTTCACACTCCTAAGTGTCTATACATGACTCTGTACCACATTTGAAGGGATGAAGATGCTGACGTTCTCCAGGTTACTCAGTCTGTGCTTGCTCTGAGCCACAAATCCCACATGAAAGGTTTTCCAGCAAAACCCTAACGAGGTGAGTGTAGCTAATACTGTGAGCTTGAGACCATCATGGGAACTGCACACAATTAAAGGAGTCTTCTGCTAATTAACACCATCCAGGGAGAAAGACAGAGCCACCTGAAAAAACACTGCAGCTTACATATCCAATGAGAGCCCATCAGCAACCAAAGCAGCAATGAGCAACCCATTTGTTAGTCATGCTTGGCCCATCCAAAGGATGGCTGATGACAGGGATCCAAGCCAATCGCTTATGCAATCAGGAAGAGTAAATTCTTGCAGCTGAAGATTCTTTATCAACTGATATATGTAGTTATTGAAGTCATGCTTCAGGATAAGCTGACTGTAAGATCAAGATTTTCTGCTCACTTAGCAGAGCATGGGAAGGAACATAAAAGATCACCCAGTTCCTCTCCCCCACTGCCATGGGCAAGGACACCTCCTGCTAGATCAGTTAGCTCAAGGCCCCTTCCAGCCTGGCCTTGAACACTTCTAGGCTTGAAGCCTTGACAGCTTCTCTGGGCAACCTGCTTCAGTGCCTCACCACCCTCATGGGGAAGAGTTTCTACCTAATGTTCCACTCAAATTCAGCTCCTTGCAGTCCAAAGTCATTACCCACCATCCTGTCACTCCAGGCCTGTGTCAGAAGTCTTCTCTCCACTTTTTCTGTAGCCCCTTTCAAGTACTGGAAGGCTGCTCCAAGTTCTCCCTACAGCCTTCTCCAGAACCCAAGCTCCTTCAGCCTTTCTTTATAGGTGAGGTGCTCCAGCTCTCCGATAATTTCTTCATGGCCCTTCTCTGGACCTGCTCTAGCAGTTCCATGTCCTTCTTATGTTTGAAGCTCCAGAGATGGACACAGAAGTCCAGGTGGGGTCTCAGCAGAGTGGAGGAGAGGGAAAGAAAACTCTCCCTCAAACTGCTACCCAGACTGCTAGGGGATGCAGCCCATGAGAGGGTTGGTTTCTGGGCTGCAAGTGTACATTGCTGCCTTGTGTTGAGGCAGAAATGCCAAACTTACCATTAGTAAGTTTGCAGACAACACCAAGTTGGGAGCAGGAGTTGATCTCTTAGAGGGTAGGAGGGATCTCCAGAGGGATCTTGCCAAGATGGACAGAGTCCAACAGGATGGCATTTAACAAGTCCAAGTGCCAGGTGCTGCACTTTGGCCACAGCAACCCCATGTAGTGCTACAGGCTGGGGACAGAGTGGCTGGAGAGCAGCCAGGCAGAGAGGGACCTGGGGGTGCTGGGTGACAGCAGCTGAACAGGAGCCAGCAGAGTGCCCAGGTGGCCAAGAAGGCCAATGGCATCCTGGCCTGCATCAGCAATAGTGTGGCCAGCAGGAGCAGGGAAGTCATCCTGCCCTGTGCTCAGCACTGGTCAGGTCACACCTTGAGTGCTGTGTCCAGTTCTGGGCTCCTCAATTCAAGAAGGACATTGAGAGACTTGAATGTGTCCAGAGAAGGGCAACAAGGCTGGGGAGGGGCCTTGAACACAAACCCTGTGAGGAGAGGCTGAGGGAGCTGGGGGTGTTTAGCCTGGAGAAGAGGAGGCTCAGGGCAGACCTCATTGCTGTCTACAACTACCTGAAGGGAGGTTGTAGCCAGGTGGGGGTTGGTCTCTTCTCCCAGGCAAGCAGCACCAGAACAAGAGGACACAGTCTCAAGCTGTGCCAGGGGAGGTTTGGGCTGGAGGTGAGGAGAAAGTTCTTCCCAGAAAGAGTAATTGGCCATGGAATGTGCTGCCCAGGGAGGTGGTGGAGTCACCATCCCTGGAGGTGTTCAAAAAAGGACTGGATGTGGCACTTGGAGCCACGGTTTAATTAGTCATGAGGTGCTGGGTGATAGGTTGGACTTGATGATCTCTGAGGTCTTTTCCAGCCTGGTTGATTCTATGGTTCTCATCAACCAACACCCCCAGTGCTTCAGGACTGCTCCCTATCCATTCTCCATCCAGCCTGTGCTTGTGTTTGGGATTGCCTTGGCCCAGGTACAGGACCTTGCACATGGCTTGATTGGGTATCGTGAGGTTCATTGGACAAACTCTTCAGAGATCAGCTGCTGCATTGCTTTCACCTTTGCTCATCTTTTAGTTAAGAGCTGTGCTGGACCTCAAGCCCTAAGACAAGCCCAAGATAGGTAGGAAGAACACTGCTTCATTGTTATCATTTTTTTGTTTGCGTGCAGCATCCATTTGTTGGTGTAACTGTCACTCACCAGTGACAAAGGATGTTACAGGAAGGAATAGTAAGAACTAAACCAATAATATTCACTTAAGAGTAGACTCTGCCTTCAGACAACTTTTTTTTCCTGAAGAATTCATGCTTTCCTTTTCACTCTTATAACTTGGCTATGTGGAAGCAAACCAAAGTCAGTGTAACCTCTTCTAGGCCTCTGTCATTCATGTCCTGTCCAAAATACATTTAGGAAATCTGAAGCCATGACATCTCCCTGACCTGCAGTGCCACACGAGCTCTGAATTCTCCACAAGCTATTAAGTCACATCAAGGGATCTCTTCTTCCACTGCACAGCTCTGCTGACTTCTGCCACCTCCCTCTGCCCATCTTTCTCTACTTTGCTTATAAATACCCTATTTGTGATGCTAAGCTTAGTGCTCCTCTATCTTTTCACCAGCCAGTCCCAATATTTGGATATCATTCCAGTCCAGGCAGAGCAAAAGCCACTTTGGCCACTCTCAGATCAATTTCAGTAGCTCCACTTTAGCCTCCTAGACACAAATTTTCATGGCAGTAAGCTACAGCTCTTCTCAGCAGGTAATATCTTGCCAGTGGAGGTGCAATGAGGTGTATGTGATGGTGCTCTGGGCAGCTGCTTCCTTGCTGAACCTTGGACATTATCTTGGCCTGGTTGTCAGAGCTTTTTAAAGAAACAATCCTGCCTGCTTCGTGGGGAAGTTGAGCTTTTCCTGAAGCTATGATATTGCTGCCTGGGTAGGGCAGGCCATGATGGTAGGAATGAGAACTGCTGTAGTGAATGGATCAAACAAAAAATTCTGAGCCAGCAGGAAGAAAAGCAACTTCAGGGCTTGCATCATTAAGAGACAAATAAAATGCCTGACCAAGATTTCCTGCAAGTTCAGCAGTTCCCCCAGATCCTTCCATTTAGAAAAGGCAGAGCCATCCCCCAGCCCATTTCTCTGGGCACAGTAAGGAGGGAGAGAGAATGTGGACACCTGCTGGAAAGCAGCTCTCTGGAAGAAGACCTGGGACTCAAGTGAGCAGCAGGCTGGCCATGAGCTAGGCATGTGCACTTGTGGCCAAGAAGGCCTATGGCATCCTGGGGTCCATCAAGAAGAGTGTGGCCAGCAGGTAGAGGGAGGTTCTCCTCCCACTCTGCACTGTCCTGATGTACTGGGTCCAGTTCTGGAAAGACAGGGAACTACTTGAGAGGGTACAGCAAAGGGCTAGAATGATGCTGAGGAGACTGGAACACCTCTCTTATGGATATGGAAAGGTGGCTCTCCTTCATACTATTCCCCACAAATCTTTCCCCCACTATCTTCAGCATGGAATATGCTTTGATAATCTTTCTCTGTCTTCATTAAACTAAGAAACCTTAGCAAGTAAAACTTTTAGACCAAATGTTTAGCTTCCAAATGATTTGGGCTAAGATGAGATAATTTCTTAATGACCTCATAGAAGGTGGAACTGAGCAGTCTTGAAGGCCCCTTCCAACTCAAACCATTCTATGCTTCCATGAGGCTTTTACACCCATACCTGCCAAAAATCAGACTGAAAGACTCCAAAGAGCTCTGCAAAGACCCAAGGCCTTTCCGTAAAGCACATTCCTTCCAAACAAACCCCAGGGGATTAGCTGGGATCCAAGAATTCCTCTGAGCTTTTTAGCTCAGCTCTGTTAGACACATCAACGGTAGATGTAAAATAGCAAAGCTACTTTCTGCTCTGATAGCCTACCTAAAAAGATGGAAGGTGAAGTTTTTACCCTGAGGCAGGAAAAACAGCAGGAGTGAAATGATCTGCTGAAGTTAGACAATGAGATGGTGACTCTGACACAGCCAGGAACAGATCCAAGGCCTGAGGCTTGAGTGACACCATTTAGCCTTGAGAAATGATAGCTGGAGTTAAGAAGATTCCCTTCTCACATTTGCATTTTAAACGGTGGAGCACAAATGCACACTCTTGGCTTTGTAACTCCTGGAATAAAGACCAGATCACTGGCCAGGGGAAAGCACGCTGTGTCCAGCTGAAAAGCTCCTCTGACTGCTGGGCTCCAGCTGCTTCCCCACTGTCATGGTAGGGCCATGACATGGCCCAGTACAAACCCAGATGTCTAGACAAGGTCCCTTTCTCTCCCCTCCTTCCTGCAGACAGACAGGGCAATGTGGGAAAAGAACCAAGGGGACAGGACTCTGCCTGTCTGGTAAACAAGTTGTGTATCTGGGTGAGAGCAGGTAAGCTGAGCACTGCTCCCCCAGACAAGGTCTTGTTTCTGCCTTTTATGGCTACAGCATATGGCTACAACACCTTGCCATTGGGCAGCTACATCTTAGCTTCAGTGCCCCACTGGACCAATCAGTCCTGGCCAGATATATATACAGGTTGACCTGGTAGTTGCCTTTGCCTTGCTTCAAGCTTTGCTTCAAGCCTTGCCCTGCTTCAAGCCTACTTGGGCCTGCCTTGTAGCAGCTGCCTCGAGTTGCCCTGCCCTGCCTCGAGTGCCTGGCCCAGAGCCTGGGATAAAGCCATGAGCCATACACAGCAAACCAGAGAAGCCACAGCCTAGAAGCCAGATCCCCCATGCCTGCTTCCCCTTGCCACCAGCCTGGTGCTGTGCCTCAGTTTCCCCAGGAGCCAAGCCAGCTCTCGTCACGAGCAGCGTCATTCACTGCCTGCCATCCGCTGCAGCCAGAGCAGCCTGGGCCCAGGTGGTGACCTCTCCTTGCTGGCAATCTGCTGTGCCAGAGCCCTACGAGAGTGCCCCAAAGCTCACACAGCAGCAACAGCATCCCCTGTGTGGGTAAAACCAGCTGTGAGTAATGAATTCACTGCCCTTTGGGTTTAAAGGTTCTTATCAAGCCTGCCCCTGCTGTAACTGAGCACTATCTGTTCTTGGGGACCTTCTCTTTCCAGGTTGCTGCCTCCTAGTTTGCTTAAAATTGTTTGTATTTGCCCAGAGACTGCATATTCCCATTGGAAATCTATATTCCAACCATACAAGGATCCTATTCAATGAGTTGTGGCAACTTTCATTAATAAAAGGTTACTAATATTTTTATTAATACCTGTTTGCTATATCACAGAATCACAGATCAAGCAGGTTGGAAGAGACCTCCAAGATCCTCCAGTCCAACCTATCACCCAGCCCTATCCAATCAACCAGACCATGGCACCAAGTGCCTCATCCAGGCTTCTCTTGAACATCTCCAGGGATGGTGACTCCACCACCTCCATGGGCAGCACATTCCAATGGCAAATCTCTCTCTGAAGAACTTCCTCCTCACACCCAGCCTAGACCTCCCCTGGCACAGCTTGAGACTGTGTCCTCTTGTTCTGCTGCTGCTTGCCTGGGAGAAGAGCCCAACCCCCACCTGGCTACAACCTCCCTTCAGGTAGTTGTAGAGAGCAATGAGGTCTGCCCTGAGCCTCCTCTTCTCCAGGCTAAACACCCTCAGCTCCCTCAGCCTCTCCTCACAGGGTTTGTGTTCCAGGCCCATCAGAAGCGTCATTGCCCTTCTCTGGATACACTCCAGTACTTCAACATCTCTCTTGAATTGGGGATGTCACACTCAGGATGAAGCAGAGGGATCACCAGCACCAAGACTCTTCTTCAGTGACCAACATCCAACTAGGAATCTGTTCTTTGTTTGAACCCAATCCTGAGTCTAGCTCCAGAATATAACTCCTGAATCCAGTTCCCCTCTGCTGCTGAGTCCAGTCTGGGACTTCTGCCACGGCATCAGTGGTGCTGGTGGTGACTAATTCCCACCAGGGGTTGGGTTTGATATGGGTTTGTATCTATTTATATCTATTCCATTTTGTTGTTAATATTTTCATTGAAGTAGATTTAGTTTCCTTCCCAGCTCATCACTCTCTCTCCATTATTCCCTTTCTCTTTGCTCTGGGAAGGCAGAGGGGTTCATGGAGAGCCTCTGGCACTCATTTAGTGACCGGCCCAGCCCTGACCCTTCACAACAAGTAGGGGCAAACATCAGTAATTCCACACCCACTCATGGAGAGTATTTCTCCACTAACTTCATAAGGAAGAAGTTCTTCCCCATGAGAGTGGTGAGAGCCTGGAATGGGTTGTCCAGGGAGGTGGTTGAGGTCCCATCCCTGGAGGTGTTTAAGGCCAGGCTGGATGAGGCTCTGGCCAGCCTGCTGTAGTGTGAGGTGTCCCTGCCCATGGCAGGGGGGTTGGAATAAGATGATTTTTGTGGTCCCTTCCAACCCTGACTGATTCTATGGATACTGGATTAAGGACCAAAGTCACTTAGGTTTCTTCACTGAAATCTTCAGCTCAGAGATTTTTACCAGTCACAAGTGTAGAGGACAAATGGCAAGCTCCTCCACACACACATTTTGAACACAGGCAATTCAACACTGCTGCATTATCTGGTACAAAAGCCTAAAGGAGACACTTCTAGCTCCTGGAACATGCAGCTGAATCTGCACCTCAACCACCCAACTCATCACTGCTGCTCTTCGACTTTCTCTGTTAATGCTGTTTCCAGTTAGCACTCTATTAATTTTCATGCCTGTAGAAACATTCTCTCCCTTCATTGTGCTGGAGCTTTCTGCCACTCTAGTCACTCTGCTGACAATATATCACAGCTGAGAGCAAAGAACGCCTCAAACCACAACACACAAGCTTGGGAAATAGGATTTGAACAGCCAAACGCATGGCAGATTTTAACTGCTTATGAAATGCAGTTCTGAAGGAAGATTATATCCTAAAACACAAAAAAGAACAGACAAAGTAGCTCCCTGACAATGTGACAAATGAATCAGAACTACCCAGCTCCCCAGCTCCAACAGCAGCAAGAGGCTGAGCACAGCAAAATGTGCAAAACCAACAAAGAAATTATAGACTTACAGAATCACAGAAGGGTTTAGGTTGGAAGGGACCTCTAAAGGTCAACCATCATCCTCATTTTTGGTTCACAATAAGGAGTAAAAGTAACTTTTCTGCCTGAACATAAACCACTGTTCAGGAATTGAAATCTCATCACCATTCCTACATGTTGCAGGTCCTCACAACCAAGGCACAGGACTGATCTGAAGGAGAACAGCTCAGACTTGCTCTTGTTCCTTCATAGAGCCACAGAATGGTTTGGGTTGGAAAAGCTCTCTCAGACCATCAAGGCCCACCAGTGACCCAACACCACCATGGCCAATAATCATCCCCCAAGTGCCATGGCCACACATTTCTTGAACACCTCCAGGCAAGGGGACTCCACCACCTCCTTGGGCAGCCTGTTCCAATCTCTGACCACTCCCACAGCAAAAAAGTTTTTCTTAATCTCCAACCTAACCCTCCCCTGGCACGATTTCAGGCCATTTCCTCTCACTCAATGACCTGATACAAAGGAAAAGAGTCCAAACCCTCACCTCACTGCAACCTCTTTTGACAGACTTGCAGAGAGCAATGAGGTCTCCCCTCAGCCTCCTCTTCTCCAGACTATGCAACTCCAGGTCCCTCAGCTGCTTCTCCCCAGCCCTGTTCTCCAGACCCTTCCTTCCCCAGCTTTGTTGCTCTTCTCTGGACATACTCCAGGACCTCAAAGCCTTTCCTGTAGTGAAGAGCCCAAAACTGAACCCAGTATTAGAGGTGCAGCCTCAGCAGTGCTGAGTACAGGGGCATGATTACTTCCCTACTCCTGAGACCACCTATTTCCAGCCCCCTGCCCTGGGCAGGGACACCTCCTCCTGCTAGTCCAGATTGCTCAAAGCCCCATCCAACAGGGCTTTCAACACCTCCAGGCTGGGAACCTCCACAACTTCTCTAGCCAACCTGTGCTCATGCTTCATCACTCTCATGGGGAAGAATTAATATCTGTATTTTATATTTGGAATTATGAGACAGAAAACCTGAATCCATTTTTCCCCTTGTTACCATCTGACTCTGTAATACACCAAGAGACAGATTTCATTCCCTCCTTGGTGTGAGCTGACTTTCTGAGGGTGATAAAAGCATAACACTGCAGAAAATTTTGCAAATGCACAAATTGGTCCATGCCTCAGCATAGAGAAGGTCCCCAAGCAGAGCAACTGAAGGGTCAAATTGGTTTGGGTATTACACAGGAGGGGAAAAGTCTTTAACATGACATAAAGCAAGCTCCAATGTATTACTCCTGACCTCTTTAAACTTCTCCTACCTAGTGTAAATTATAAATCACTTTTGCAATGATCAGAATGACAATCTGGGAGCTTTAGTATACCCCACCAGAAAATAATTCACTCAGTAAGGTAGAAGGAAGAGACAATCATTTAACAGCAGCTCCCCAACAAGACAACTTGAAGCAGAAGACTATCAGTGTTTCACAGTGTTGCTTCCTACTTCTAAAAACACAGCATTGATTCAGAGAATGGTTTAGGTTAGGAGGGACCTTAAAGACCATCCAGTTCCAACCTCCTGCCATGAGCAGGGACACCTCCCACCAGCCCAGGTTGCTCAAGGCCTCATCCAACTCAGCACTGAACCCCTCCAGGGAGGGAACATCCACAACCTCCCTGGGCAACCTGTTCCAGTGTCTCACCACCCTCACTGGAAAGAATTTTTTCCTCATCTCCAGTCTAAATCTCCCCTATTCCAGTTTAAATCCATTCTTCCTCATCCTACCATTCCAAACCCTTCCAAAATTCAGTTTTCATCTCAAGTGACCATGACATGCTGATGCAGCACCACTTCACAAATGACCATGTTGGATGAGAGGGCCCAGCAGGCAAAAGCAGGGAGCCCCAGAGGGCCCAGCAGGCAAAAGCAGGGAGCCCCAGAGGGCCCAGCAGGCAAAAGCAGGGAGCCCCAGAGGGCCCAGCAGGCAAAAGCAGGGAGCCCCAGAGGGCCCAGCAGGCAAAAGCAGGGAGCCCCAGAGGGCCCAGCAGGCAAAAGCAGGGAGCCCCAGAGGGCCCAGCAGGCAAAAGCAGGGAGCCCCAGAGGGCCCAGCAGGCAAAAGCAGGGAGCCCCAGAGGGCCCAGCAGGCAAAAGCAGGGAGCCCCAGAGGGCCCAGCAGGCAAAAGCAGGGAGCCCCAGAGGGCCCAGCAGGCAAAAGCAGGGAGCCCCAGAGGGCCCAGCAGGCAAAAGCAGGGAGCCCCAGAGGGCCCAGCAGGCAAAAGCAGGGAGCCCCAGAGGGCCCAGCAGGCAAAAGCAGGGAGCCCCAGAGGGCCCAGCAGGCAAAAGCAGGGAGCCCCAGAGGGCCCAGCAGGCAAAAGCAGGGAGCCCCAGAGGGCCCAGCAGGCAAAAGCAGGGAGCCCCAGAGGGCCCAGCAGGCAAAAGCAGGGAGCCCCAGAGGGCCCAGCAGGCAAAAGCAGGGAGCCCCAGAGGGCCCAGCAGGCAAAAGCAGGGAGCCCCAGAGGGCCCAGCAGGCAAAAGCAGGGAGCCCCAGAGGGCCCAGCAGGCAAAAGCAGGGAGCCCCAGAGGGCCCAGCAGGCAAAAGCAGGGAGCCCCAGAGGGCCCAGCAGGCAAAAGCAGGGAGCCCCAGAGGGCCCAGCAGGCAAAAGCAGGGAGCCCCAGAGGGCCCAGCAGGCAAAAGCAGGGAGCCCCAGAGGGCCCAGCAGGCAAAAGCAGGGAGCCCCAGAGGGCCCAGCAGGCAAAAGCAGGGAGCCCCAGAGGGCCCAGCAGGCAAAAGCAGGGAGCCCCAGAGGGCCCAGCAGGCAAAAGCAGGGAGCCCCAGAGGGCCCAGCAGGCAAAAGCAGGGAGCCCCAGAGGGCCCAGCAGGCAAAAGCAGGGAGCCCCAGAGGGCCCAGCAGGCAAAAGCAGGGAGCCCCAGAGGGCCCAGCAGGCAAAAGCAGGGAGCCCCAGAGGTCAGTAGTTGCAGTAACCACCAGTTTGCGAGGTCTCTAATGAATCCCAAACTACCTGATCTGAGCCACTACTGAAGCAGCATAGGGACAGGCAGGCAGCTGCCCACATCCACAACACAGGTGGCTCCTACACTGGTCAGTGGCAGCAACTTTGCCTGTTTCAAACAAACCAAACCAAACCTCTCCATAAATAAAACCCAAACAAAACCAAACTCAACCCCCCCACAAAAGCTCCCTAGAAAACAACACATCACAGATATTAGAAACCTCCCAAACCCTGCCAAACCCACTTCACACTCCATGAATACACCTCAAGAACTGGAATTTCTGCTCAGCCCTGACTGTGGCATTGAATTTCAATAGAATTCCACCAGCTCTCTGTGCTTGAAGAGAAAGGTTGATCCTGCAGCACCTTCTGGCTCTCAGCAGGGACTACTGGAAGTGGCTGTGAGCAGCACAGGGCAGCTCATAGCCTTCCCCCCTGCCCAGGTGCCTCCATCTCCTCCTGCTATTGAAACTCTTCAATTTCTGCTCATCCTCACTCATGTCTCTGTGAAGCATATATTTAAGTACTGCCTGAACAGAGAGCCACTCCAAGCTCTGCTTTCACTAACATCCCAACATAAACACAGAAGAACAGTTTGTCCCCTGTTTACACTCTGCTTGCAAGCAGCAAACTCCAACCACCAGTCCCAGCGTTGCCCACACTCTCCAGCAGTGTGCAACACATGCTTGGCTCAGGGCACCTCATTTTAATTTACCACCAATACACTTGTGAGCATTTATTTGGGTTTTGTGGACATAAAAAAAAAAAAACAACCCACCCCAACACTTCAGCAAACATCCTCCCTGCCTGTGCTAAAGGTTGTGCCTTTAAAATTTCCCACTGGTCTTGAACAGAAATTGGTAGAATGTAAACAAATCACCATTGGGTGGAAAAAGGAAAAGAATGAGAAGTTCTAAACAATCCCATTGGAGAGATACCAGACATAAAAGTCATATCTGTAAACTTTCTCTCTCTCTTTTCAGTTTCCTTGCTCTGGGAGACACTACCTTCTGCTTGGCTTTGCTGACCTTGGCTGTGTTCTTTGCTTCAATTCTCTGCTCTTTCTCTTGTCCCTTTGTGTCCAGGGGGGGAAGGAAAGGGGCAAGGAAGGGGAAGCTATCAGTCCCCCTGGTTTTTGTCCAGGGAGGTTCTTGTGCTGTTTATGAATTGTAAACACCTGCAAATATTGTAAATTTTGGATATTTTGTACATATTGACTGCATTGGAGATTGTAGTTTTGCTTGTAAATACAGCTTCAGTTGCTTCCAACTGGGCTGGGGGGGCTATTTTCAACCCACCACATTACCTCTTCCCCAAGCTCAGCCCCAGGTCACCCCCCCACCTCTTGCCCAGTTCTTGCCTTAACTTACCTTGTTGGCACTGGGAGTTACACTCAGTCCACCTCCATCTCTTCAGAGGCAACACAGAACACTGGGGTAAGCAAATATCATGTCCATCTTCTGCTCCTCTCTCCTTTCTTCTTTCTACCATGCTCCCGGCCTCTTCATGCTCCAGCACAAGCCACACAGCATCTCTCACCCAGCCTGGGCCAGTCCCTCTGCAGTTCACAGTCCATCAGGAGCACCACAACATCAAAGTGGTGGTCCCTCAGGGTCACACTGTCCCTGCCCTGAAGCAAATCCAGGGACCCCCTCAAAGGGAGGAACTTCCTCTGGCATAGAGCACCCCCTGAAAACCTCTGAACAGCCAAAGCCATGGCTTTTCACACAGCCCCTCCCTCTGCTAGTGACTTGATTACATACACCTGAACTCAATTTAAGAAGGGATGATCCTACCCACTTCAGAGATGCCTGGAACCAGCTATAACCCTCCCTCTGCCAGTGACTTGATTACATACACCTGAGCAGCAGAGCACCTGAATTCAATTTAAGAAAGAATGCTCCCACCTACTTCAGAAGTGTCTGGAACCATCTGCAACCAGCACAGGGCAGTTCAGGGCTTCCTTCCACACCAGGCATTCTTGCAGCTTCTTGCTACTAAAACACTGCCTTTGGTACCAGGTATTTGCACAGAATCACAGAACAGGGAGGGTTGGAAGGCATGTCCAGAAACCATCCAGTCCCACAGCCTGCTAAAGCAGGGCCACCCAGGACCTGGTTGCCCAGGATCACAATGTCCAGGTGGGTTTGGAATCTCAGCACAGAAGGAGAATCCACAGCTTCCCTGGGCAGCCTGCTCCAGGGCTCTCTCTCAAAGTAAAGAAGTTTGTCCTCAAGTGCAAGAGAAACTTCCTGTGTTTTAGTTTGTACCCACTGCCTCTTGTCCTGTTGCTGGGCACCACTGGAAAGAGCCTGGCTCCATTCTCTCAGTCTCCACCCTTTGGCTATTGATCAGCATTGAGAAGCTCTCTTTTCAGCCTGCTCTTCTCCAGGCCAACCAGCCCCACTGTGATACAACCCAGGGTGGTACTGTGGTCCTCTGACACTCAATAAAACAAATAAAGAAGTTATCTCCCTCACCAGGCAGGGGAGGAGAAATGCTGCAAAGTGTAGCCAGTTCCAGAAAGGCTTCTTCAGAGCTGCTAGAATCTCAGTGCCCTCCCAAACCACAAAATAATAAACAAAATGTTAGGGGCAGAGACAGCAGCAAGGTGATGCAGCAACCTATTTAATGGCAGCAAAGGACTTCTGCAGGTGCAGCTCCTTGGAGTGATTATGCTGAGGAGATCACCAGGCTGTGAAGCAAACTCCCACCCCCAAAACATGTCTCCCAAAGGTATACAATGGGGAAGCACAAGGAGAAGTGGAACAGGTTGTCCTGTTGTACCAAAAGGCTGTATGGATGTGAGAACAAGGCCACACTGTGGTCACAATAACCCCATGCAGGCTACAGACCAGGGGAGGAGTGGCTGGAGGGCAGCCTGGCAGAGAGGGACCTGGCAGTGCTGGGTGACAACAGCTGAACAGGAGCCAGCAGTGTGCCCAGGGGCATGGAAGGCCAAGGGCATCCTGGCCTGGATCAGGAACAGTGTAGCCAGCAGGAGCAGGGATGGAATTCTGCCCTGTGCTGGGCACTGGTGAGGCCTCACCTCCAGCACTGTCTTCAGCTCTGGGCCACTCACTGCAGAAAGGATCTTGAGGTGCTGGAGCAGGTCCAGAGCAGAGCAACCAGACTGAGGAAGGGACTGCAGGGAAAGTCTGATGAGGAGAGGCTGAGGGAGCTGGGGGTGTGCAGCCTGCAGAAGAGGAGGCTCAGGGGGGACCTTATCACTCTCTACAACTACCTGAAGGGAAGCTGCAGTCAGGTGGGGGTCAGGCTCTGCTCCCAGGCAACTTGTGACAGGAGCAGAGGGCATGGCCTGAAGCTGTGCCAGGGGAGGGTTAGGTTGGATGTTAGGAAGCACTTCCTGATGGAAAGGGGAATAGACACTGGGATGGACTGCCCAGGGAGATGGTTGAGTTGCCCTCCCTGGAGGTGTTTAAGGCAAGATTAGATGTGGCATGGATTAGATGATGTTGGTGGTGTTAGGTCACAGGCTGGACTGGATGATCTCAGAGGTCTTTTCCAGCCTCAGTAATTCTGGGATTCTGTGATTCTGAAGAGGCTGAGGTAGATGTACCAAGTTTGCAGTCATCACTGTTTAAATGACAGCATCCAGGGGCTGTGTAATTCATTCCTGAAGAGTTTCTCTGCAGTCACAATGCAGTTCCCATCATTGCCTCACCAGATGGACTGGAAGAGATGGCTGCTGGTGACCAGCCACAGCTTCTGGAGGAAGAAGTGGGCTGAAGATTCAGTTGTTTTGCCACAGATGTCCTTCCAGAAATGATGGAGCTCCATGATGGATGCCTGGAATCCACTGGACAAACTTTGGGAGATGTCCTCTGTGAGATGCCCAGGGACAGCATCCCCAGGTGCTCCCATGTCACCTCTTGCAGTCAGGTGAATTGTAAAACCCACCAATAGGGTTCCTCTAGGTCAGAAGCTCTGGAAGCCTCTGCTAAAGACAACTCAATCTCATGGCTGCGAGTCAGGAAGGAGGGGACAGGCTCTGCTCACTGGTACCCTTGGATAGGACAAGGGGTAATGGATAACTCCAGCACAGGAGTTTTCACCTCAGCATGAGGAGGAACTTCTTCACTGAGACGGTCACAGAGCACTGGAGCAGGCTGCCCAGAGAGGTTGTGGAGTCTCCTTCTCTGGAGCCTTTCCAGCCCTGTCTGGATGTGTTCCTGTGTGACCTGTGCTGGATTCTATGGTCCTGCTCTGGCAGGGGGGTTGGACTCAATGTCTAGAGGTCGCTTCCAACCCCTAACATCCTGTGAGCCTGTGATCATCCCCTCCTACAGCTGTGAGAACAGGAATTGCATATTCAACAAACAGCTGAGCCACAGGACCTCAAAAACTCTGGCATGGAGTGAAATGCTTCCCTCACCTCTCTGGCCCTGGCTGCAGCTTGATACCCCACTTCTGACACTGCTGATTAAGTTTCAGTGAGGCAGAGATGTGGTGCTGAGGGCTGTGGTTGAGCACCAGCCTTGGCAGTTAGAGAGTGGTTGTACTCAATGATCTTAAAGGTCTTTCCCAACCAGAATAATTCTGTGATTCCACAAAATCACAAAAGAAGGGCTCTTAACAGACTTAAACTCACATTTCCCAAGTCCAGCATCCGTCCCATATTTTCTCTCATGTTCTCCCTGCAGAGAAGCCCTAAGCAAACATTTTCTTGTTGTTCTGTTTGATTTTGCCCCTCTTAGTTATTAATATGAGCAAATTTAATTTCTGAGGAGGTGGCATTTAAAGATCATGCAATTTCCCTCTCTTTTCTGCTCTCAGGTTGGGATGCAATGGTATCACTGCTGTGAAGATTAACCCCCACAGATATTATTTTATTATGCTTATATGTTTTAATAGTGCAGACAACAGAAGCACACACACACACACACAAAAAGCTATCTGGATGCTATAAATTGAAGAGACTAGCTGGAATGTTTTCTTATATTTAGGGTTGCATAAAACAGATAAAATACAAATTGCTACTTCATTCATGCAGAGAATATTTTCCCTATTTACTGGACAACAAATCATTAGCCCAAGTGCTGTGCTTTGTGTTCTTAAGACCTTCATTTTATTTTATTTTCACCTAATCCTCCCCTTGTGGAATCCTCTTGGTGCAGACATCATGAGTCCCCTGTGAGCTAACCATGCCTAAGGGACAAATTCCTCCCCAGCTGGCCACTTATGGCCCCCCACCCTGTGGCAGTGTGCTCCCCAAACTCTTAACCTGACCTGCATGTCCTGTGACCACCAGTCCTGGTTATAAGCCCTCAGGTCAAGAAGGACCTCAGGGAACAGCTTGAGAGAGTCCAGCACAGAGCCACAAAGCTACTGAAGGCAGTGGAACATCTTCCTTAGGAGGAGAGCCTGAGGGAGCTGAGGGCTCTGCAGCTTGGAGAGGAGGAGCCTGAGAGGTGACCTCATTGCTGGGGATAAAGATGTGCAGGGGGAGTGCCCAGAGGCTGGAGCCAGGCTCTGCTGGGTGATGCCCAATGCCACCACAAGGGGCAGTGGTGGAAGCTGAGGCATAGGAAGTTCTGTGTGAACATGAGAAAAATGTTTTCCCTGTGAGGGTGATGGAACACTGGAACAGACTGCACAGGGGGGTTGTGGAGCCTCCCTCTCTGGAGATATTCACCTCTGGATGTGCTCCTGTGTGACCTGCCCTGGGTGACCCTGCTCTGGCAGGGGGTTGGACTGGATTAGCTCTTGAGATCCCTTCCAGCCCCTAACATTCTGTGTTTCTGTGATAATGCAATGGAAGCATTTGGTTGTGTGGAGCCAGGGCAGACAGGTACCACCACAATAAGCCAAGGGCTAACCTGAGCAATGTGCCCACCCAAGCTGTCAAATGTCAGGGCTGGGCTGGCTACTAAATGAGTGCCTGAGGCTCTTCATGGACCCCTCTGGCTTCCCAAAGGGAAGGGAAAGGGAATAAGGGAGACAGACTGATGGGATGGCAAAGAAACTAAACCAGCTTGAATGAAAATAATAACAATAAAATGAAATAGATACAAATAGATACAACCCAATATCAAACCCAAGCCCTGATGGCAATCAGTCACCAGCACCACTGATGCTGTCCCAGAATGAATTCATCAGCAGGTGGGAACTAGATTCAGAAGCTGGATTCTGGAACTCCTGGTCTGGGATAGACAGAGTCCTCCTTGGACACTGGCCACTAAAGAAGAACAGAGGAGAGGAAGAGAGCTTTACCCTGGCAATCCCTCAGCTTTATCCTGAAGATGACATCCACTCCACTCTGGTGAGACCCCACCTGGACTGCTACATCCAATTCTGGAGCCTCTGTTCCAGAAAGGATCTGCAGGTGCTGGAAGGTGTCCAGAGAAGGGCCATGAGAATGAGCAGAGGGCTGGAGCTGATCTGCTATGAGGACAGACTGAGAGAGTTGGGGTTGTTCAGTCTGGAGAAGAGAAGGCTCTGAGGAGACCTTCTTGTGGCCTTCCAGGATCTGAAGGGGGCTCCAAGAAAGCTGGGGAGGGACTTTTGAGGGTGTCAGGGAGTGACAGGACTCAGGGGGGAATGGAGCAAAATTAGAAATGGGGAGATTCAGATTGGATGTTAGGAAGAAATTCTTCCCCATGAGGGTGGTGAGAGACTGGCACAGGTTGCCCAGGGAGGTGGTGGAAGCCTCATCCCTGGAGGTTTCTGCAGCCAGGCTGGATGTGGCTGTGAGCAACCTGCTGTAGTGTGAGGTGTCCCATGGCAGGGAGGTTGGAACTGGATGGTCCTTGAGGTCCCTTCTAACCCTGACAAATCTATGATTCTATGATTCTGATCTTATGGGTTGGAATTTCTTGTTGGTCAGTTTAGGGTTACCTGAACTGTCTGCTCCTCCCCACAGCTGTGACCTTTTACTCTGCACCCCAACATGGCACACAAGATTTAGCAGTGCCCTTGGTGTGCCTGGAAGCAAGTCCAAGCCAGAGCCTCTCTGCAGCCCAGCCCTGCTCTCTGCCTTGTATTTATGATTTTTCATTTCCTCTCCTCTCAGCTCCTCACTAACTTAGGAAATCAGTTGAGGAAGGGACCTCCAAGACTGGGATCAGACAGTGAGCCATGACTGGAATCCTTTTATGTAGCTGAAATACAAATGGGAATGAGTCATGCTAACAACCAGCAATTAACCACATTAACCTAATTTGTTACCTGCACTGTGGTCTGTCCACAATATAAAACTCCACTTCTAGTAGTCTTTACAATTCTGTGTTTTCCCCTCTCATTACTACATTTTCCCTCTCATCACTGTTTTCTTCCTCTCACCACTTTTTCCCTCTCACCACAGTGTTTTCTTCCTCTCACCACTATTTTTTCCTCTCACCATTGTTTTTCCCTCTCATCACTGTGTTTTCCCCTCTCACCTCTGTGTTTTCCTTCTCACCACTGTGTTTTCCCTCTCACTACAGTGTTTTTCCCTCTCACCACTGTTTTTCCCTCTCATCACTGTTTTCCCTCTCACCAGTGTTTTTCACTCTCATCACTGTGTTTTCCCTCTCACCACTGTGTTTTCCCTCTCACTACAGTGTTTTTCCCTCTCACCAGTGTTTTTCACTCTCATCACTGTGTTTTCCCTCTCACCACAGTGTTTTTCCTCTCATCACTGTGTTTTTCCCTCTCATCACTGTTTTCCCTCTCACCACAGTGTTCTTCCCTCTCATCACTGTTTTTCCCTTTCATCAATGTGTTTTTCCCTCTCACCACTGTGTTTTCCCTCTCATCACTGTTTTTCCTCTCACCACAGTGTTGTTTCCTCTCATCATATATTGCATGGCAGTGGTGGTTTCTTTTTGGTTTTGTCTTTGGTCTTTATTCATTTGGAGAATGGCAAAATGGCAGAGGCCATGGGTTATTGAGCCTTGAATTGCTCTAGGAAATACAGCAGACAGTCAGGATTCTGTTAAACACTGACAGTTTTGGAAAGAACAGAAGAAATGGAGCAAAACTAGAAATGGGGAGATTCAGATTGGATGTTAGGAAGAAATTCTTCCCCATGAGGGTGGTGAGACACTGGCAGAGGTTGCCCAGGGAGGTGGTGGAAGCCTCACCCCTGGAGGTTTTTGCAGCCAGGCTGGATGTGGCTGTGAGCAACCTGCTGTAGTGTGAGGTGTCCCTGCCCATGGCAGGGGGGTTGGGACTGGATGATCCTTGAGGTCCCTTCCAACCCTGACAATTCTATGATTCTAAATAACTTTGTGGGAATTACAGAGTCAATAAACAGACCTGAAATTCCATTATAACTTCATTATTCCCTTCAGTCGTGCTCTTCACACTCTATCCCTTCCCTCTGTGGCCTAAACCAGCTGCTAATACACATCTATTTTTATTTCTTTTTCTGCCAGCTTTTGATAACTTTGTTGCTTTTCAAAGATAAAATCTGACAAGCCAGCCGACCCATTCCATGGCTGGGAATACAGAGATGGCCATAGCAGGGAATATTTCAGGCAAGGGAAGCTGCACTAATGATGAAAAGAAGTTTTCAAGGGAAATAAAAAAAATAAATAGTGAAGTGCACTAAGAAATTCTTTAAAGTCTCAAAGCCTTTTTTCCATTCCAATAAAATCATGGAAGAGCTTAATGACAGAGCCATTTGCTGTTGCAGTAGCTGTACAGAAAAAAATGACTTAATGAATGTGAAGCCATAACAAAAAGTTGCACCAGTAGCTGTTAGGATAAAAGCCTGGTTGGCCCAGGCTAGGGAAAGTGATTTCTGTTTGCTAACATCAGAATTTAGAAACTCTTACTCAACCTTATTAAAAATAAATGATTACTCTGAAGAGCAATGCCATTCATTTCAGAATCACAGAAAAGACCTCAGGTTGGAAAAGACCTCAGAGATCATCCAGTCCAACCTATCACCCAACACCATCTCATCAACTAAACCATGGCACTGAGTGCCTCATCCAGGCTTGTTTTAAACACTTCCAGGGATGATGACTCCACCATCTCCCTGGGCAGCACATCCCAATGGCCAATCTCTCTTTCTGGGAAGGATTTCTTCCTCACAACCAGCCTAAACCTCCCCTGGTGCAGCTTGAGACTGTGTCCTCTCCTTCTGTCACTGCTTCCCTGGGAGAAGAGACCGACCCCAAGCTGGATACAACCTCCCTTCAGGTAGTTGCAGACAGCAATGAGGTCTGCCCTGAGCCTCCTCTTCTTCAGCCTGAACACCCCCAACTCCTTCAGCCCCTCCTCATAGCCCAGGTGCTCTTATTTTAAACACTTCCAAGGATAGTGATTCCACAACCTCCCTGGGCAGCCTATTCCAATGGAAAATCACTCTGTGAAGAATTTCTTCCTAACATCCAGCCTAAACTTGAAGCCGGGTTCCAAAGCTGAGTGCAGGGAAGGAATATTAGAATTAACAGTCACAAGTTCTCCTTCTATACTTTTCCTAGAGCTGTCTTCCACTTAGTCAACTGAAAATAAAAATTGTGTTGTGTGGAGAAACAGTGATTCCCTCAGGAGTGGTTAGCAAGGCTAGAAGCTTCCCCTCCCCTGTGTAGACCAAGCGTCACTGAGCCTTGATCACAGGATCAAGGGGTTAGAAGGGACCTCTGGAGATCATCAAGTCCAACCCCCCTGCCAGATCAGGACCATAGAATCCAGCACAGGTCACACAGGAATGCATCCAGATGGGTCTTGAAAGTCTCCAGAGCAGTGAAGGAGCATTCTGTATCCTACTCCAAGGCTGAACTTTCAAACACACAGAATCACAGAAACATCCAAGTTGGAAAAGACCCTCAGGATCACCAAGTCTAACCCAGAACCCTACTCTACAAGGTTCATCCCTAAACCATATCCCCAAGCACCATGTCCAAACCATCTTTAAACACCTCCAGGGTTGGTCATTCCACCACCTCCCTGGGCAGGATATTCCATGTCATGTTTTTCCATGAAAAAATGTTTCCTACTGTCCAGTCTAAACCTCCCCAGTCACAGCTTGAAACCATCCCCTCTTGTTCTGTCACTAATTACCTGTGTAATTAAGTGCTGCCTGATACAGGATTGTCTGTCTCATGAGCAACTGCCCTTTTAGGCTCACTCTTTACCCTGAATAACCAAGCCTTTGCTGTTCCTTTAGCCACTTAGTTGTTGAGCTCAGTAAGCCCTGCTGAGCTCAGTAAGTCCTAGCTTCTGATTTCCTTATGAAGGGCCCCAAATTCTAGGAATATAATTTTCCCTTCTCCTTCAAACATTCCATGACCTGTTTCCAATCACTTTGCTTAACTGGCTTCACTGCTCCAACTTCTTCTCAGCTTGGCCTTTTAAGTGCTTATCATAGAATCAACCAGGTTGGAAGAGACCTCCAAGATCCTCCAGTCCAACCTATCACCCAGCCCTAAGCAATCAACCAGACCATGGCACCAAGTGCCTCATCCAGGCTTCTCTTGAACATCTCCAGTGATGGTGACTCCACCCCCTGGGCAGCACATTGCAATGGCAAATCACCCTCTCTGTGAAGAACTTCCTCCTAATATCCAGCCTATACCTCCCCTGGCACAACTTCAGACAGCCTTCATTCACAATCTGCCTTCATTCATGTTTCTTCCTGCCCATCAGCTGCTTGGTTTTACTCAGCACCTGTCTCAAACTCCTTGATCACCTGTATCAATTTCCACTGCCAACATGGAATGTTTGATGAGGGAAAGAAAAATATTTTCTCCTCTGCAGAATGTATATATATGGGTGCTTTGAACAGCTTGAGGGGGTTTAGAAGTTTAGAAAGCGAAACCAATTCGTAAAGAGGGCGCTGGGGGGTTGGGGCAGTGCTTGTCAGGGACCGGTAAGCCCACAGACAAGCGGTTTGGCACTAACCTCCACAGAAACTCTAAGAAGAAATATTTGTCTTACTCATGAACTAAAGAACTTCGTGAGGTCTTTTCTTGATACTGCATTTGTATTCCTGGAAGTGACCAGTTCTGGAGCCCCTATTAAAAGAGGGATCTGGACATGCTGGAAGGTGTCCAGAGAAGGGCCACCAGGATGAGCAGAGGGCTGGAACACCTCTCCTATGAGGACAGACTGAAAGAGTTGGGGCTGTTCAGCCTGGAGAAGAGAAGGCTCTGAGGTGACCTTCTTGTGGCCTTCCAGTATCTGAAGGGGGCTACAAGAACGCTGGGGAGGGACTTTTTAGGACATCAGGGAGTGACAGGACTGGGGGGAATGGAGCAAAGCTGGAAGTGGGGAGATTCAGGCTGGATGTGAGGAAGAAGTTCTTCCTCATGAGAGTGGTGAGAGCCTGGAATGGGTTGTCCAGGGAAGTGGTTGAGGTCCCATCCCTGGAAGTGTTTAAGGCCAGGCTGGATGAGGCTCTGGCCAGCCTGATGCAGTGTGAGGTGTCCCTGCCCATGGCAGGGGGGTTGGAACTGGATGATCCTTGTGGTCCCTTCCATCCCTGACTGATTCTATGATTCTGTGATTCTAAGTGTAGCACAGATGTGCTGTAATAAAGAAATTGAAACGGCGCCGATCGCGTGGCTCTGTGCCGCGTGGTTGCTGCTTCTCCCGGAACGGAAAGGTCCTGGGAGTTTGCCGGTGAGCCTCGGAGGCTTTTGCAACTCAGTTCGCGGAGTGCGCTCCGGCGACAAGCCTTGTCAGCGGGGCCGCAGGGCACAGCAAAAGCGGCTTCTCTGCGAGGCTGGGGCGACTTCTGCGATTTGCGGGAATCGGCCGGGGAGCTGTCGCCCTGCCTAAGCGATGTCCCCGCTCCGGGGGCTGTATCGGTCCAGGACGGGCGGTGCACACGGGTTACCACGGTTCCTTCGCTCGGTGATTGGTTCCCGTGCTCGGCGATCGGTTCCCGTGCTCGGCGATCAGTTCCCGAGCTCGGCAATGCACTCGGACAGGCCAGTTCGAGTCCCGGGTAATAGCGGATCCCTCGGCAGCGCAGGACACGAGGCAAACACGGGCACGCACACGGGAACCGGCACAGGTACAGACACGGAGCACGAAGCACTTGTTTACCACAAGAAAGAGTGATCTGCCATTGGAGTGTGCTGCCCAGGGAGGTGGTGGAGTCACCATCCCTGGAGGTGTTCAAAAAAAGATTGGATGTGGCACTTGGAGCCATGGTTTAGTCAGTCATGAGGTGCTGGGTGATAGGTTGGACTTGATGATCTCTGAGGTCTTTTCCAACCTGGTTGATTCTGTGATTCTATGATTCTGTGATCTCCCTTGGTCCTTGACCAGAGGGGATCCTTCTGCTGTTTATTAGTTGTTAATACCTGTAAATATTTTATATTTGTGCATATTCATTGCATTCCATTGTAGATTGTAGCTTTGCTTGTAAATGCAGCTTTCATTTCATAGAATCAACCAGGTTGGAAGAGACCTCCAAGATCATTCACTGCATTTGCTTCCAACTGAGCTGGTCTGACATATTTAATGTTGGGGGTGGGAATTTCCAACCCTCCACAAGAGGCTACATGCAGAACACTTTTCCCTCTGTCTACTTATGCAGATAGTTTAAGGAAAGGGAATACTTCATGAGGAGCAGATTCCATGCTTCCATTTGTGTCAACCTTGCCATCCTGGCTCCATTGAGGGAGGTTTATTTCTCACTTTGGCTATTTGCAGCAGGCCTGTATTTCAACCTAGATAAACTAATCCCCTACAAAGACAATATCTAGAGGTAGCAAAATTTTCTGCTGACTCTTGCCCCAGATGTTCAGCTTCCAGCTGCTTATGGTTGCTGAATAGGTTTTGATTCATAAACAGGCAGCATTGACAGTAATCCCTCACAAACCCATTGCCTCATATCAGACATTTGCATCACATAAATCCTATTCTCCTAGGAAAACACATTATGTTTTCCTCTTTATGTACTGAGAAACACTGCATACAATAAATAATATCATTCCCTCAGAAATAAATTTGATACAAAAAGAATGTGGGCTGGGCAAGGAGTGGCTTTTGACAGCAGCCTTGAGGAAATGGACTTGGGAGTGTCAGTTGGTGACAAACTCCCCAGGAGCCAGCAATGGTCCCTGGCAGCCCAGCAGGCAGCTGTGTGCTGAGCTGCATCCAGAGCAGGGAGAGCAGCAGCACAGGGAGGGGATTCTGCCCCTCTGCTCTGCTCTGCTCAGACCCCACTTGCAGCACTACCTCCAGTTCTAGGGCCCCCAAAAAAGAAAAAGGACATTAAACTTTTGGAGTGGGTCTATAGAGGGGTCACAAAGATGATCAGGGGCTAGAGAACCTCTCCTATAGCAAGAGCTGAGAGAGCTGGGGATGTTCAGCTCGGAAAAGACAAGACTCCAGGGAGACCTTAGAGCAGCCTTCCAGTACCTGAAAGATGGGGAGGGACTTCTGACAAGGGGTTGTAGTGATAGGATGAGAAGGAACAGATTTAAGTTTCAGAAGGGGAGATTTAGACTGGAGATTAGGAGGAAATTCTCACAAGGTTGGTGAGACACTGGAACAGGTCCCCCAGGAAGCCTATTGTTGCCCCTTCCCTGGAGGTGTTCAAGGTCAGGTTGGATGAGGGCTTGATCAGCCTGGGCTAGGGGAAGGTGTCCCTACCCATGGCAGGGGGGTTGGAACTGGGTGATCTTTAGGATCCTTTCCAACTCAAGCCACTCTATGATTCCATGATTGTTTGTAGCCAGAGCCTGCTCCCAGCAGTGTGTGCAAACACATCTCACCTGCACATCACTGGGGATCTGGACAGAGCACCTAGAAGCATGGCACAAAATCACAGCAACTTGTCCCCTTTCTGAATTGATAGATTTCAGGGTTTTTTTCCCAATGATCAGCATTGTCCTTCCAAGAAGTTTGCTGATTCTCAGTAGGAGCTTAACACACAATTTATTAAGCCACTTCTGTAAATTCTGCTGGCTGCTCAGTGGAAACCTTAAGCCTTCTGTGTAAATCAAGACACTCAGCTTCTAAATCACAGAGACTCATCTGGAGCCTAGCCCAGGCACCTACAGAAAGAGAAACTGCACAGTGAGTCAAAGATTAGAATAGGGAAAAGAGACATCACTGATCAAATCACCTGATCAAATCTAGAGATGACAATGGATTGAGAGCAGAGCCTATGAGGAGAGGCTAATGGAGCTGGGATTGTTTAGCCTGATGAAGAGGAGGCTGAGGAGAGACCTTGTTGCTCTCTAGAGCTACCTGATAGGAGGGTTTGTGAGGCTGATGTTGGCTTCTGCTCCCAAGTAACTAACAGGACAAGAGGTAATGATCTCATGGTGAGCCTAGACTAGATATTGGGAAGAATTTCTTTGCTGCAAGAGTGGTCAGGCTTTGGAACAGACTGTCCAGGGAGGTGCTGGAGTCACCATCCCTAGAGGTGTTCAAGAAGTGTGTGGCCATGGCACTCTGGGACGTGCTTTAATGGCCATGGTGGTGTTGGGTTGCTGGTTGGATCCAATGATCTTAGAGGTCTTTCCCAGCTGACACAATTCTATGATTCTATCTAATGGCCCATAGCTCCTGATGGCCAGCTGTAACAGGTTTGTTTTGCCAGACACTTATTCAATGCATTAAGTTATATTTTGGATTATAAACAACCTGGAATCAAACAGATGGAATAGTACAGATGGGAAATGGAATGTATCTTTCTCCATCCCTTTCAAGCAGTGGCATCAAAACAATTTGGGATGAGAAAACCCTCATCTTCATTTTCAATATTTGGGTCCTGCAGTAATATTGGACAGAGCTATCTGCAGCTTCCTTTGGTGAGGCCATTGCTGCTCCTGTGCAGATGACATATGCTCTGCTGTTGGCTCCAGTCAGTCAGTAGACCACAGAGACTCTTAAAGCTTAGCCATTGCTGCTGCTGCCTTGAGGAAGTGTCTTCAGTGAAGTTGAAATGGATTAGAGCCATGTTACACAGCACAGCTTATTTTATAAGGCAGGAGTTTAAAGCCACAGATGTTAACCAGCCATTATTTGGTGTTGAACTGATTACAAGCTTGATTAAAAACTGCACAGTGCTTACTGAGTAGAGCAGCATTACAGCACCCATGGAACATGGATTGCAGAAATGACACAATGATCTGCAGAACCCCTGCACATTTGTGTGCTTGGCAGTCTGAGCCCAAGCTGCTCTGCTGAGGGCTTGACTGACTTTGCTTTTCACAAATACTTAGGACCTTCTCAGAGGCTATGAAATGCTTTCCCTGCTGGCTTGGTTGGTGGAACTCTGTCCCCCTCTTCAGTGGAATGGGATGCACAGTTTACCACTCTGCTTTCACTCTGAAATGGGTCAAGAACTGGCTGGAGGGCTGGAACCAGAGAGTGGTGGTGAATGGTGCCACATCCAGTTGGCAGCCAGGCACTAGTGGTGTCCCCCAGGGATCAGTGCTGGGCCCCATCCTGTTCAATATCTTTATTGAGGATCTGGAGGAGGGGACTGAGTCCATCATCAGTGAGTTTGCAGATGACACCAAGTTAGAAGCAGGAGCTGATCTGTTGGAGGGTAGGAGGGTCCTGCAGAGGGACCTGGACAGGCTGGATGGGTGGGCAGAGGCCAATGGGATGAGATTGAACAAGGCTAAGGGCAGGGTTCTGCACTTTGGCCACAACAACCCCAAG
Organism: Indicator indicator; assembly: GCF_027791375.1. Classification (NCBI taxonomy): domain Eukaryota; kingdom Metazoa; phylum Chordata; class Aves; order Piciformes; family Indicatoridae; genus Indicator; species Indicator indicator. Next base: position 1,978,902 of record NC_072032.1, on the reverse strand, counting down.
CAGTGCTACAGGCTGGGGACAGAGTGGCTGGAGAGCAGCCAGGCAGAGAGGGACCTGGGGGTGCTGGGTGACAGCAACTGATCAGGAGCCAGCAGTGTGCCCAGGTGGCCAAGAAGGCCAATGGCATCCTGGCCTGCACCAGCAATAGTGTGGCCAGCAGGACAAGGGAGGTTATTCTGCTCTGTGCTCAGCACTGGTCAGGCCACACCTTGAGTGCTGTGTCCAGTTCTGGGTTCCTCAGTTTAAGGGAGATGTTGAGGTACTGGAAGGTGTCCAGAGAAGGGCAATAAAGGGGAGGGGTCTAGAGCACAGCCCTGTCCTCACAGGGCAACAAGGCTGGGGAGAGGTCTTGAGCAGAAGCCCTATGAGGAGAGGCTGAGGGAGCTGGGGGTGTTTAGCCTGGAGAAGAGGAGGCTCAGGGCAGACCTCATTGCTGTCTACAACTACCTGAAGGGAGGTTGTAGCCAGGTGGGGGTTGGGCTCTTCTCCCAGGCAAGCAGCAGCAGGAGAACAAGAGGACACAGTCTCAAGCTGCACCAGGGGAGGTCTAGGCTGGGTGTTAGGAGGAAGTTCTTCAGAGAGAGATTTCCCATTGGAATGTGCTGCCCAGGGAGGTGGTGGAGTCACCATCACTGGAGATGTTCAAGAGAAGCCTGGATGTGGCACTTAGTGCCATGGTCTGGTTGATTGGATAGGGCTGGGTGATAGGTTGGACTGGAGGATCTTGGAGGTCTCTTCCAACCTGGTTAATTCTGTGATTCTATGATTCTATACCACGAGTAACCACTTGCAAAATGTGTCCTACTTCTATTTTGAAGCAGGAGTGAGTGGTTGTTGTGGGTTAAGGAATAGCTGTCCAGCCATAGAGAGGTCCTCCTGGGGGACTGGACGGTCCATCTGTCCCATAGGGAGCTGTGGTTGTTGAAATTACCTCCCCAGCTAATTTGGAGAAACTACCCCCACCAAAAAAAAAAAAAATTACACTCCCCCCTAATTTAGAGAAACTGCCCCCCAAAAAATAAAATTTCTCAGACTAGCTCAGTTTGGGATGGAAGCCACTGAAGCTCTATTTACAAGCAAACTACAATCTAGAAATATGAAATTCAATGAACAGGTACAAAACATACAATTTGTGAACAACATAGATAGAGTTACAACTTATAAAACAACACAGAAGCTCAGATCCAGGGGGACTGTTTACCTCCTTCCCCACTCGCTCCCTCCTTCCCATTACCTCACACAGTAGCCAAAACAGAGATCTCCTGGCAAGGTCACAGGGCAGAGAGAGAGAGAGAGAGAGAGAGAGAGAGAGAGAGAAGTTGCAAGCAGAAGCAACTGAATGAAACAGAAAAGTGTTTATGCCTCTTCTCTATATCCCCATTAGCAATCCAATGAATTCTACAGACCTTAACATCATTTTCCTTTTACATCCAATGGTAATTTATTTTCCTTTCAGTCTTTGCAGGCAGGGAGTAAGTTAAAGTTCCCCCTTCGAACTGGAACAGGGGTGGCCCTGGAAAATGTGTTATTCCATCCCATAATATTGCATCTTTTTCACAGTCTCACAGTCTCACAGTATATCAGAAGTTGGAAGGGACCTCAAGAGATCATCAGGTCCAACCCCCCTGCCAGAGCAGGGTCACTTAGGGTAGTCTGCACAGGAATGCATCCAGGTGGGGTTGGAAAATCTCCAGAGAAGGAGACTCCACAACCCCCCTGGGCAGCCTGCTCCAGGGCTCTGTCACCCTCACTGCAAATAAGTTTCTCCTCATGTTGAGGTGAAATCTTCTATGTTCTAGTTTGAACCTGTTGTTCCTTGGCTTATCACTGTGAACCACCCAAAAGAGCCTGGCCCCCTCCCCTTGATACCCACCCCTCAGATATTGATAGACATTGATCCTGTCTGATGCTTTCCTGCAAGGGTGTGATACAATTATAAAGGGTAACCAGATGACAAAAACCAATGGGAGATCTCAACAGGGCCATTAGGTGAAGAGCATGCATAATAGCTAAAACCAGAATGGATTAATTTTCCCTGGGAGAGCTATACCACTGGGGATTGCTGACTGACACTGGCAGAGGTGGAGTGGTCAAGTGTTGGCTTTGCTATCTTTTATATTTTAAAGTGCAGCCTTAGTCATGAAAGAGTAATTGCTTTGTGCACCACTGTCAAGAACAACACATTTCTTCAAAAAGCCAATGAGAAGGCTGCTACAGATGTTATGAATTGCACCTCTGATCTCATCTAGGCCTGGATGGAAAGGCCATTGATATTACTGTCAACTTCGTCCCTTCCTTGATGGAGTAAGGCTCACAACTCCAGGACAAATTCATTCATTTTCTCTGTTATCTCTGCCTGTCCTGTCATCACCTCTTCCTGAGTCCAAGGGGAAAGGTTTTTTTCCACTGGCAAGTGAGAGCATGTTATTTGCACTCATCTCTGGTTGTCACAGCTGCTGCTCAAGGATCTTCCTCCAGCATCTGTGAATCCTCATGCTTGTCCTTAGCATCCATTATTCCACTCAGAGCCACCCTTGAGTCATTCCATAACCTGCATTACTTCTGTGCTGCTGTTTCCTCACGAACATTTTCTATTACTGCCATCACTTCTGGGTCTCTCCTTGGCATTGAAGACAAGCAGGTACCTTTGTCCAGAGTCTCCTGGCAGCACTTCCTGAAGCTTGGTGTCACTTCTGAGTTTTCTGCCTCCACAAGCTGGCTGGGCAGTCAAAGATTTCTATACTGCTTTCCATCAGATGTGCTGAGTTTGTCTCCAACATGAGATGAAGTGAATCAGACATATGGCCCTGTGCCCTCTGCAAGATATCTGCCAACTTGGAATTTTTACTGAAGAAACATGTGAGTTCTCTAACTGGGTCCTGTGGGGAAGATCTGTAGCCTTCAATACAGAAAGGATCTGGACCTGATGGAGAGGGTCCAGAGGAGGCCATGACAATGATCAGGGGGTTGGAGCACCTCTGCTATGAGGACAGGCTGAGGGAGCTGGGGGTGTTCAGCCTGGAAAAGAGAAGGCTCCAGGGAGACCTAATAACAACCTTCCAGTACCTGAAGGGGGCTACAGGAAGGATGGAGAGAGACTGTTTGCAAAGGGCTGCAGGGACAGGACCAGGGACAATGGCTTCAAACTAGAGCAGAGCAGATTGAGATTGGATGTGAGGAACAAGTTCTGCATCAGGAGGGTGGTGGAAGACTGGAACAGGTTGTCCAGAGAAGTGGTTTTGGTTCTTTCCCTGGAGATATTCAAGATGAGGCTGGACAGGGCTCTGGGCAACCTGATCTAGTGGAGGATGTCCCTGCTGACTGCAGAGAGGTTGGACTGGATGAGCTTTGAAGGTCCCTTCCAACCCAGACCATTCTATGTTAAGAAATTGTGTCTGGTTGGATCATTCTGGTTGGCCGTTTTGGCTGGTGAGCTGATCAGGATCGACACCGGGTCCGCTGTGCCTGCTTTGGGTTCTCTCTCTTTTCGTTTCTTTTCGGGGTTTGCGGGGCGGAAGGACCCTGGCAGAGAGCGACAACCAGCGGTCGTCCTCTCACTGCCTGCTCGGGATTGTGACGTCAGCCGCGGGAATGTTTAAAACCCGGCGGGGCTGAGCGCCCGACGCCATTTTGGCTGGTGAGCTGTAGGCTTCTTGCCTGCTTGCACGTGCCAGGTCAGCTGACAGGGTACAGGGGGAAAAAAAAACAAAAACAAAACAAAAAACCCTCAATAAAATCTCTGATCTTAAGATCTCTTGTCTGCAGGTACCTACCATGGTAGCAACTCGGACAAAGGGTGTTAAACATGCAGTAGGTTCCCAGACTGATTTTCTCTGCAAGCATGCTGGTGTTCAGGCTTCTGGCTGCAGTGAGTGTTCAAGCCTGGCACTTGGTGTGGAGGGTGAAGGAGACACCTGTGTCAGGTGTGACCAGGTGAATTGTCTCTTAAATTTGGTAGCTGAGCTGAAGGATGAAGTGGCTGAGCTGAAAGCGGAGGTAGCAAGGCTCAGGACCATACGAGAATGTGAAAGGGAGTTGGATATGTGGGAACAGGCTTTGAAACCCTCTCCAGTTGAGGGGAGCAGTGGAGAATGGATACAGGTCCCTGTCAGGGGAAGCAAAGGGAATGCACCCCGACCCTCTTCCCCTCCCCTGCTGCCCTTGAGCAATAACTATGAGACTCTGCAGGCTGAGGGCAATGTGGATGAGAGTATTGTAGAGGAACCGATCAAGGAGATACCAAAGACGAAGCAGCCCCCCCAAACCTTAAGGACAGTGCTACAAAGAAAAAGAGAAAGGCTATAGTTATTGGAGACTCTCTCTTGAGGGGAACAGAGGGACCCATATGTCGTCCCGACCCATCCCATAGGGAGGTGTGCTGCCTACCTGGGGCCCGGGTGAGGGACATCACCCAAAGGTTACCTAAACTAATCCAGCCCTCTGACTATTACCCATTGCTGGTAATTCAGGCTGGAAGTGAAGAAATTGAAAAGAGCAGCACCAGGAAGATTAAAAAGGAAATTAAGGCCCTTGGGAAATCGATTGACAGGGCAGGAGCTCAAGTGGTGTTCTGCTCAGTTCCCTCAGCAGCACTGGTGTACACTGAGAGGAACAGGAAAACCCACACCATCAACAGCTGGCTTAGGAGATGGTGCCAGCAGCGGAATTTTGGCTTCTTTGATCACGGGGCAACTCTTACTGCACCCGACCTGCTGGACCAAGATGGGTTGAATTTATCTAGAAAGGGTAAGAGGGTGCTGGCACTGGGGTTGGCAGGACTCATTGGGAGGGCTTTAAACTAGGTCTGAAGGTGTGGAAACCAATCTCCCTGGAGAGGAGGGAGGACCACACAAACTGGTGAAATCAGCAGCCCAGCTGAAGTGCATGTACACCAATGCACGCAGTATGGGCAACAAACAAGATGAACTGGAACTCTTGGTTCACCAGGAGAACTATGATGTAGTTGCCATTACAGAAACATGGTGGGATGATTCTCACAATAGGAGTACTGCACTGTGGGGTTATAAGCTCTTTAGGAGAGACAGGCAAGGGAGAAGAGGAGGAGGGGTGGCCCTGTATATTAGGGAATCTTTTGATGCCTCAGAACTTGAGGTTGCAGATGAAAGGATTGAATGCTTATGGGTTAAAATCAGAGGGAGGCCACACAAAACTGACATCCTGGTTGGAGTCTGTTATAGACCACCCAACCAGGATGAGGAGGCCGATGAGATATTCTATAAGCAGCTGGAAGCTGACCTTGTCTTTGTGGGGGACTTTAACCTACCAGACATCTGCTGGGAACTTAATTCAGCAGAGAGGAGACAGTCCAGAAGGTTCCTAGAGTGCATGGATGACAACTTCCTGATGCAGCTCTTAGGTGAACCTACCAGGGGCAAGGCTCTGCTTGATCTGCTGTTCTCAAATAGAGAAGGGCTGGTGGGAGATGTGATGGTTGGAGGCTGTCTAGGGTGCAGTGACCATGAGATAGTGGAGTTTTCAATATGCAGGGAGATAGGGAGGAGCAGTAACAGAACCCTCACTTTGGACTTTTGGAGGGCAAACTTCAGGTTGTTCAGGCAACTTATTCGGAAAGTTCCCTGGGTAACAGCCCTTAAGAAGAAAGGGGTCCAGGATGGTTGGACCTACTTCAAACAGGAGCTCCTAAAGGCACAGGAACTGGCAGTTCCCACATGCCGTAAGACGAGCCGGCGGGGAAGACGACCGGCCTGGATGAGCAAGGAGCTCCTGAAGGATTTAAGGGAAAAAAAGAGGGTTTATCGCCTTTGGAAAGGGGGGGAGGCAACTAGTGATATGTTTAAGGATGTTGCTAGATCATGTAGAAGAAAAATTAGAGAGGCAAAAGCACAGTTAGAAATTAAACTGGCCACTTCCGTGAAGGACAACAAAAAGCATTTTTATAAATACATTAATGCTAAAAAGAGGGGCAAGAGGAGCCTCCACTCTTTATTGGACGTGGAGGGTAACATTGTAACTAAGGATGAGGAGAAGGCTGAGATTCTAAATACCTTCTTTGCCTCCATTTTCAACAGTAAGGCAGGAGGACTTCAGGATAACTGGCCTCCTGAGCTGGTTGATGGGGTCAAGGAGCAGTGTTGTACTCCTGAAATCCATGTGGAATTAGTTCGAGACTTGTTGAGTCACTTGGATATTCACAAGTCCATGGGACCTGATGGGATTCATCCTAGGGTGCTGAAAGAGCTGGCAGATGAGCTGGCCAAGCCTCTCTCCATCATTTTCCACCAGTCCTGGCTCACTGGAGAGGTCCCAGAAGACTGGAAACTGGCCAATGTGACACCCATCCACAAGAAGGGATGGACAGAAGAACCTGGGAACTACAGGCCTGTCAGCCTGACCTCAGTGCCAGGGAAAATCATGGAGCAGATTGTCTTGGGGGCAATCACTGCACACCTGAAGGATAGCCAAGGAATCAGGCCCAGCCAACATGGATTTAGGAAGGGCAGGTCCTGCCTCACCAACCTGATCTCCTTCCATGATCAGGTGACCAGCCTGGTGGATGTGGGGCAGGCTGTGGATGTAGTCTACCTGGACTTCAGCAAGGCCTTTGACACTGTCCCCCACAGCAAACTCTTGGCCAAACTGGCAACTTGTGGCTTGGACAGCAGCACTCTGCACTGGGTTAGGAACTGGCTGGAGGGCCGAGCCCAGAGAGTGGTGGTGAATGGTGCCACATCCAGTTGGCAGCCTGTCACTAGTGGTGTCCCCCAGGGATCAGTGCTGGGCCCCATCCTGTTCAATATCTTTATTGATGATCTGGATGAGGGGATTGAGTCCATCATCAGTAAATTTGCAGATGACACCAAGCTGGGAGCAGGTGTTGATCTGTTAGAAGGCAGAAGGGCTCTGCAGAGGGACCTTGACAGGCTGGACAGATGGGCAGAGTCCAACATGATGGCATTCAATAAATCCAAGTGCCAGGTGCTGCACTTTGGCCACAACAACCCCATGCAGAGCTACAGGCTGGGGTCAGAGTGGCTGGAGAGCAGCCAGGTGGAAAGGGACCTGGGGGTACTGGTTGACAGCAGCTGAACATGAGCCAGCAGTGTGCCCAGGTGGCCAAGAGAGCCAATGGCATCCTGGCCTGCATCAGGCATAGTGTGGCCAGCAGGAGCAGGGAGGTCATTGTACCCCTGTACCCAGCACTGGTTAGGCCACACCTTGAGTACTGTGTCCAGTTCTGGGCCCCTCAGTTTAGGAAAGATGTTGAATTGCTGGAGCATGTCCAGAGAAGGGCAACGAGGCTGGGGAGAGGCCTTGAGCACAAGCCCTGTGAGGAGAGGCTGAGGGAGCTGGGACTGTTTAGCCTGGAGAAGAGGAGGCTCAGGGGAGACCTCATTGCTGTCTACAACTACCTGAAGGGAGGTTGTAGCCAGGAGGGGTTTGGTCTCTTCTCCCAGGCAACCAGAAGCAGAACAAGAGGACACAGTCTCAAGCTGCGCCAGGGGAGGTTTAGGCTGGAGGTGAGGAGAAAGTTCTTCACAGAGAGAGTGGTTGGCCATTGGAATGGGCTGCCCAGGGAGGTGGTGGAGTCACCATCCCTGGAGGTGTTCAAGAGGGGATTGGACATGGCACTTGGTGCCATGGTTTAGATAGTCATGAGGTTTAGGGTGACAGGTTGGGCTCGATGATCCTTGAGGTCTCTTCCAACCTTCTTGATTCTATTCTATTCTATTCTATTCTATTCTATTCTATTCTATTCTATTCTATTCTATTCTATTCTATTCTATTCTATTCTATTCCAAAAAGACAACTCCACTTTTCAGCTACTAAAATTCCTAATTAGTCTGGATAGCAGCTGAATCACCATGCCCTGTACAATGGATGAACAGTCATCTGCTCTTTCACCTATTCTTTTTTCTTTTCTCACAGGTGGAAGGCATAGTTACAATTTGTCATCAGCTCTTCATTTGATTTGTGTTCTATTCTGTTTGCCATTTGGTAAAAGGCATCTTACTAGAAACAAAGCCTCAAGATGGATGTGCTACTAAAAGCACAGTAAACCTTCTACACAATGAGAAGATGACCCCCAAATACCTTTAGACACTTTATACTGGGGAATTGGATTGATGTGGACCTCTCCCAGATAAATGAAACCTCTGCTATCAGGGCTGGAAGGTGCTCTACAGGAGATATAAGCAGGTGTAAGAGTATTTATTAAGTATATTGGGTTGACAGATGGAACATAAGAAATGAGGCACAGCACAGGAGTGATCTAAAGGACATTTTGTGTTTCACTCCACTCTTTAGTCATCATTCTGCAGCTTTTCCTTTTTTTTTTTTTTTTGGGTGGAGAAAGACTTGACAGCCAGATAAGTTAAATGGGGAGAGCACTATCAGGAGTTTTCTTGACTCTCAGATTGTTTGACAGGTCCCAGCTGAACCCTTCATCCTTCTGTTAAGTTTCTTGGTAGCCTGGCCCTCCATAATTGTGATGATCCTTTTTGTCCCTTCCAACCCTGACTGATTCTATAATCTGGACTACTCTGTCCAGTTCTGGGCTCCCCAGGTTAAATGGAGCAGGGAAAATCCAATGAGAGCTACGAGGATGATGAAGGGGCTGAAACATCTGTGTGATAAGGAAAGGCTGAGAGAAGCATAGCCATCAGGTCAAGAGAGGTGATGCTCTCCCTCTACTCCGCTCTGGTGAGACCTCACCTGAAGTACTGTGTCCAGTTCTGGAGCCTCTGTTACAAGAAGGATTTGGAGGTGCTGGAAGGTGTCCAGAGAAGGGCCACCAGGATGAGCAGAGGGCTGGAGCTCCTCTCCTATGAGGACAGACTGAGAGAGTTGGCACTGTTAAGACTGAAGAAGAGAAGGCTCTGAGGAGACCTTCTTGTGGCCTTCCAGTATCTGAAGGGGGCTACAAGAAAGCTGGGGAGGGACTTTTGAGGGTGTCAGGGAGTGATAGGACTGGGGGGAATGGAAAACAAAATTAGAAATGAGGAGATTCAGATTGGAAGATAGGAAGAAATTCTTCCCCATGAGGGTGGTGAGACACTGGCAGACGTTGCCCAGGGAGGTGGTGGAAGCCTCACCCCTGGAGGATTTTGCAGCTGGCTGGATGTGGCTGTGAGCAACCTGCTGTAGTGTGAGGTGTCCCTGCCCATGGCAGGGGGTTGGAACTGGATGATCCTTGAGGTTCCTTACAACTCTGACAACTCTATGATTCTGTGGCTCTATGACCTGGGGCTGGTTAGCCTGGAGAAGAGATGGCTGAGAGGAGATCTTATTAATCTTTATAAATATCTGAAGGGCAGGTGCCAAGAGAAAGGGGCCAAGGTCTTTTCAGTGGCGTCCTATGATAGGACAAGGAGCAATGGATACAAACTGGAACTCAGGAATTTCCACCTCAACATCAGGAGAAGCTTCTTTCCTGTGAGGGTGACAGAGCCCTGGAGCAGGCTGCCCAGGGGGGTTGTGGAGTCTTGTGGCAGTTCAGGCTGGGTGCCTCCTGTCACTGCCACACAAGTCACACCTGCAGTGTCCCCAGAGCCCAACCCCATCAGGTGCACACAGCAATCAGTGTATTTCTACCCAGAAATCCTGTGCCCTATCAATCCATCTGCAGAGTCCTTCCCTGCCTCTTCCTTCCCTTTCTGCTCCCATGGGAGATGCTCTCTGTCAGGTAACATTGGGGCAGTATCTCAAGGCCTAATGCCAGGAGAAGGGGGGGGCAGGCTTGGACCTGGCCAGCCTGAGACCAGCCTAGCAGTAGGGGGGGAAGAAAGAGCCCTGGGGGTTTGGGTAGACCCTCAGGTGGGGGGAAGGGAGGAGCTGGGAGGCCTTTGGGTGTTGTGTAAGGGACTCTGTATGCTTTGGGATATCTTTGCCACTATGCCTGTAGCTCTTTGCAGTTTCACCAATTGCTTTTCCATTGAAACTTTCCATCACTCTTCAATCCATTTGTGAGAGTCATTCTTCTGTCCCTCCTGGGGCAAGAGAGGATCTGTCTGACCTCAAACCAGCACAAGTTTCCTCCTCTGGAGTCTTTCAAAACCCACCTGGATGTATTCCTGTGTAACCTGCCCTTGGTGATTCTGCTGGGTTGGACTAAATGATCCCTAGACATCCCTCCCCATCCCTACCATTCCATTATTTAAGCAAACACTGTAGCCAAGTGTCTGAGCTTAAATGCAGTGCCTGGCCAAATGAAGCTTGCAGATGGGTGGAGGTCTAAGAGGAGGCTGTGAGGGCTTTTAGAACCTGTTGGTGTACACCAAGGACTCTGGTAGCACCTTCAAAGACAATAGTGTTACAGATTTCATCCTTCAGGAAAGACTGATGGAAGGTGTCCAGTGAAAGGCCACGAGGATGATGAGAGGGCTGGAGCTCCTCTGCTGTGGAGGCAGATTGAGAGAGTTGGGGTTGTTCAGTCTGCAGAAGGCTGAGAGGGATCTGATCAATGTCTATCAATATCTGAGGGGTGGGTGTCAAGTGTGGGGGGCCAGGCTCTTTTGGGTGGTGCACAATAAGAAGCCAAGGACCAAAGGATACAAACTTGAACACAGAAGGTTTCACCACAACATGAGGAGAAACTTCTTTGGTGTGAGGATGACAGAGCCCTGGAACAGGCTGCCCAGAGAGGTTGTGGAGTCTCCTTCTCTGGAGACTTTCAAAATCCTCCCAGATTCATTCCTGTGTGGTCTGCCCTGGGTGATCCTGCTCTGGCAGTGGGGCTGGACTGGATGACCTCTGGAGATCTTTTCCAACCTCTAACACTCTGTGATTCTGTGATTAATAACCCATGTCCCACAGTGCCATGGGCAGATGTTTTTTTTCTGAACTGTGAGTAGTTTGGGTTGAAGTCATGAGGCTTAAGAGGAAAGTTTCACAACAGCTGCTCTGTGAATGACTGTGACAAGGGATGCACAGAAACAGATCTCTGGCTGTGAGCAACAGTTGAATTCCAAGTGTTTGTTGTGCTTTCTAAAAGATTTAAAAGGATGCACCAGTGTATTGCAGCTCTTGCTTTTGTTCCTTGCATCTGCTTGCCTAAAGTGCTGTTCCTTTCAGCAAGAGAGCCTGGTGAATATTCCTAAATGCCAGGATTCCATTGCTTTGCACTTGGGTATCTTGCTTTGGTAGTTGCTCAACACAGATGTTGCTTCAGTGACTCTGTGTGTATTGGTGTTAACATTTCTGAAACCTCCAGATTTGCATGAAAAATAGCAAGAAATCTTAGCAGAATGGGGTCTGGCTCACAAACCTCAAGTGTAGTTCTGACTGACAGGCATAATGGGGTACTAGAATGGATCTGCTTTAAAAGCCTTGGTACTTTCTGGGACAGTTTTGACTTCAACACAAACATGACTCAAAAATGCTGCATAAAAAAATAGGTTACATTAATGTAGCTGAGATTTACATAAGCTCTTCTTATTTCTAATGCTGTTTAACAGGAAGGAGGCTCAGGAGCCTTGGTCCAATGCCTCATCTGTCCTAAATAGCTGCTTCTGCTTCCAGATATCACAGAAGAGATGTGGGGGGAAATGGTTGCAGACAAGTGGATGCATTCCTGTGTGGACTCCCCTAAGTGATCCTGCTCTGGCAGGGGGTTGGACCTGATGATCTCTGGAGGTCCCTTCCAACCTCTGATATACTGTGAGGCTGTGATATTGTGCTAGTGGAAAGCTGGTGACCTCTGTCTTGTTTTCATCTTTGAGGAGGCATGTGCTGCTTGTAGAAACTTAGACTTGCAGTTGAAACAGCTCAGTGAAGACCTGTATCTCAATGACACTTTCCAAAGGCACAGGAGGTGTCAGATCTGAAAACACCAGGATCTGGACTGGGAGAGTAATCCACAGGAATAACAGAATCACTGAATGGTAGAGGCTGCAACAGACTTCCAGAGATCATTGAGTCCAACCCCCCTGCCAGAACAGGATCACCTAGGGTGTGTCACACAAGAGTGCATCCAAGGTGGGTTTGGAAAGTCTCCAGAGAAGGAGACTCCACAGCCTCTCTGGGCAGCCTGCTCCAGGGCAGCATCACAGTACAGAACTTTTATCTTGTTTTGAGGTAGAACTTCCTGGGTTCCAACTTATATCCATTGTCCCTTGTCCTGTCAGTGGACACCATTGGAAAGAGCCTGCCCCCTTCTTGACACTCACCCTTCAGGTGTTTATAAAGATTAATAAGATCCCCCGTCAGCTTTCTCTGGATTAAACAGCCCCAGGGCTCTCAGCCTTTCCTCATCACACAGATACTCAAGTCATATAATTATCCTTGTGGCTCTCCATTGGACTCTCTCCAGCAGGTCTCTGTCTCTCTTGAACTGGGGAGCCCAAAACTGGACACAGTATTGCAGGTGTGGTCTCAGCAGGACAGTGTAGAAGGGCAGCAGAACCTCCCTAGCCCTGCTGGCCACACTTTTCTTGCTGCACCCCAGGATCCCATTGGCCCTCTTGGCCACAAGGGCTCATTTGCTGTCCCACGGGTAATTTATTGTCCACCAGGACTCTAAGGTCCTTCTCTGTGGAGCTGCTTTCCAGTAAGTGGAAAGGTGGCTTGAGCTCTGTGATGCTGGATGGACACAGAGCTGTCTCCAGCAGCACTATTTTCTTGGGCTCTGTATTTAAATCAGGTTTAGTTGTATAAAGGTCCCAAGTGAAGCTGCATCTTTCTCCTCTAAAGAGTATCCATAGGTTGTGAGGATTTAGTTGCCATGAATGTCTGCTAAGGGCTTCTCTTTACTGTTTGGGGTACAGTCCTCAAAGGTTTTCAGGCCAGGACCTGAGGGGTTTGAAGAGAAATTGGATGCTCTATTGCTTAGCCAGGAACTAAGCTATGAACTCAGCTATGTGGTTTTATTTTTTTGTTTGTTTTAAAGGACTCATTGATCTAGGAGGTCCTTGCTGCTTCTTTTTGCCCCTCCTATTGCCCTGTTTCTGTCAAATCAACCAATTCCTTTTCTTAAACACAGAATTAAATAAATTTATTCTTTTGAATAGATTCCTAGGGGCAATTTCTCATCCATTGCAATAGTGTAAATCCATATTAGCAGCAGGATAAACCTCAGGCTTACATGACTGGAATCTCATTAAAAGCAAGAAGCTTTGCATTGGTACTGGAATGAGGAGGGGATTTCCAGGAGGCCTCCACACATGTCTGTGTTCACTGAGTGTGGCATGAAAAAGTCTGGCAGAATCAAACTTTCATTCTTTTTGGAGTATCCATGGGAGATTTTTACAGCTGTTTATCCTGCTCACAGTTACTTTATGCACATCATAGAATTGTTTTGGTTGGAAAAGCTCTCTAAGATCATTGAGTCCCACCACCAACCTAACACCACCACAGCCATTAAACCATAGAATCATAGAATGATAGAACAGCTTAGAGATCACCTCATCCAACCTCCCTGCCATGGGCAGGGACACCTCTCAACTAGCTCAGGTTACTCAAGGCCCCATCCAGCCTGGCCTTGAACATCTCCAGAGAGGGGGCATCCACAGCCTCTGGACAATTGATTCCAGAGTCTCACTGCCCTTGCAGTGAAGAATGTCTTCCTAAGATCCAATCTAAACCTATTCTCCTTCATTTTAAATCCATTTACCCTTGTCCTATCAGTGGACACTCTTGTAAAAAGTCCCTCTGCAGCCTTCTTGTAGGTTCTTTGCAGGTATTGGAAGGCAGCTCTAAGGTTTCTCCATGTTCCAAAGTACCATGTCCACACATTTCTTAAACAGCTCCATGGATGGTGACTCCAGCAGCTCCCTGGGCAGCCTATCACTCAGAATCAAAGAATCACAGAATGTGAGAGGTTGGAAGGGACCTCCAAAGCTCATCCATTCCAACCCCCCTGCCAGAACAGGGTCACCTAGAGCAGATCACAGAGGAACACATCCAGGTGGGTTTTGAATCTCTCCAGAGAGGGAGACTCCACAGCCCCCCTGGGCAGCCTGTTCCAGTGTTCCACCACCCAAGCACCTATTACAGTGCTCCTTAAATGGCTGTGACTGTGAGCCATGGTGGTACTGTGACCATGTTCCTTCTGCTGGTGAGAATGCTTCCCAGTGGGGAACCATCTGGAGGAAGGCTGAGACTGAGAAAGCAGCTGGCTACACTGGGAAGAGCTCTGTGGAGTGCAGAGGTGGGGACACCAACAGTTGGAGATATAACCTAGAGCACATCAGGGATCAGAAAGTGCTGAGGAGGCTGGAATTTACACACAGCCAGACAATGTAAGAGAAAATATTTTTTTTCCTAGGGATCAGAGGTGGATGAGAAGCTCAAAGTGAGCCAGCAGTGTGCACTTGCAGCCTGCAAATCCAATCACATTCTGGGCTGCAGCAAGAGAAGCATAGCCAGCAGGGCCAGGGAGGGGATTCTCCCCCTCTGCTCTGCTCTGGTGAGACCCCACCTGGAGTACTGCATCCAGTTCTGGAGCCTCTGTTACAAGAAAGATCTGGAGGTGCTGGAAGGTGTCCAGAGAAGGGCCATGAGGATGAGCAGGGCAGCTCCTCTCCTGTGAGGACAGGCTGAGAGAGTTGGGGCTGTTCAGTCTGGAGAGGAGAAGGCTCCCAGGAGACCTTCTTGTGGCCTTCCAGGATCTGAAGGGGGCTACAAGAAAGCTGGGGGGGGGGGGGGGGGGGGGACATTTTGGGGTGTCAGGGAGTAATAGGACTAGGGGGAATGGAGCAAAAATAGAAGTGGGGAGATTCAGATTGGATGTTAGGAAGAAATTCTCCCCCAGGAGGGTGGTGAGACCTTGGAACAGGTTGCCCAGGGAGGTGGTAGAAGCCTCATCCCTGGAGGTTTTTGCAGCCAGGCTGGATGTGGCTGTGAGCAACCTGCTGTAGTGTGAGGTGTCCCTGCCCATGGCAGGGGGTTGGAGCTGGATGATCCTTGAGGTGCCTTCCAACCCTGACAATTCTATAATTCTATGATTCTACTGAAATTCAGGATTCCACTGAAAATAGTCTGGACTGAGACCAAGCCTAAAGGAGAAATATTTGCACCTGCAAAGACAGACTCTGCAGCTGGAATTAATGGGGTTTACATCTGTTCTGGTTCTGCTTGGCTTTCTTCCCCTTCAGAAAGTTTTACACTTGGTTTTGGTTTCTGTTTTGTTGTTTTTTGGGGGTTTGTTGTTTGTGTGGTTTTGGTTTGGTTTGGTTTTGGTGGTGTTTTGTTTTGGTTGGTTGGTTGGTTGGGGGCTGGGGTTTTTTTGTTTTGGGTTGGGTTTGGTTTTGGTTTTCCCATTCTGCATGTGGTGCTATTTATGGTTTTTTGTTTTGTTTTGTTTTGTTTTTTTTTTTTAATAAGAAAGGTTCCAGTCAGACTTCATTCAAGGTCCTGGCAGCCCTAGGATCCAAAAGAATCTAATAATGCAGTTGGAAGGGATCTACAAAGATAATCTAGTCCAACTGCCTGACCACTTCAGAGATGATCAAGGTTTAAAGCATAGTGTTAAGGGCATTGTCCAAATGTCTCTTCAGCATTGACAAGCCTGGGGCACCGACCACCTCCCTAGGAAGTGTGTTCCAGTGTGTGGCCACCCTTATGGTGAAGAATCACATCCTTATTTCCCATCAAAACCTCTCCTGGCACAGCTTTGAACCATTCCTACAGCGTCTTGTGACTGGATCCCAGGGGGAAAAGCTCAGCACATCCCTTTCCATTTCACAGAATCATAGGAAGCCAGGTTGGAAGGGACCCCAAGGATCATCTGCCCCAACCTTTCTAGGTGGTAGTGTAGCTGAAATGAGCTGGCCCAGCACCTTGTCAAGATGAGGTTTAAAACTGCTCCATGTAGGGGACTCCACTGCTTCCCTTGGGAACTGATTCCAGTGTCTGGCTGTGCTCATGGGGAAACATTGCCTTCTGGAGTCCCCCTTCAAGAAACAGAGCAGGGAGCTCACCCCTCAGCTTGCTTTTCTCCAAACTAGACAAGCCTAAAGTGCTGAGACACATCTCAGAGGGCATGCCTTCCAGCCCTCTCACCAGCTTTGTTGCCCTCCTCTGGACACATTCAAGGACCTTCACCCCTTTCCTAAATTGTGGGGTCCAGAACTGCACACAGCAGTCAGGATGAGGCCACATCAACACTGAATGCAGTGGCACAACCACAGAACACATTAGCAAGTTGAGAGGTAATGACCTCTTTTGAGCTGCTGTGTTTGATGAACACTAAGATGGATTTTGTCCTCTTGCCTGCCCAGGCTCAATTCTGGCTCATACTGAGCTGCTGTAGAAGCATTTCTGCAGGGCTGCTCTCCAGCCACTTCTCTCACAATTTAGACTGTTTCCAGTGCTCCCCTCTGACAGCACATATTCCATTTTCCCCTTAGAGGTTCACTATCACTGATGGGTATCTCTATTTTACACTGCAGCTGTGCAGGGTGAACTGACTCAGATCTCAGGTATCTACCACTGCATTCCATCACCTCCATTCAATTACTGTTCTTCCCAGGGACAAAGCCACCACTCCAGAGGCAGCACCTTTGTTTTATTTCCTTTCACTGATACAGCATTATCTGGGACAACAGATTACCTCTCAACTTGCTAATGGGTTCTGCCCTAAGGTTATGAATGTTCTGGAATCCCACTGAACACTAGAGGTAAAACGACTCTAAAAGAATCATAGAATGGTTTAGATTGGAAGGCAACCTAAAGATCATCCAATTCCAACCCCCTGCCATGGGCAGGGACAACTTGCACTAGCCCAGGTTGCTCAAGGCCTTGTCCAGCATGACCTTGAACACCTCCAGGGAAGGGGCATCCACAGCCTCCCTGGGCACCTTGTTCCAGTGTCTCCCCACCCTCCCTGGAAAGAATATCTTCATAACCTCCAGTCTGAATCTCTACTCTTCCAGCTCCAATCCATTGCCCCTCATCCTATCACTACAACTCCTTGTCAAAACTCCCTTTCTAGCTTTCTTGTAAGCCCCTTTCAGGTAATGGTCAATATCACATCAGGTACTGAGGTCTACCACAAGCAGTGTATTTGCTGATTTTACCTTCCTTTTTTTTCTTTTTCTTATTCTATTTCCTTAGCAGACTCTATGCAGTTTGTTTCTCAGCATCTCAGCTTAGAATCACAGAATTGTCAGGGTTGGAAGGGACCTCAAGGATCATCCAGTTCCAACCCCCTGCCATGGGCAGGGACACCTCACACTACAGCAGGTTGCTCACAGCCACATCCAGCCTGGCTGCAAAAACCTCCAGGGATGAGGCTTCCACCACCTCCCTGGGCAATCTGTGCCTGTGTCTCATCACCCTCACGGGGAAGAATTTCTTCCTAACATCCAATCCAAATCTCCTCATTTCTAATTTTTTCCATTCCCCCCAGTCCTATCACTCCCTGACACCTTAATAAGTCCCTCCCCAGCTTTCTTGTATCCCCCTCCAGATACTGGAAGGCCACAATAAGGTCACCTCACAGCCTTCTTTCCTCCATGCTGAACAACCCCAACTCTCTCAGTCTGTCCTCATAGCAGAGGTGCTCCAGCCCTCTGAAGCTCATGGACCATGCTGCAGTATAGTCTTTGACTCCCACAGCTGAGAATATATTTCATTAGCTACATGCACACTGGGAATGGCTTCTCATCACCAGGCAGTTTCTGAGGTACATATGTGTACTTTATATATATTCATGTAAATGTAAATTCCTCTCTTCCCCCTCACCCTTCAGCTGACATGTTGAGGGTCAGGGTTGAGCCACCACTAAATGAGTGCCAGAGGCTCTCTATGAACTCCTCTGCCTTCCCAAAAGGAAGAGAAAGGGAATAAGGGAGACAGACTGATGGGGTGGGAAAGATACTGAACCAGGTTTTATGAAAATAGTAACAGTAAAATGAAATAGATGGAAATCAATACCAAACCCAAGCCCTGATGACAATTGGTCACTGTCACCACTGATGCTGTGGCAGAAGTCCCAGACTGGACTCAGCAACAGATGGGCACCAGGTTCACAAGCTGGATTCTGGACCTGGATTCAGGAATTCATGGATCAGGATGGAACAAAGAACAGGCAGAGTCCTCCTTGGCCACCAGCAATTGAAGAAGAGGATTGACCTTGGTGATTGACCTCATCTTCATACCAAATAAAACATCCATGGGATGCAATCCCTTTTTGGCCTGTTTAGGGTCACCTGAACTGTCTGCTCCTCCCCACAGCTGCAGCCTTTTATTCTGCACCCCCAGTGCAGTGCAGAAGATGTGGCAGTGCCCTTGGTCTGCAGCCCAGCCCTTGGCAGGACCTCTCCCCATCAGCTTCTCACTGCTAGCAGCAGCCCCTGGCTGTGCAGCCCTGCCCTGAGCTGCAGAAAGTGCAGCACTGAGCAGAGGCTGAGCTGAGAAGTCACAGCACTGAGCAGAATCCTTAGCCAGGAGTATCACCACCTGCATCTTACTACTGTGCCCTGACCACAAGTCTTCCTTCTGTGCTTTCCTCTTGTATACTGTAAGCCAACCCTAAAGTTCTGTCTCCCAGTGATTAGCAACTCTAATTCTAATTCAGACGTTCTGTCAGGGTTAGTTAACACTTGCAGAAGCCTAGGGCTCATTATTGATATATTGTCCTAAAAGGAATAAAAATCATATCCCTCTTTATTTCCAAGCTTGGTATTTGTCTGTGCCCACCTGAAACATCATTGAGCCATCAGAATAGAATCCCAGGACCTCAGAATTGCTTTGGCTGGAAAAGACTTTTAAGAACAGTGGGCAATGTGTGGAAGCTGAGACATAGAAAGTTCCATGGAAATGTGAGGAAAAATGTTTTCCCTGTCAGAGTGACAGAACACTGGAACAGGCTGCCCAGGGGGGTTGTGGAGTCTCCTCCTGTAGAGATATTGAAGACCTGCCTGGATGCGTTCCTGTGTGATCTGCTCTAGGTGACCCTGCCCTGGCAGGGGGTTGGACTGGATGAGCTTTCAAGGTGCCTTCCAGCCCCTAGCATTCTGTGATGCTGTGATCATTGAGACCAACCACCATTGAGACCAAACAACCCATGTCCCTCAGCACCACATCTCTGCCTCTCTGAAACATCTCCAGGGATGGGGACTCAACCACCTCCCTGGGCAGCCTATGACAATCTTTGAGAACCTTTTCAGTCAAGAATTTTCTTCTAATGTTGAACCTAAATCTCCCCTGGTACAACTTGAGGCCCTTTCTTCTTGTGCTTATAATTGTTGCAAGGAGGAAGAGAATGACCCCACCTTGCTCCAACCTCCTGGGAGTTGCAGAGAGTGAGGAGATCTTACATACTTCCCAGATTAAGGCATTTCTGCCAGATCCTTAAGGTTTTATTTGAATACCTGTGCTCAATCCAAACAAAAGTGGCAGAATTAATGTTATTCTTGTTAAACACAATGCAGACAGACTCACAGTAAAACCTAACAACTCCCTGCCTCTTCTAGATGAAGGAAGGAAAAAAAATATCTGTGTGGGTGATGATTAAATGAAAGATGTGCTTTTGGGTGCACAACAGTATAATGTTATGCTGGTTATTAAAGTGAACTGCTGTTTTCACCTCGTTTTTATGACAGAATTGAAGAGAAAAAGCACTTGAAAAGTGCTTATAGGATCTTGCAGAATAAAAGAGTGCAGCATGGTGCTCTGCAAGTGGCAATTTGCAGAAATAAGTGCTGAGTTCATGGATGTACAGGGAGAGGGATTTATTGCAGCTGATTTTAGACATCCAGAATGAGATGTCTGCAAGGAAGCCAGTAACTTCTGTAGGCAGTGGAGAGAAATAGACACGGTATGGAAATAGGTTCAGGATTTTGTTCTCTTCAGAGTGTTCATCTCTGTTCAAAGAGTTTGCCTTCTGTGCAGGCAGGCACAGCAAGAGGGGCTGTGTTTTGGGGTCAGCAAGCCTTTTGCAGTCTGGGAAACTAATAGAATCACAGAATCATCACAGAATCATCACAGAATTGTCACAGAATCACAGAATGTTAGTGACTGGAAGGGACCTCGAAAGCTCATCCAGTCCAACTCCCCTCCCAGAGCAGGGTCACCTACAGCAGACCATACAGGAACACAGCCAGACTTGAATATCTCCAGAGAAGGAGACTCCACAACCCCCCATGGCAGCCTGTTCCAGGGTTCTCTCACCCTCACAGGGAAAATTTTTTTCCCTCGTGGAACTTCCTATGCCTCAGCTTCCACCACTGCCCCTTGTGCTGGCATTGGGCATCACCCAGCAGAGCCTGGCTCCAGCCTCTGGGCACTCCCCCTGCACATCTTTATCCCCAGCAATGAGCTCACCTCTCAGGCTCCTCCTCTCCAAGCTCCAGAGCCCTCAGCTCCCTCAGGCTCTGCTCATCAGGAAGATGTTCCACTGCCTTCATTTTTTTTGTGGCTCTGTGCTGGACTCTTTCGAGCAGTTCCCTGAGGTCCTTCTTGACCTGAGGGGCCCAGAACTTCACACAATATTCCAGATGCAGCCTCAGCAGGGCAGAGTAGTAGGGGAGGAGAACCTCTTTTGACCTACTAATCACAGCCCTTCTAATCCACCCAAGGCTGCCCTTGACCTTCTTGGCCACCAGAGCACATTGCTGGCTCATGGTCAACCTTCCATCCACTAGGACCCCCAGGTCCTTTTCCCCTTCACTGCTCTCCAACAGGCCATATATGAATACACCCTGAATTGCATCAGATGTAAAGCCTGGGATGAAGCCTATGTTGTGGACAGAAATCCTGCACTAGAAGCAGCATGGGATAGATAGAAGAAGATTTGCAGCTCAGGAGAAAACAAAGTCTAAAGACTCAGGCAATGTAAAAGTTGCAGGAAGGGAAATTCTAGTTGGCCATAAATGGAAAAAAGAAAAGAAAATAGTAAATGTTGTGATGATGGTTCAGGAATAAATTACCCCAAGAAGTTGTGGAATTCCTATCCTTGAAAATTTTCATCATTTGACCAGGTAAGGCCCTGAGTTGCTGTTTGACTGCTTAGGTGTTTCCACCTATTTTTCCTGCCCTTTATTGTTCTTGTCTAGTAATCTTGATTTTTAAAAAAGTGATTATAATTCAGTGGTGATGGCTTGGCCCTTAAAATCAGATGGTGCTAAAAGTTTAGGGAATGACACTTCCTGCTGGAGATGAGCACCAGCTGTAGAGCTTGGACATGGATTCCAAGGCATAAAGATCTTCAAATCTGTGGCTTTAGTTTTCTTGTCTATCATCACTCTATATTTAGAGATGTATTTTAGAGATGCCTCTCTAAAGCATGTTTTCTCTTTTGTAAATTGCATTCCTATTTCTGTCCCCCTACACCCCCCTCATTCTGCACAATTAACTGTATTTTAGTCTAGCTGTGTGATGTGTTCTGCTCTGAGCAGGGACCATCATTTATTACAGTCATTTTCTGCAGTCTCTGTAAATTAGATAATTATTCTCACCAAGCTTTCCAAAAGGGAAGAGTCAAGTTGGTTTTTGCTCAGCAATGCATGCATTCTGATTAATTCAGCACTGTCCAAATAATTATCTCTCTTTAGAGCTCTGAGGCAGTGGAACAATAGCTAAAAGCAGCAGTGAACTTCTTTTCCCAGAAAAGCTTTACATGAAGGCTCAGCCTAAATTCTTATGTTGGTCTCCCAAGCTAAGCAGGTTCTGGGTGCAATGTAAAAGAGACACATTGGAACCCAGGCTCCTGCCTGAAAAACTTCACAGTGCTGTGCCTGGCACTAGTAGAATCAGGGAATCATAGAACTGTTTCATTTGGAAAAGACCTTGAAGATCATCAGGTCCAACCATTCTCTAACTCAACCAAGTCTGGTGCCAAACCACATCCCTCAGCACCACATCTCTGCCTCTTTCCAACACCTCCAGGGATGGGGATTCAACCACCTCCCAGGGCAGCCTGTGCCAGTGGTTGAGAACCCTTTCAGTCAAGAGATTTCTTCCTAATGTCCAACCTAAACCTAAACCTAAACCTCCCCTGGTGCAACTTGAGGCCATGAGTGTTAGAACTTGGTGGACAGTCTAGAAGGTGGAGTATTGTGGAGAGGTTGAATGCACTGAAGACTTTGGAGCAATGCTTGGCTGTGTTGCATAGTCAGTCTGCTTCATGTACAGAAGCTTACTTCACACCTGCATTGGACAAGCTGTGAGGACCCTTGATCCTACCATTACAATAACCTCTTCTGGTCCTAGGCTTAAAAAATAAACCAAACATGAGAAGACTACAAAACTTGACAACCTTTGATCTTTCTAAACAATTATTTTTCCCTCTCAGAGTAAAGCACAGAATGACAGAAAGGATCTGGAGGTGCTGCAGCGTGTCCAGAGAAGGGCCACGAGGATGAGCAGAGGGCTGGAGCTTCTCTTCTGTGAGGACAGTTGGGGCTGTTCAGTCTGGAGAAGAGAAGGCTCCAAGGAGACCTCATTATGGCCTTCCAGTATCTGAAGGGGACTACAAGGAAGCTGGGGAGGGACTTTTTGGGGTGTCAGGGAGTGATAGGACTGGGGGTAATGGAGCAAAAGTAGAAGTGGGGAGATTTGATTGGTTGTTAGGAAGAAATTCTCCCCCATGAGGGTGGTGAGACACTGGCACAGGTTGCCCAGGGAGGTGGTGGAAGCCTCTTCCCTGGAGGTTTTTGCAGCCAGGCTGGATGTGGCTGTAAGCAACCTGATCTAGTGTGAGGTGTCCCTGCCCATGGCAGGGGGGTTGGAACTGGCTGAGCCTTGAGGTCCCTTCCAACCCTGACAATTCTATGATTCTATGACAGAGTGGTTTGGGTTTGAAGGGACCTTAAAGATCATTCAGTTCCCTCCCCTGCCATGGGCAGGGACACCTTTCACTAAACCAGGTTGCCAATAGCATCTATTATCTGCTAATTCAGGTGATTTAAGCTAACATGATTGCATGGAAAGCTTTACAAAGCCCTTTTCTGAGCCCAGAGGGATGTTGTGTGATTTAGGAGTCAAACTAGGCTAAGTTAATTGTCAGTGAGCTGATGATTTATTTGGCAGGATTACTAGAGTTGACTGATTTATCTGTTTATTCTGTTGCTGTCATGCAATGCCCTTTCCTTAGTGATGGGCTAATACATTTGGGTTTGCTTGCCTGTTTTTGTTTTTTTTTCCTCATTAGTAAACAACTCCAGTCTCCCTTAATTTGCTTGAGCCATATGCTTTCCAGAGGTTCTGGGGTTCTGGCCATCCATCTAAGATAAGAGGCATGATGGCACAACGTGCTATGCACAGCTTACCTTGTGCTGTCCCAGGTGTATCACCTACAGGGCAGATCTTTTCCTTTTTCCTTCTTATTCTATCTGTAGTTCTATTAATTTCTGTCTATATATTGTTGCTGCAAGTCCCCCAAGCTGAATCAGAAGCTGCTTGCAAGCAGCGTGGGGTTGAAGAAGCCTAGGAGTTATTTTAACTCTTTACTGATCACTTGGAATTGTTTTTTTTTTCTGTGTGTGTGTGTTTTCACAGAATCACAGAATCAACCAGGTTGGAAGAGACCTCCAAGATCATCAAGTCCAACCTATCACCCAACCCTAAATAATCAACCAGACCATGGCACTAAGTGCCTCACCCAGGCTCTTCTTAAGCACCTCCAGGGACATGGAATCCACCACCTCCCTGGGCAGCACATTCCAATGGGCAATGTCTCTTTCTGTGCAGAACTTCTTTCTAAGATCAAGCCTAAACTTCCCCCTGGTGCAGCTTGGGAGAAGAGCCCAACCCTCTCCTGGCTACAACCTCCCTTCAGGTAGTTGTAGAGAGCAATGAGGTCTGCCCTGAGCCTCCTCTTCTCCAGGCTAAACACCCCCAGCTCCCTCAGCCTCTCCTCACAGGGCTCTGCTCCAGACCCCTCCCCAAATTTGTTGCCCTAAACCAAATTTAAAATCAAACTCAACTCTTCTCAAATTAAATGCATTGAAAGTTGCAGGCCACAGATCCTACGATACATGCAATGGAATTGGGAAGTTACAGTGGGCAGGGATTGGAAGAGGCTGCCCAGGGAGGTAGTGGAGTCCCTATCCCTGAAGGCGTTCAAGAAACCTGTGGCCACGGCACTTGGGGCCATGGTTTAGTGGCCATGGTGGGGTTGGGTTGATGGTTGGGCTCAATGTTCTTAAATGCCTCCTTCCAACTGAAACAATTCTGTGATTCAGGAAGAATGAAACAAGAAACTTTTACAGAACTGCACATAAATTACAGAAATGGAAGCACCAAGTTCCATGAAATGACTCTAAAATACCTATAGAATTGAATGCTAAATGAGAGTCTTTCTACAACTGCTTTTCTAACCACCCTATAAATTGCTCAAATGAGGATATAATTCTCTATTAAACTCTTCAGGGAGGCTCTGAGAGCCTCTAATTCTCACTCCAGTTTCAAAGGGGTGATCCTAATTCTATCATCTTTCTCCCCTGATTGGATTCATTGACTTTGGTGGATTTGTTCAGTTCAGGCAAGCCCCAGGCCATGCCTCATGCCAGGTTAGAGGAGAGTTACCCAATATGAAACATTATCTTACTTTGGAGTGGCAATCATCCTGATGTTGCTGATGTTGGTGTTCCTGGGACAGAGTCTTTGGATCAGTTTGGTGGATGGCTGCTGTACTGGCCTGGAAAGTTGAGTTCATGTCCATAATGAAGGAAACGTGTTTGGAGTCGATCCAAATATTTCACCAGAGCAAAAAAGGAGTCCCAGGAAGCAGTGTGTCACCCTGGGGAAACCTCCACATGGCCACTTCTGTCTTCTGTATGGAGACAGACTGAGAGAGTTGGGGCTGTTCAGTCTGGAGAGGAGAAGGCTCCGAGGAGACCTTCTTGTGGCCTTCCAAGATCTGAAGGGGGCTACAAGAAAGCTGGGGAGGGACTTTTTAGGGTGTCAGGGAGAGATAGGACTGGGGGGAATGGAGCAAAAGTAGAAGTGGGGAGATTTAGATTGGATGTTAGGAAGAAGTTCTTCCCCATGAGGGTGGTGAGAGACTGGCACAGGTTGCCCAGGGAGGTGGTGGAAGCCTCATCCCTGGAGGTTTTTGCAGCCAGGCTGGATGTGGCTGTGAGCAACCTGCTGTGGTGTGAGGTGTTCCTGCCCATGGCAGGGGGTTGGAACTGGATGATCCTTGAGGTTCCTTCCAACCCTGACAGTTCTGTGATTCTAAACTGCTAGGTGTATTCATACTTGTAGACTTCAAAATGTTAGAGGGGAAGCTTTCCAGCCAAGGATTGGGGTCCTCCTTGTTCATAGGTAGTTGTCTAAGAGGAGGATGGTAGATCTGAGCCTGTTTCCTTAGTGTTCTCTGGGGTAAAGACTGGGTGAAGGTATTAAAAAGAGAGTTCAGTGTGGTGATTCACAATATGCTTTATTCTTCCTCAAAGCAGTTGTCTAAGTCAGCTTTTGGAAAGTCAGAGAACCATAGAAATGTTTTGGTTGGAAAAGATCTTTGAGTCCAACCATTCTCTAGCCTACCAAGGCTGGTGCTAAACAACATCTCTGCCTCTTTGAAACACCTCCAGGGATGGGGATTCAACCACCTCCCTGGGCAGCCTGTGCCAGTGTTTTAGAACCCTTCCAGTCAAAAAGTTTCTTCTAAAATCCAAATTAGACCTCCCCTGCTTGTCCTCTTGTCCTAACATTTGTAAAAGAGACCAACACTCCCCTGACTCT
The DNA here is from genome assembly GCF_027791375.1 of Indicator indicator. NCBI lineage: Eukaryota > Metazoa > Chordata > Aves > Piciformes > Indicatoridae > Indicator > Indicator indicator. The sequence goes on along the minus strand of NC_072032.1, from coordinate 1,953,294 downwards.
AACCTGCTTTCAGGGAATTCTTGAAGGTCTCCTCTCAGCCTCTCTTTCTCCAGGCTAAACAACCAACCCCAGTTCCTTCAGCTACTCCTCACAAACCTTGAGCTGTAGACCCTTCACCAGCTTTGCTGCCCTTCTGTTTTTTTTTTGGTTTGGGTTTTTCTGGTTTTTTTTTTTTTTTTGGTTGGTTGGTTGGTTTTTTGTTGTGTTTTTGTTGTTGTTGTTGTTGATTTTGTTTCTTTTTTTTTTTTTTTAAGAGAAGTTTAACCCAGAGGCAGGACTCCTGTTTTCATCCCAGTCAGATGACTCTGCTGTACTCCAGCCCTCACACACCACACAAAAGATTTCAGAGCACTTTATAAGCAGCACTTCCTCTTTGCTCTTCTTTTTTTTTTTTTCACTCTTTGTCAAAATAGTACTGCTGCCAGCCTCCTGTTTTACAGAAGGTGAAAAAAAAAACCCTAGAGCAGGTGTAAGCAGCAATCTTTGTGTTCCAGCACACAGAGCAGAAATGGCTGTGAGATTGCTCAGAAAATGAAATTGGTGTCACCCAGGAGGGGAAATGGAAAAGCAAAGGAACTGCTATTTAAATGTTTTCTCTCTGTCTCTTGTTGGCTTTAGTGGCTTCTCCTTGTCCAGGCCCGACTGCTTGTGAAAGTGAGGTATGTGTTTAACATTGAGATGGATTCACAAGTTATTTATCTCAAATAAGTTGCATTTACAAAGGAGTTCTCATCTTCCCTCCCTCCCCCTTCCCTTCATTGCCTCACACATACCTTGGACCCCAGGCTAATTCAGGTGGCAGAAATCATAAGCTAGAAAGGGAGTTGTATGAGCAGTGGTTCCAATGGTGGGAACTGCTGTTAATCAAAGCTGGTTTGAAAGGCTCTTAAGGAATGGCACACTTGCAGCAGCAATCAAGTTGCCACTTTGACAACTGTCTGATCCTGTGCATGCTCTTAGACTGTTTAAATTGTGAAGGAAAACGTTAACTTAACCAGGTTAGCAAACAGACTTTGATTTGTTTGGGTTTTTTTCTTTTTTTACCTAGGGCTGTAGTGTTTGGTTCCTATTAGAAGAACTCAGGGCTCCATCACACACACCAGATCAAGGGAGGTCCTCCTCCCCCTCTACTCTGCCCTAATGAGACCTCACCTGGAATATTGCAGCCAGTTCTGGGATCCCCAGTTCAGGAGGGACAAGGATCTGCTGGAGAGAGTCCAAGGGAGGGCTCCAAGGATGCTGAAGGGCCTGGAGCACTGCCTGGTGAGGAGAGGCTGAGAGCCCTGGGGCTGTTTAGTCTGGAGAGGAGAAGGCTGAGAGGGGATTTGATAAATGTTTATAAATATCTGAGGGCTGGGGGTCAGGAGGGAGGGGACAGGCTCTGCTCCACTGCACCCTGTGATAGGACAAGGGACAATGGATATAAACTCCAGCACAGGAGGTTCCACCTCAACATGAGGAGGAACTTCTGCATTGTGAGAGTTACACAGCATTGGAACAGGCTGCCCAGGGAGGCTGTGGAATCTCCTTCTCTGGAGCCTTTCCATCCCTGTCTGGATGTGTTCCTGTGTGACCTGTGCTGGATTCTATAGTCCTGCTCTGGCAGGGGGTTGGACTCAATGAACTCCATAGGTCCCTTCCAACCCCTAACATCCAGTGAGCCTTTGAACAGTTATTTGGGATGATGCCATAACTCTGAACATCCTCCCATTGCCTTTTCTTCTTGCAATTTCTATTGCTAAGCATGATGTCATCTGGTCTTCAATATCCTTTTGGTTAGTTGGGGGCTTGTCCCAGTTGTGTCCTCTCCTGATTTCTTGTGTGCCCCCAGCCTGCTCACTGCTGATATGAGTAGCAAAATACACCTTGATGCTCTGCAAGCACTGCTCAGCAGCAGCTAAAGCATCACCTAAGTGATCAACACTATCCTTGACACAAATCCAACCTGCACTGCCACGGGAACTACTGTGAAGAAAATGGTGGAGTGGATCCAGAGCAGTGCCACAAAAGCGATCAGGGATTTGGAACACCTCTGCTATGAGGGCAGGCTGAGGGAGCTGGGGGTGTTCAGCCTGGAGAAGAGAAGGCTCCAGGGAGACCTAATAGCAGCCTGCCAGTACCTGAAGGTGGCTACAAGAAGGCTGCAGAGAGACTGTTTGCAAAACAGGACCAGGGGCAATGGCTTCAAACTAGAGCAGAGCAGATTGAGATCGGATGTGAGGAACAAGTTCTGCACCAGGAGGGTGGTGGAACACTGGCACAGGTTGCCCAGGGAGGTGGTTGAGGCTCCATCCCTGGAGCTATTGAAGGTGAGGCTGGACAGGGCTCTGGGCAACCTGATCTAGTGGAGGATGTCCCTGCTGACTGTAGAGGGGGTTGGACTGGATGAGCTTTGGAGATCCCTTCCAACCCAGACCATTCTATGAACTGAACACTGTCCCAGCCAAAACCAGCACAGTTTGAGAGTCACCAGGTACTATGTGGCTGATTCTCTTCTTTTTGTCACCTCACAGAGATATTTGGGATCTGGTATTTGAAAATTGTGGTGGCATTACTGAACAACACTTCCTGAGAACCCCCCATGTGCAGCAGCCAAAAAATCCAAAAGACAAACCCAGCCAAGCTGTCACAATCATGTGAAGAACAAAACCATAGACAGAAATTCCTTCCAAATCTTTCTTCTCTATTGCTGCCCCACAGGTGTGAGTGTTTGTGCTTTAATTTAAGCCAAGCAAAATAAATCTTGCCTATGAAATTCTGTTCTACAGACCATCTAAAGTGACTCTCTCTTCTTCCAAATAAGAAGTTAAGTGTTTGAAGGCTGTCAAACTGACATTAATAAAAACTATTCAGCTGAAGGGAAAAAAAAAAAAAAAAAGAAATCAAGCAAAATGTTTGAAAGCCTCAGGATTGACTGCATTAGAAGCTGTTTAAATATATTTCCCTTCATTCTCATGTTTTCAACAAAGTCACAATATTTTGAACTGTGGTTGTTAACGTGAAAGCCTCCAGTTCTAAAGTGACAAACGAGATCAAATGAAGAGAGGGTAGCAGGACTGAGATGTGCAGAAGGGTTGCTGCAGCCTGGGAAATGAACTCTTTGCCATGACCACAAGGAGGTTTAGAACCCAATAGTCTTAAATCCCACCTGTGAAGATTTGTGTGGAGCTGTAGGAAAGCTCTTCTGGTGGCCCATGGTCAGGATCATTAAATGGTTAATAGATCCCCTGAAACAATTGCATCATTTCCATCCTTCTAAACACTTAAGACCAAGGTAGATGCATTTTCCTCACTACAGGAAAGACACTGGCTTGCTGCAGCAGGGCAGAGAAGGACAACCAAGCTGGGGAAAGGTCAGGTGAGCAGGGCTGGTGAGGAACAGCTGAGGGAGCTGCAGTGGTTTAGTCTGGACAAGAGGAGGCTGAGGAGAGACCTCATTGCTCTCTACAACTCCCTGAAAGGAGGTTGGAGTGAAGTGGGGGTTGGTTTCTTCTTAGTAACAGCTAATAGAATGAGAGGAAATGGCCTGAAATTGTGCCAGGGGAGGTTTAGGTTGGAGATTAGGAAAAATTTCTTTACTGCAATAGTGGTCAGGGATTGGAACAGGCTGCCCAGGGAGGTGGTGGAGTCCCCATCCCTGGAGGTGTTCAAGAAGTGTGTGGCCATGGCACTTGGGGACATGGTTTGATGGCCATGGTGGGGTTGGGTTGATGGTTGTACCTTTACAACTGAAACAATTCATAGAATCATAGAATCATAGAATCAGTCAGGGTTGGAAGGGACCACAAGGCTCAGCCAGTTCCAACCCCCCTGCCATGGGCAGGGACACCTCACACTACAGCAGGCTGGCCAGAGCCTCATCCAGCCTGGCCTTAAACACCTCCAGGGATGGGGCCTCAACCACCTCCCTGGACAACCCATTCTGTGGTTCTGTATTACTTCCATAAGCAAAGATTTCAATATTAATGAAGCACTTGCAGCAATGAAGTCTGACTCTTAATTTTTTTTTTCTTTTAATGGAAAACAGAGGAAAAAAAAATCAGGATTCCAGTCTTGAAGGGGCTGAGTTAATTGCTGGCATTCCTGATTTTCACCCAAACTCTGGAGGAGAATGTGTCCTTGCTGACAACAGGTTGCTCCCTAGTTAAGAGGAGGAATATTTCCAGCTCCTCTTTGTTGTAGAGGCCAGCTGCCTGGGCTCAGCATTCTCTCTTCCATTCATGGATGAGTTGCAGGCACATAAATATTTCACAAGGATTTGAGATGCCTGCAAATCCTGTCTTATGTCTTTCTGAGGTAAAAAAACCTCCACAAAATTCAAATTAAACAAATCACAACAATTACTGTCTTGAAACTTCTTGAAAGAGCACTAAGACAAACAGCTCATTGTTTTGTTCTACTCTCTGCTTTTAGAATGCCATTTTTGTTTACTTCTCATCTAATTTGGGGGTGTAGGTTGTTTGGTTTCTTCCCCTCTCTAATTAAGCTAATAACATGCATTCATAACAATTTGTGTGGTTATAATTTGACTTTAATTGTCTGTGGAGTGGCTTGGCAAAAGGGAGATTTCTAGCTAGAACTCAATATGTTATTGACATGCTTCTGTAATTGGCCTTTTGCTTCTAGAAAGGCAGCATTCAAATATCTAAAGCCAGGAGTTGCAAGGAGCCTGGGAGGTGAATCTCTTTGAACCAGCTTCCCAGGAAGAGAGGAGGCTGCCTCAGATTGAGTCACTTTGCATTGTTGCTGCACCTACAGAATTTTGTGGAAGCTCGTCAGACACTCAGTGTGATGGTTTGAAACTGTCTCTTTAATCTTTCTTTGCAAAGTTCAAGCAGAGAAAGCTAAAGAGTGTAAATAAGTCACTATTGGGTGTAAGAAAGCAAAATAACGATTGTTCTAAACACTTCCATTGGATAGATAGAAATGTTTAAGAACTACTACTCAAAACAAAGTGGGACAGTCTGCAGTCAGGGCAGCTTGCTGCTGGGCTGTCTGGCTGCTGTTTCTTCTTCTCTTCTGGCTGGAGATAACACACTGACCTTGGTGAGCTAAGTTAACAGCCTCTTTGCTTTTAACTAACTGCTTTCTGCCAGGGGAGTCTGGGGGGGAGGCCCCTTGGGAGAGGTCCCCTTTTGGGGGAAGCAAAGGGAGCTTGGTTGTGTTTTTCTGTTGAATGTATATATTTGTAAATGTTGTGAATTTTGTGTATTTGTACAGATTCATTGCATTTCATCATAGATTATAGATTTTGCTTGTAAATACAGCTTGCATTTGCTTCCAGACTGAGCTAGCCTGGGTATTATTGGTGTGGGGGGAATTTCAGCTCACACTGACACACTCTGCCTGTATTTACCTACACATGGTTGTATTTCACATAATCACAGAGTGTTAGGGGCTGGAAGGGACCTTGAAAGATCAACCAGTTCAACCCCTCTGCCAGAGCAAGGTCACCCAGGGCAGGTCACAGAGGTTCACATGCAGGTGGGTTTGGAATATCTCCACAGAGGGAGGCTCCACAACCCCCCTGGGCAGCCTGTTCCAGTGTTCTGTCACCCTCACAGGGAAAACATTTTTCCTCCTGTTATCATGGAACTTCCTATTGTTCACCTTCCACCACTGCCCCTTGTGCTGGCATTGGGCATCACTGAGAAGAGCCTGGCTCCATCTTCCTCCTTTTAAACCCATCTGAACACTTCTCTTCAGCATAGTCCTCCAAGATATTCAGCAGTAGTTAAATACTGTCTGTCCTGATTTCATTGTTTCACAGAAACACAGAATGCTAGGGGTTGGAAGGGACCTCTGGAGATCACATCATCATAAAATTGTCAGGGTTGGAAGGGACCTCAAGGATCAATCAGTTCCAACTCCCCCTGCCATGTGCAAGAACACCTCACACTAGATCACTAGTGGTGTCCCCCAGGGATTAGTGCTGGGTCCAATCTTGTTTAATATCTTTATTGATGATCTGGACAGTGAGATGGAGTCCACCATTAGTAAGTTTGCAGAGGACACCAAGGTGGGAGCAGGCATTGAGCTGTTGGAGGGTAGGAAGGCTCTGCAGAGGGACCTTGACAGGTCCTTGCCAGGCTGGACAGATGGGCAGAGTCCCACAGGATGGCATTCAACAAGTCCAAGTGCCAGGTTCTGTACTTTGGCCACAACAACCCTAAGCAGTGCTACAGGCTGGGGACAGAGTGGCTGGAGAGCAGCCAGGCAGAGAGGGACCTGGGGGTGCTGGGTGACAGCAGCTGAACATGAGCCAGCAGTGTGCCCAGGTGGCCAGGAGAGCCAATGGCATCCTGGCCTGCATCAGGCATAGTGTGGCCAGCAGGAGCAGGGAAGTCATCCTGCCCTGTGTTCAGCACTGGTCAGGCCACACCTTGAGTGCTGTGTCCAGTTCTGGGCTCCTCAATTCAAGAGAGATGTTGAGGGACTGGAAGGTGTCCAGAGAAGGGCAACAAAGCTGGGGAGGGGTCTGGAGCAGAGCCCTGTGAGGAGAGGCTGAGGGAGCTGGGGGTGTTGAGCCTGGAGAAGAGGAGGCTCAGGGCAGACCTCATTGCTGTCTACAACTACCTGAAGAGAGGTTGTAGCCAGGTGGGGGTTGGGCTCTTCTCCCAGGCAATCAGCAGCAGAACAAGAGAACACAGTCTCAAGCTGTGCCAGGGGAAGTTTAGGCTGGAGGTGAGGAGAAAGTTCTTCCCAGAAAGAGTAATTGGCCATGGAATGTGCTGCCAGGGAGGTGGTGGAGTCCCCATCCCTGGAGGTGTTCCAAAAAGGATTGGATGTTGCATTTGGAGCCATGGTTTAGTCAGTCATGAGGTGCTGGGTGATTGGTTGGACTTGATGATCTCTGAGGTCTTTTCCAACCTGGTTGATTCTGTGATCCTGTGATCCTGTGATCACATTGCTCAGAGCCACATTCAGCCTGGCCTTAAAAAATTCCAGGGATGTGGCTTCCACCACCTCCCTGGGCATCCTGTTCTAGTGTCTCACCACACTCAGGAATTTATGATTCTATATGGATATGTATATACATATATAAATATATGGAGCTATAGGTACTCTCTATGGCTCTATTAATACCTCTATATGAATACAAAAATATCAACATGAAACTGAATCCAGGTAAGCTACTGAAGTTCTAAGCTCCAATGACTTTGAGCAATGATCTGTCAACATACCCCTGCTTCACATGAGATATCTGGTAAGGATTCAGCAGAGAGGTTTCTCCCTTGGGCAAAATGTCCTTTCCCTAGAGCAAGCAGCCTCCACCATTTCCCTCCCTGCTGCAGGAGCTCCATATGATTCAGCAGATTTGGAGCCTGCTGACATCATTTAGCAGCCATGCCTTTATGTAGCTGGCAAGGTCAATTTGTTTCTGCAAATAGATTTCTCTCAGCTACAAGGGGTAATCAGTTCATGAATTCCCAGAGGTTCGGTTCTTCTTGCTCTCCCTTCCCTCTGACACAATTCCAATCCAGGATGCTATTAAGCATTATAAAGTTAAGTTTCTGATGTGTTCTGGTAGCAGCACTCAATTTTTATCCATCTTTAAGTTCCTTTGGTGCTGAAGTTTTTGTTCCAGTCAGATTGACTATGTGATGTGAAGCCTCTGGATGGGTTGCAGCCTTTATTACCTCTGAGCACTGATGAATAGGAAGGCTGAATGCTGCTTCAAATAGCTGGAGAATATTCACCTGTAGCTGCCACAGGTCTGAGCTCTCTTCATTGCAGGTCAGTCTTGCATTCCCTTCTATTTAGAGGAGTTCAAAATTAACAGCTTTGTACTGATGCTTGCTTCTGTCCACCCTGTGCTCAGCCTGAGGCAGATCTCATTCATTCTTATGATGATAACTCAGAATTGCTGCTTTTGTCTCCTCCAATTGCTATAGCTCCAGGTTCATGACTTGAACTCACGCTCTGTGAAGCACTGACATGTTCAGAAAATGTATCTGCCTAAGAACCATGATGCCAGTGGCATCCTGGGCTGCATTCAGAGGAGTGTGTCCAGCAGATCCAGGGAGGTTCCCCTCCCCCTCTAATCTGCCCTAATGAGACCTCACCTGGAATATTGCAGCCAGTTCTGAGCTCCCCAGTTCAGGAGGGACAGGGATCTGCTGGAGAGAGTCCAAGGGAGGGCTGCAAGGATGCTGAAGGGCCTGGAGCACTGCCTGGGGAGGAGAGGCTGAGAGCCCTGGGGCTGATTAGTCTGGAGAGAAGGCTGAGAGGGATCTGATCAATGTCTATCAATAGCTGAGGGCTGGGGGTCAGGAGGGAGGGGACAGGGACAGGCTCTGCTCAGTTGTGCCCTGGGATAGGACAAGGGGCAATGGATGGAAACTGCAGCCCAGGAGGTTCCACCTCAACATGAGGAGGAACTTCTTTACTGTGAGGGTCCAAGAGCCCTGGAGCAGGCTGCCCAGAGAGGTTGTGGAATCTCCTTTCCTGAAGCCTTTCCATCCCTGTCTGGATGTGTTCCTGTGTGACCTGCTGTGGCAGAGGGGTTGGACTGGAAGATCTCCAGAGGTCCCTTCCAACCCCTAACATCCTGTGAGCCTGTGATCTACACAGCAGAATGGGAGGTGAACATCCCCAAGCTCACATCAAATGCCTCATCCATTCTTTCCTTCTTTCCTTGCACTGTTCTCACCCATCTGCATGGGAGCAACACAGAACTACAGAATTGTCAGGGCTGGAAGGGACCTCAAGGATCATCCAGTTCCAACCCCCCTGCCATGGGCAGGGACACCTCACACTACAGCAGGTTGCTCACAGCCACATCCAACCTGGCTGCAAACACCTCCAGGGATGAGGCTTCCACCACCTCCCTGGGCAACCTGTGCCAGTCTCTCACCACTCTCAAGGGGAAGAACTTCTTCCTAACATCCAATCTGAATCTCCCCATTTCTAGTTTTGCTCCATTTCCCCCAGTCCTATCACTCCCTGACACCCTAAAAAGTCCCTCCCCAGCTTTCTTAGAGCCCCCTTCAGATCCTGGAAGGCCACAAGAAGGTCTCCTGGGAGCCTTCTCCTCTCCAGACTGAACAGCCCCAACTCTCTCAGTCTGTCCTCATAGGAGAGCATCTCCAGCCCTCTGCTCATCCTCATGGCCCTTCTCTGGACACACTCATTGCTTCTTTCTTGACATCACACCCCACTCTTAGGAGGTAGTATCTAAAATATCTTCTACTACTGATGGGATGAGCTTTTGTAGATCACAAAGAAATTCAATGTCTTCCACACAAAATTCTTTCTTTTCCAGGAAGAACATTGAGGGACTGGAGGATGTCCAGAGAAGGGCAATGAGGCTGGAGAAGGGCCTGGAGCAGCTGGGCTATGAGGGGCTGAGGGAGCTGGGAGTGTTCAGGCTGGAGAAGAGGAGGCTCAGGGGAGACCTCATTGCTCTTTACAGTTTCCTGAAGGAAGGTTGTATCCAGGTGGGGGTTGGGCTCTTCTCCCAGACAAGCAGGGACAGAAGGAGAGGACACAGTCTCAAGCTGCACCAGGGGAGGTTTGGGCTGGATGTGAGGAAGAAATTCTTCCCAGAAAGAGAGATTGGCCATTGGGATGTGCTGCCCACGGAGGTGGTGGAGTCACCATCCCTGGAATTGCTTAAAACAAGCCTGGATAAGGCACTCAGTGCCATGGGTTAGTTGATTAGATGGTGTTGGGTGATAGGTTGGACTGGATGATCTCTGAGGTCTTTTCCGACCTGGTTAATTCTGTGATTCTGTGATGTTTACATTGACTTTTTAAACCTTAATTATTTTGTTTGTTTGTTTGTTATTAATGTTGAAGGAGAGCTGCCTAATTCCCCAGGAGATTTCTTTTCTGTGGCCAATGCTGGTAAATTACCAGAGGAATTGGAAAAGTTTGGTGTAGTTTATTGCTTCAGTGTTTGCTCAGTTTGCCCCCAGGTGAAGTGTGTGGCAAATCCATTTTACTGAAAATGCTCTAATTATGTACTGCAGCTTTAAAAATAAAATGCCAAAATTATAAATGAGCTCTTTCCTTGGAAAGCTAATGGTCTATGTAAGGCAGTAATAAAGCAAATTAAAAACACTGTGCTTAGGGTTTTGGGTTTTGGTTGTTTTTTTTTTTTTGACCAGGAATATTTTGCTGAAACACATCCTTGAGTGTTTAAAGAAATAAGGGAGTGTGGTGGTTTGAAACTGTCTTTTTAATTTTTCCTTGCAAAGTTCAGAACAGAGAAAGTGAAAGAATGTAAATAAGTCACTGTTGGGTGTAAGAAAGCAAAATAACGATTGTTCTAAACACTTCCATTGGATAGATAGAAATGTTTAAGAACTATTACCCAAAACAAAGTAGGCATTCTGCACATTCTGCGTTCGGCAGTGGGGGCAGTTGCTGGGCTGTCTGGCTGCTGTTTCTTCTTCTCTTCTGGCTGAAGATAACACACTGACCTTGGCAGCTAAGTTAACAGCTTTCTGCTTAACTAACTCTGCTTCTCTGTCCAGGGGGGTCTGGGGGGAAGCTCCTGGGAGAGAGAGAGGCCCCTTTGGGAGGGTCCCCTTGGGGGGAAGCAAAGGGAGATCGGTTGTGCTTTTTCTGTTGATTGTATATATTTGTGAATGTTGTGAATTTTGTATATTTGTACATATTCATTGCATTTCATTGTAGATTTTAGACTCTGCTTGTAAATACAGCCTTCATTTGCTTCCAGACTGAGCTAGCCTGGTTATTGTTGGGGGGGGGGAGTGGAATTTCAGCTCACACCGACACAGGGAGAAACCCCAAGGAACATTAACTGAATTCTGTGCCATCTATTTTAGCCTTAGTCGAAAAAATGAGTAAACCAGCAGGACAAGGGAGGGGATTCTGCCCCTCTGTTCTGCTCTGCTGAGACCCCACCTGCAGCACTGCCTCCAGTTCTGGTGCACCCAGCAGAAGAAGGACCTGGAGCTGCTGGATTGAGTACAGAGAAGGGCATGAAGATGTACAGAGAAGGGCATGAAGATGTACAGAGAGCTGGAGAACCTCCCCTGTGAGGACAGGCTGGGAGAGTTGGGGCTGTTCAGCCTGGAGAAGAGAAGGCTGCAGGGAGACCTTAAAGTGTTCTTCCAGTATCTGAAGGGAGCGACAAGAGAGCCAGGAAAGGACTTTTTGCAAGGGCTTGAAGTGGTAGCATAGATAGAATAGATTGAAGCTTGAGGAGGGCAGATTTAGGCTGAAAATGAGTGAAGTTCTTGGCAGTGAGGGTGGTGAGACACTGGCACAGGTTGCCCAGGGAGGTGGTGGAAGCCTCATCCCTGGAGGTTTTTGCAGCCAGGCTGGATGTGGCTGTGAGCAACCTGCTGTAGTGTGAGGTGTCCCTGCCCATGGCAGGGGGTTGGAGCTAGCTGATCTTCAATGTCTCTACAACCCACACCACTCTGTGATGCTATAAACCTGTATAAAATTCTGGAGTTCATATATATTTATAGAAATCACTTTTCTTCTTCAGTTTTTTTTTTTTTTTTGTATGTGTGTTTTTGTTTTGTTTGGTTTGGTTTGGTTTGGTTTGGTTTTTGTTTTGTCTTGGGTTTTTTTTGTCCCAGGGAAATGTTTGGAGTACATCCTCTCAGAAAAGCAAATGTAGAAATAGCATCTGTGATGTTAACTGGAGATCAAGGGTAATATGAAATAAGTCCTTAGCATTTAATCTTCTCCCTTGTCACCCGCCTGCCTCACCTAGCTCCACTGACTTCAATGGAACTACATCAAATTACAACAGCTGGCTCCAGGCAAGTGCACATTAAGTCCTTTCAGAGTGGGGCAGTGGAAGTCCTCCCTTTCCAAAACATCAAACATGCAATAAAAGAGAAGGAATAAATCTCCTGATGCCAGCAGGGTCCCATAACTCATGGTGTCAGCTGAGGTCAGGAAATAACTCACTCACACTAACGCAGCAGCAATAAATCAATGGAGTGCCATGAGCTGGGGTTTTGGGGGAAGAGAACAACTCATGGAGCTGTTCAAAGCCAGTCCAGGTCTGCCAAGGCCTAAGGATGGGGTTAACAGATCCCTTCTGTTCCTGAAGACATGGCACAAAGACACTCAGGTTAGATCTGGAACCAGTGAGACCATGTCTAGAACTGAGCTGCTAAGCTTTGCCAGGCATCAGCTGGCTTCTGTGTGCTTGCACCACACAGGGTCTTTGCCTGCTTAGAGCACCTCTGCTACGAGGACAGGCTGAGGGAGCTGGGGGTGTTCAGTATGGAGAAGAGAAGGCTCTGGGGAGCAGCCTTCCAGTACCTAAAGGGGGCTACAGGAAGGCTGCAGAGAGACTGTTTTTGAAGGCCTGCAGGGACAGGACCAGGGACAATGGCTTCAAACTAGAGCAGAGCAGATTGAGATTGGATGTGAGGAACAAGTTCTGCACCAGGAGGGTGGTGGAACACTGGAATAGGTTGCCCAGGGAGGTGGTTGAGGCCCCATGTCTGGAGATATTCCAGGTGAGGCTGGACAGGGCTCTGGGCAACCTGATCTCAGTGAGGATGTCCCTGCTGAGTGCAGAGGGGGTTGGACTGACGACCTTTGGAGGTCCCTTCCAACCCAGAGCATTCTCTGATTCTCTGATTCTGTGTTGGTGTCTGCTGGACAGCCTGCCCATAGCTAACAAAGAGCTGGCTGCACTTGCTCCTTCTCAGAGCAGATTTCAACCTTCCTGTCTCCTGGCAATGTGCAAAACAAACATAATAAGAAAAACCAAAAGCATATGGATAGGAGGCAATGCCTTTAATTGGGAGCTTATATATGGCTGCAAAAATTAGTGAAAAGCATGCTGATTGTGCAATAAAACTCCCTGCTCCAAGGCCAAAGAGTGAGACAAGCACACAGGAGGGTTAAGGTAGGATGGTTACAGAAGGGCTTCTGTCATTCCTCATGTGAGGAACTGGGCTGCAGTCTCCTGATTATTTCTTGGGCAATTTTGATGAAATCTCTGGAACAGCTCCCTGCTCCCAGCAATAAAGATTTCTTGTTTGCTCACACCCCCTGACTGCACACTGAATCTTTCTTTTTTAAGAGGGTGATGTGTTTACACAGCCAGAGAAAACAAGGAAGAGAGGAAACCAGAATAAAGATCCTATCCTAGTAATAGAATCATAGAATCATAGACTCAACCAGGTTGGAAGAGACCTCCAAGATCCTCCAGTCCAACCTATCACCCAGCCCTATCCAATCAACCAGACCATGGCACCAAGTGCCTCATCCAGGCTTCTCTTGAACACCTCCAGGGATGGTGACTCCACCACCTCCCTGGGCAGCACATTCCAATGGGCAATCACCCTCTCTGTGAAGAACTTCCTCCTCACACCCAGCCTAGACCTCCCCTGGCACAGCTTGAGACTGTGTCCTCTCCTGTCACTGCTTGCGTGGGAGAAGAGCCCAACCCCCTCCTGGCTACAACCTCCCTTCAGGTAGTTGTAGACAGCAATGAGGTCTGCCCTGAGCCTCCTCTTCTCCAGGCTAAACACCCCCAGCTCCCTCAGCCTCTCCTCACAGGGCTGTGCTCCAGACCCCTCCTCAGCTTTGTTGTCCTTCTCTGGACACCTTCCAGTACCTCAACATCTCTCTTGAATTGAGGAGTCCAGAACTGGACACAGCACTCAAGGTGTGACCTAAGCAGTGCTGAGCACAGGGCAGGATGACTTCCCTGCTCCTGCTGGCCACACTATTGCTGATCCAGGCCAGGATGCCATTGGCCTTCTTGGCCACCTGGGCACACTGCTGGCTCCTGTTCAGCTGCTGTCACGAAGCACCCCCAGGTCCCTCTCTGCCTGGCTGCTCTCCAGCCACTCTGTCCCCAGCCTGTAGCACTGCTTGAGGTTGTTGTGGCCAAAGTGTAGAACCCTGCCCTTAGCCTTGTTCAATCTCATCCCATTGGCCTCTGCCCACCCATCCAGCCTGTCCAGGTCCCTCTGCAGGGCCCTCCTACCCTCCAACAGATCAGCTCCTGCTCCTAACTTGGTGTCATCTGCAAACTTTCTGATGATGGATTCAATTCCTTCATCTACCTCATCAGTAAAGATATTGAACAGGCTGGGGCCCAGCACTGATCCCTGGGGGACACCACTAGTGCCTGGCTGCCAGCTGGCAGTGGCACCATTCACCACCACTCGCTGGGCACAGCCCTCCAGACAGTTCTTGGCCAAGTTCAGAGTGAATCTGTCCAAGCCACGAGCTGCCAGCTTTGCCAGGAGCTTCTTGTGGCAGACAGTGTCAAAGGCTTTGCTGAAGCCCAGGTGAATGCATTCAGTCTTTGCTCAAATGAACACTCAAAAAGCCTCAGGACAAACTTTCATGCAGTGAGAAACCTCCATGCTAAGGCATATTGCAAGGCCACAGTTTACCACACTTGATGAACTTCCAGAAAGTTCTGAGTAAGACAATGTGCTTTGGTAGGCCACAAAGCTGATGGGGTCCATGTAAGAGACAATTGCAACAGTGTAAGTCACATAAACACAGAATTGGTTTGGTTGGAAAAGACATCATCAAGTCCAACCAGTCCCTCACTCTGCCAAGGCTGCTGCAAACTCCTCTGCCTCAGCACCGCACTTATGCATTGTTGGACACTTCCAGGGATGGGGATTTAACCACCTCCCTGGGCAGGCTCTTCCAGTATTGGACAATGCATCGATGAGGGGACAGGCAGACAGAGTCTGCTCAGAAATTTGGCTGAGGATACCAAACTGGGAGGCTTGGCTGAGACACCTGAAGACTGTGAGGCCATTCAGAGACTTGGACAGACTGAAAGCTGGGCACAGAAGAACCAAATGAGGTTCAGCAAGGATGAGAGCAGAGTCCTGCAGCTGGGCAGGAAGAATAAACTGCAGCAGGACAGGTTGGGAGGGGATCTGCTGGAGAGCAGCCCCAGGGAGAAGGAGCTGGGAGTGCTGGTGGGCAGCAAGTTCTGCATGGCACAGCAATGTGCCCTGGGGGCCAAGAAGGTCAATGGGGTCCTGGGGGGCATTCAGAGGAGTGTGGCCAGCAGAGCCAGGGAGGTTCCCCCCCTCTCTACTTTGCCCTGGTGGAACATCACCTGGAATGTTGCATCCAGTTCTGGGCTCCCCAGTTCAAGAGGGACAGGGATCTGCTGGAGAGAGTCCAAGGGAGGGCTCCAAGGATGCTGAAGGGCCTGGAGCACTGCCTGGGGAGGAGAGGCTGAGAGCCCTGGGGCTGTTTAGTCTGGAGAGGAGAAGACTGAGAGGGGATTTAATAAATGTCTATAGATATCTGAGGGCTGGGAGTCAAGAGGGAAGGGACAGGGACAGGCTCTGCTCACTTGTGCCCTGGGATAGGACAAGGGACAGTGGATGGAAACTCCAGCACAGGAGGTTCCACCTCAACATGAGGAGGAACTTCTTCACTGTGATGGTTACAGAGCCCTGGAGCAGGCTGCCCAGAGAGGTTGTGGAGTCTCCTTCTCTGGAGCCTTTCCAGCCCTGTCTGGATGTGTTCCTGTGTGACCTGTGCTGGATTCTCTGGTCCTGCTCTGGCAGGGTGGTTGGACTGGAAGATCTCCAGAGGTACCTTCCAACCCCTAACATCCTGTCACCTGTGATCCTATGATAACCCTTCCAGATGAGAAGTTTCTTCTCAGATCCAACCTAAACCTTCCCAGCTGCAATCCAAGGCCATCTTCTTTTGTCATATCACTTCTTACCAGGGAGAAGAGACCAACTCCCACCTCACTCCAACCTCCTTTCAAGAAGTCATAAAGATCAGCAAGGTCTCCCCTCAGCCTCCTTTTCTCCAGGCTGAACAGTTCTAAACACAGAAATCTTTTGTGCAAGTCAGTTCTGTGAAGCTCCTTGCCCTTTTTTGTGTGCCTGCTTAAAAACTGCCTTCATGTTAAAAGAAGATTTTTGAGAGGTTCTGTGTACTTTGCAAAAATCATTATTCAGTTGCAAACTGGGTTGCAAACACAAATCCACTGCAGGTTCAGAGATTCAGAGAATGGTTTGTGTTGGAAGGGACCTCAAAGCTCATCCAGTTCCAACCCCCTGCCATGGGCAGGGACACCTCCCACCAGCCCAGCTTGCTCAAGGCCTCATCCAACCTGACCTTGAACACCTCCAGGGAGGAGGCATCCACAGCCTCCCTGGGCAACCTGTGCCAGTGTCTCACCACCCTCACTGTCATGAATTTCATTCTAACCTCCAGTCTCAGTCTCCCCTCCTCAAGCTTCAATCCATTCCCTCTCATCCTATCACTACAAACCCTTTAAAATATCCTTTCCCAGCTTTCTTGTAGGCTTCCCTCAGGTGCTGAAATGCTGCTATAAGGTCTCCTCAGAGCCTTCTCTTCTCTGGTCTGAGCAACCCCAGCTCTTGGGTTGGATGTGTAAAATCTATAGGTTATGGACACAGCTCATTGTGAGCTCACAGAGAGCTCATTGCTCTCTGCAATGAGCAGCAACTTTGTCAAGCTGCTATTTTTTCTTCTTCAGTTTTGCCCTTGTTCCTTTTTCCCCTTGATACCTGGAGAGGGTAGGAGTGTGGTCAGGGAAGCTCTAAGTGATCATCCATGGGCCTCTGAAGACAGTGGCTTCCCTGGCTACCTGCTTCTCTCCTCTGCCTCATGCCAGCAGGGATGAGAGAGCAGCCAGCACCTGGGTGAAGAAATCAACCAGTTCAGCTTCAAGTTCAGCTTAAACTCACCTTCCCTGCTCTTTCAGAGAAGTCACCAGTCTTCAGTAAACCAGGCAAGAACTGCACACAGCTTCTTCAAACAGCTTGGCTGTCACAGCTGAAACATCAGGTGGGATAAAAAGACGCTGGAGGGGCAAGGAAGAGTGCAGTGATACATGGGCTGGGCAGCTCTGAGGAGAAGGAGTTGAGGAGTGGAAAGCTCAATGTGAGCTGGAACCAAGTATTGCCAGCCCACACCCAGCAGTGTCCTGGGCTGATCCCCAGCACTGTGGACAGCAGGGCAAGGGAGAGGATTCTGCATCTCTGCTCCTCTCTTTTGAGACCTCACCTGCAGTGCTGGAGTCCTTGAAACAAGGACATGGAATGGTTAAAGTGGGTCCAGAGGAGGCCACAAAGACGATCAGAGGGCTGGAGCACCTCCCTTGTGAAGACAGGGTGAGGGAATTGGAGTTCTTCAGCCTGGAGAAGAGAAAAAGTGAGATAGCTTAGAACAGCCTTCCAGGATTTGAAGAGGTCTACAGGAAAGAGCTGGAAAGGGACTTTGCACAAAGGCAGGCAGTGACAGGATGAGAGGGAATGGCTTCAACCCAGAAGAGGACAGATTTAGATTAGACATTAGGAAGAAATTCTTCCCCATGAGGGTGGTGAGGCACTGGAAGACCTCCAAACTATCTGGTCTTAGAGACTAGGAAGGTAGCCAAAATTTGGTGAGAACAGAAGATCCCAAGTAGACAAAAGCCTTATTCATGCTGCTCATAATTTGATTCTCAACTCTGTTTAAATTCCAAACTTAATTTAATTTTCTAAAGTCAAGTTCCACACTTGATATAACAAAGTTCATTTGGACTTTCTGCATAATGAAGGGAGGTTGGTAATGGTAATAGCAGCACATGGGAAAGGTTTCACCGTGCTCTTCCCCTGAAGGAGTTCCACACTTGACTCCATTCTGAGTCCAGCTCCTCATACAGAGCCTCTGAATAACTCTGAATAAATGATTTTGAACTTCTATGCCTCAGTTTCCTGCCTTTCCCAGGGAACTGTTGTGACAGAATGAGAACACATCATAGTCTGGGTCATTTAATGGAGGTGCAGGCAGCTGAAGTGGAGACCTCAGCCCTGACAGCATCAGAGTGTGCCAGAGCATTCCCTGACACGGTTGGACACACACCATTGTGAACTGTAGAAGAATCATAGATTCAGTCAGGGCTGGAAGGGACCACAAGGATCAGCCAGTTCCAACCCCCCTGCCATGGGCAGGGACACCTCACACTACATCAGGCTGGACAGAGCCTCATCCAGCCTGGCCTTAAACACCTCCAGGGATGGGACCTCAACCACCTCCCTGGACAACCCATTCCAGGCTCTCACCACTCTCATGAGGAAGAACTTCTTCCTCACATCCAGTCTGAATCTCCCCACTTCCAGCTTTATTCCATTCCCCGCAGTCCTGTCACTACCTGATAGCCTAAAACTCCCTCCCAGGTTTCTTGTACACCCAGCTTTCTTGTGCCTTGGAGTGCCATCACAGCTGCTTGAGATATTATTTAGTGTTAGGGATGTTCAGCCTAGAGAACAGAAGGTTCCAGGGAAACCCTAGAGCAGCCTTTCAGTACCTGAAGGGGATCTACAAGAAAGCTGGAGAGGGACTTTTTATAAGGGCTTATAGTGATAGGATGAGAAGGAATGGATTGAAGCTTGCAGAGGGCAGACTTAGATTGGAGATTAGAAAGAAATTCTTCACAGCTCAGGGTGGGGAGACAGTGGCACAGGTTGCCCAGGGAGGTTGTGGCTGTCCCCTCCCTGGAGGTGCTCAAGGCCAGGCTGGATGAGGCCTTGAGCAACCTGGGCTGGTGGGAGGTGTCCCTGACCCTGGTGGGGAGTTTGGAACTGGATCTTTAAGGTCCCTTCCAAGCCAAGCCATTCTGGGTCTCTATGATTCTATAAGTTTAGAAACATAGAATGACAGAACTGCTGAGGTTGGGAGAGACCTTTGAGATCATCAAGCCCAGCTGCTCACCTACAGCTCACAATCCACCACTGCTGCTTAACTACTACCACTGAACCATGTCCCTCAGCACCTCGTCCATGTGCCTTTGACAGAACTCTTTTCCAGAATATATCTTGTTGGAAGAGACCTCCAAGATCATTCAGTCCAACCTTAGACCCACTTTACTGTTTCACTAGTGATGTTTCAATGAATTAAAGCTTCCTTTTTTCTCTCTTCTTGTTGTCCTGCAGGCTACAGTGCTGGAAAAAAAGTAATTGGGCTGAGAAAAGTCATGGTCCTAACCTCCACATCATGATGAAGGCTTCTAGATGCCCATTGGAATGTGCTGCCCAGGGAGGTTCTGGAGTCACCCTCCCTGGAAGTGTTTAAAAACAAACTGGATGAGGCACTCAGGGCCATGGGTTAGTTGATTAGATGGTGTTGGGTGATAGCTTGGACTTGATGATCTCTGAGGTCTTTTCCAACCTGCTTAATTCTGTGATTCTGTGATTCTGCAGAACTTCCTGCAGTGTCACCTCAAGGACAAAGTGTTGTAAGTGAACAATGAGATCAACAATCTCTGGGTTGTATCACGAGAGTCCTGCATTTCACAAACTGGAGAATAAGAAAGTCAGAAGGAGATAAAATGTAGAGATGAAGCAAAATATGAATACAAGCCCTTGTTGTAGATCACTCAAGGTGTCCCTGAGATTGTGTGTGGCTGGAGGAAAATCTGACTTGAAATTCCCTGCTGGTCAGCAGGGGCATGTTGGCCAAACCCCTTGCCTTCTGCTGCAGTTGATGCTGCATTTCTCATTATTCTATTTCCAGAGATTTGCAATACCCCTGACATTACCTCACATCCATCCCTTCCTCCTGCTTCAGAGCTGATTTGCATTTCCTCCCATTACCAGCCCTGCCTTTATGCTGCCACTCCAGCCTCCCACTGTTCTGCTCAAGCCATTGCTATTCCACTCCTTGGCTACACTTCAGCCCATGACTTATTTCTGAATTCATTGCAATCCCAGACCCATTATTCAATCTAACTCCTTTCTTCTTGCAGCATCTTATCTCTCCATCAGAATTCATCTTCCCACTTAGTTTTTCATCAGCCAGGTAGGTCAAGGTTGGCTGATCTTTAGTCACAGTTCACAACCCAAAAATATGAAAGAACATTTTGGTTTTTTACCAATTTCCTAAGATATTCAACCTTATTTATTTATTTTTTTAATACCTAACATCTGTTTGGTCTCCAACAGTCTTTCTTAATAAAGTACCATTGGTATGGTCACAGAATACTCCAGATAGTGACTAAGATAGGCAGGAAATATTCCTAGCAGTCAGCTGTACCTTCAGCAGTCCTGCTTGCAGCTGGAGCTGGGGTTGTTTAGCCTGGAGAAGAGGAGGCTCAGGGCAGACCTCATTGCTGTCTACAACTACCTGAAGGGAGGTTGTAGCCAGGTGGGGGTTGGGCTCTTCTCCCAGGCAACCAGCACCAGAACAAGAGGACACAGTCTCAGGCTGTGCAGAGGGATGTTTAGGCTTGGTCTTAGAAAGAAGTTCTTCCCAGAGGGATTTGCCTTGGAATGTGCTGCCCAGGGAGGTGGTGGAGTCAGTGTCCCTGGAGGTGTTTAAGAAAAGCCTGGATGAGGCACTTAGTGCCATGGTCTGGTTGATTGGTTAGACTTGATGATCTTGGAGGTCTCTTCCAACCTGGTTGATTCTGTGGTTCTTCCCAATTCAATAAACTACTGGAGAGAGTCCAATGGAAGCTACAAATATGCTGAGGGGTCTGGAGCATCTCTGTGAGAAGGAAAGGCTGAGAACCCTGGGACTATTTAGCCTGGAGAAGAGCAGCCCCAGAGGGGATCAGATTAATGCATATCAATGTCTAAAAGGTGGGGATCAACAGCTCTTTTCAGTGGTGCCCACTGACAGGACAACCTGGCTCTGTCCAGCCTGCTCTAGTGTGAGGTGTCCCTGCCCATGGCAGGGGGGTTGGAACTGGATGATCCTTGTGGTCCCTCCCAACCCTGACTGATTCTATGACAAGGGGCAGTGTCCTTTCTGTGTTGAGGATGTTAGAGCTGGACACAGTACTCCGGGTGAGGTCTCCCCAGAGCAGAGCAAAGTGCCAGAATCAGCTCTTCCCATGACATGAAAGTCTAAGTTTTACACCTTTTAACTGATGTATCTTTGAAAAAGCCACATCTCTGTGCAATGTTTGTATCATTTCCCTTCTGCTGGTGTTCTTACAGCTCCAGTTCTCTCCCTGCTCTTCTTTCCCTGATGTGTACACTGTGCAGAAGGGAGCTTCTGTGAACTGCCAGGGATTCAGCTGAATGGAGCTGTATTAATGTGTTCCTTCTGAGAGTCTGATGGAGAGCCTCTGCTTAACACTGTGGGAAAGCATCAAAAAACCACAAATTGGAGATGAGTGCCCAGCCAGTCTTTGCAGAGCTCTCTCATCAAACACAGCTTCCTTCTTTATTAGTGCTGTAAATGCTCTAAGTGTGGAAATATCATTTTGTACAGAAGCTGCAGCCAAGCTACAGCCAAGCTACAGAATAGCTAGGCTGAAAATGGATTATGAAATATGCAAATAATTTCCCAGTCAAAATAGGACAAAAATGATAATCTGGATGAGGGAATTGAGTCCATCATCAGTAAGTTTGCAGATGACACCAGGTTAGGAGCAGGAGTTGATCTGTTGGAAGGTAGGAGGGCCCTGCAGAGGGACCTGGACAGGCTGGCTGGGTGGGCAGAGGCCAATGGATGAGATTGAACAAGGCTAAGGGCAGGGTTCTGCACTTTGGCCACAACAACCCCAAGCAGTGCTACAGGCTGGGGACAGAGTGGCTGGAGAGCAGCCAGGCAGAGAGGGACCAGGGGGTGCTGGGTGACAGCAGCTGAACAGGAGCCAGCAGTGTGCCCAGGTGGCCAAGAAGGCCAATGGCATCCTGGCCTGCATCAGGCATAGTGTGGCCAGCAGGAGCAGGGAAGTCATCCTGCCCTGTGCTCAGCACTGGTCAGGCCACACCTTGAGTGCTGTGTCCAGTTCTGGGCTCCTCAATTAAAGAGAGATATTGAGGTACTGGAAGGTGTCCAGAGAAGGGCAACAAAGCTGGGGAGGGGTCTGGAGCACAGCCCTGTGAGGAGAGGCTGAGGGAGCTGGGGGTGTTTAGCCTGGAGAAGAGGAGGCTCAGGGCAGACCTCATTGCTGTCTACAACTACCTGAAGGGAGGTTGTAGCCAGGTGGGGGTTGGGCTCTTCTCCCAGGCAACCAGCACCAGAACAAGAGGCCACAGTCTCAAGCTGCACCAGGGGAAGTTTAGGCTGGAGGTGAGGAGAAAGTTCTTCACAGAGAGAGATTTGCCATTGGAATGTGCTGCCCAGGGAGGTGGTGGAGTTGCCATCCCTGGAGGTATTCAAGAAACCTGTGGCCATGGCACTTGGGGCCATGGTTGAGTGGCCATGGTGGGGTTGGGTTGATGGTTGGGCTCAATGTTCTTAAATGCCTCCTTCCAACTGAAACAATTCTGTGATTCAGGAAGAATGAAATAAGAAACTTTTACGGAACTGCTCATAAATTACAGAAATGGAAGCACCAAGTTCTATGGAAATGACTCTAAAATACCTATAGAATTGAATGCTAAATGAGAGTCTTTCTAAAACTTCTGAGGGAGCTGGGGTGGTTTAGTGTGGAGAAGAGGATGCTGAGGGGAGACCTCATTGTTCTCTAGAGCTCCCTGAAAGGATGTTGCTCTGTTCTCCTTAATATCAGGTGATAGAATGAGAGGAAATGGCCTGAAATTGTGCCAGGGAGGGTTAGGTTTGACATTAGGAAAGATTTCTTTGCTGCAAGAGTGGTCAGGGTTTGGAACAGGCTGCCCAGGGAGGTGGTGGAGTCCCCATCCCTGGAGGTGTTTAAAAAACCTGTGGCTGTGGCTCTTGGGGGACGTGGTTGAATGGCCATGCTGGGGTTGGGTTGATGGTTGGACTGGATGATTTTGGATGTCCTTTTCAACTGAAACAATTCTGTGAATCTACGAACAGAGAAAATTAAAGGATGCAAAGTTTCTGGAGATCTCTTGGAGAATTTTGAGAGAGTTTGGGTTGATTTATTCAGTTACAGAAAATATTCATCATCCTCCATGCAAGTTGGCAAAGTGTTCTCAAGGATTCAAAATCACAGCAAGAACTGAAGACTTAAGTGTCCTGCAAATGAGTTATTACCTCAAAGAAGCGAGGGATAAAAGGAAGAATAAGACTGTTCAGGAGATATCAAGAAGGGGATAACATCTACTCTGCCCCAGTCAGACCACATCTGTAGTGTTGTGTCCAGTTCTGGGCTCCCCAGGTCGAGAGGGACAGGGAACTGCTGGAGAGAGGCAAAGAGAGGCAGTGAGGATGGTGGATTGGAACATCTCTCTGATGAGGAAAGGCTGAGAGACCTGGGGCTGTTTATTCTGGAGAAGAGAAGGCTGAGAGGAGATCTTTTTACCATCTATAGATATCTGAGGGGTGGGTGCCAAGATGAAGGTTCCACACCAAGATAAGGAGAAACTTTTTTTACTGTGAGAGTGCTGGAGCTCTGCAGCAGGCTGCCCAGGAAGGTTGTGGAGTCTCCTCCTGTGGAGCTTTCAGTATCCATCTATGTGGATTCTTTCCTGTGCAACCTGCCCTGGGTGATCCTATTTTGGCAGGGGGTTGGACTCAATGATCTCTGGAGGTCCCTTCCAACCCCTACTCTTCTGTGATTCATCTGCCATGTCAAATGAACAAGATGAGGCAAAGAAAATTACTCTTAGGGACTATTTAAGAAATTATTATTTCTATTATTTAATACAGTTGCAAATTCCCCTTGGGTGGCATTTTGAACAGCAAGGCAGGTTAATTAAACTTTCAACCAGTCCCTTCAATGCCATTAACCATGTAAGGAGTGATATAAACAGGCAGGGCTTATTAAAAAGAGAGCTGACAGAATTAACTAAAGGTTGAGGAGGGAGCAAAGAGAGCTTAGAAGGTGAATATGCCACAGTGTAAGCCCAAGCATGATGATTGATGTGTCTTTCAGGTTAAATGAAAGCAAAACAGAGCTTAAAAAATGCTAGGAAAGAAAAAATCTGCTGCATTGGTAGAAGGTTATGTGAAGAAATCAAGGGACCATAAAGAGGACACTGCAAGTACAAATGGGGATAATGAAGCAGCACAGCCAGAGAATATTAAGATAAACAGAAGAGGGTTTTTAAAAATAGGCTAGAAGACAAAAATAGGGAAGAAAATACAAAGAAATTGAAGGAGAAAAGAAAGCATGGCAGTGTGAGGAGCTAAACGTGAGTGGGAATGTGTGCCACATCTTTCTGAGATTGTGATGGCTCTCTAGCTTATTGTGGTCATTCATGGGCTGAAGCTGAGGGAGACGAGGTTAAGACTGGATCTTAGAAAGAAGTTCTTCAGTACAAGGGTGGTGAGACTCTGGAATAGACTGCCCAGGGAGCTTGTGGATTCCTCCCACCCTGGAGGTGTTCAAGGCCAGGTTTGATGAGGCCTTACACAACCAAGTCTAGCTGAGAGGTGCCCCTGCCCATGGCAGGGGAGTAGATGATCTCATAGGTCCCTTCCAACCTGAGCCATTCTTTGGTTCTATGACCATCAAAATATCTTTGTAGACAATGGATTTCCACCTGCTCTCAGAAAGAAACTGAAGTAACTAGAACAGTAGAATAAGGAAAGGACACATGTCATAAGGATCCTCTCTGTAAAAGATTACATTCAAGGGTGGAGAGTGAGCTCAGAGTGCTCTGTCTGGAGGGATTTGTCACATTAAATCAGTGATGGCTCCATGGGGCCACCATCTCTGGAAGCACCATCTCTGGAACCACCATCTCTGGAATTGTTGTCTCTGGAACCACCATCTCTGGAACCGTTGTCTCTGGAACCATCGTCTCTGGAACCATCGTCTCTGGAATCACCATCTCTGGAATCATCATCTCTGGAACCACCATCTCTGGACTTTGTAGACACAGCAAGAGATGCTAAAGGAAGAAAACAGAAATGAGGTAGAAAACCAATGAGGTAGAAAACCTATGAGGTGTCTCTCTTCTTGGGCTAGTTAGAGGGGGCTTAATTCTGATCTAGTTGGAGATGTCCCTGCTCACTGCAGGGGTTTTGAACAAGATGACCTTCAAGCGTCCCTTCCAACCTGATGCATTCTGTGGTTCTGTGATTGAACCCTGAAGATTTCTTACCAGTGCCAAGGAAGATGATTTGCTTGATTCCATCTCCTCAAGTTTGTTTTTTTATTCCTTACCTTTCCCTTTGAAGCAGCTGCAGTTACCCACTGGTGGATATTCATCCTTTACTATATCCATTATATTCCTTCTTTTATTTTTTTTTGTGAGTCCCATGAGAACTACTCAGAATTTAACTCTTGAGAAGCTCCTTTAGTGCAGGCAGTAGTCAGCTTTTCATGCTCTAATGTTATTCTCAGGGCTTCTTTCTTCTTCTGGGTAATGGAAGGAGAGGGAGGAGGCATGACATCTGCAGCTTGTAATTATTCATGCCTAGGTCCTTTCCCTGCTTTGGGATAAAGCCCAAGCAGCTTCTTCCCTCTTGGTGCCTATTTTGTACATAATGCATCTGTACAGTGTGATAATCAGCACATCCCTCACTTCATTATAATATAGATAGCCAGGAGTTCCAGGAGTTCACCTGCTCTGTTATATCCAATTTATCATCTGGGGGAACTCTCAAAAGCATTGCAAAGTTTGGCCACCAGCACTCTTTGGAGTGTGTATTGCCAGGAGGTGGAGATGTGCTGACTGTTCAGCAAAAGGAAAAAGTATGTTGAAAAGCAGAAAATATCATCAGGGAAGACTGCAGTGAAATAACTTTCAGAGCACTTGGTTAGGAGACTCTAAAGCCAAAGAATTGTAGGAAAATCAGCCAGGGCAGCTAATAACCTTAATTCAGCAGCCTGCTGCCAAAGGTTAGCAATATGCTTGCTACTAAGGGGAGGATGGTAGAAGGTTGCTAAGTGTGCAAGTGTGCTAATGGAGACACATCAACTACATTCAGTGATGAGATTGGGGCGTGTAAGTCTGGCTGTTCCCTTAAGAGACAAACTCTGTTCATGACATGGTTTAAGCAAAAAAAAAAAAAAATGTAGTCAACAACTCCCTTCCTCTCCCACATTCTTGTTACTCTTAGGTTTGGTACTAAAGAGAGGAAATTCAAACTTCATATAAGAAAGAATTTTTTCACACTGAGGGTGGTGAAACACTGGCCCAGGTTGCCCAGAGAGGTGGTAGATGACCCATCCCTGGAAACTTTCCAAGTCACGTTGGACTGGGATCTGAACAACCTGATTCTGGTTAAAGACATCCCTGCTGACTGCAGGGGGGTTGGACTAGATGACCTTTAAAGGTCCCTTCCAACCTACAGTGTTCTATGATTAGGAACAAGTTCTGTACTACGAGGGTGGTGGAACACTGGAATAGGTTGCCCATGGAGGTGGTTGAGGCCCCATCCCTGGGGATACTCAAGGTGATGCTCAATGAGGTCCTAGGCAACCTGTTCCAGTTGAGGATGTCCCTGCTGACTGCAGGGAGGTTGGGCTGGATGACCTTTGGAGATCACATCTGGCCTGGACCATTCTATAATTCTATGATTCTGTGATTCTGTGATTCTATGATTCTGGGATTCTGTGATTCTGTGATTCTATGATTCTATGATTCTGTGATTCTATGATTCTGTGATTCTATGATTCTATGATTCTGTGATTCTGTGAATCTGTGGTTCTATGATTCTGTGATTCTATGATTCTGTGATTCTATGATTCTGTGATTCTATGACTCTATGATTCTGTGATTCTGTGAATCTGTGGTTCTATGATTCTGTGATTCTATGATTCTATGATTCTGTGATTCTATGACTCTATGATTCTGTGATTCTGTGAATCTGTGGTTCTATGATTCTATGATTCTATGATTCTGTATTCTGTGATTCTGTGATTCTGTGATTCTATGATTCTATGATTCTGTGACTCTGTGACTCTGTGAATCTGTGATTCTATGATTCTGTGATTCTGTGAATCTGTGGTTCTATGATTCTGTGATTCTATGATTCTGTATTCTGTCATTCTGTGATTCTATGATTCTATGATTCTGTGATTCTGTGATTCTGTGATTCTATGATTTTGTAGTTCTATGATTCTGTGATTCTATGATTCTGTGATTCTGTGATTCTATGAAGTGTGTCAGACCTTTCCCCTTTTCAGGCAGATGTTTCCATAGCTGGCATGATCCATGTTCATCTTGTTCAAAGAGAGATGAAAGGATCCTATATAGGAGGAGAGGTTGGAAGCAGAGTCCTTCAAGCCTCCTTGCCGTGCTAGTTCCAAACAAGAAGACATGAGGTTTCACTTGAACTTAAGGAGAAAATTCTTTACTTTTGAGGGTGGCAGAGCACTGGCAGGCTGCCCAGAGAGGTTGTGGAGTCTCCTCCGGAGACTTTCAAAACCAGCTTGGATATTATATAGAGATAGAGATGAGATAGAAATAGAGATAGAAAGAGGTAGAGGTAGAGGTAGAGGTAGAGGTAGAGGTAGAGGTAGAGGTAGAGGTAGAGGTGGAGGTAGAGGTAGAGATAGAGATAGAGATAGAGATAGAGATAGAGATAGAGATAGAGATAGAGATAGAGATAGAGATAGAGATAGAGATAGAGATAGAGATAGAGATAGAGATAGAGATAGAGATAGAGATAGAGATAGAGATAGAGACAGGGGTAGAGACAGAGACAGGGGTAGAGATAGAGGTAGAGATAGAGATAGCAATAGAGAGAGAGATAGAGAGACAGAGATAGAGAGAGAGAGACAGGGGTAGAGATAGAGACAGAGGTAGAGATAGAGACAGAGATAGAGAAAGAGAGAGAGAGAGAGAGAGATATAGAGGTAGAGATAGAGATAGAGATAGAGACAGAGGTAGAGGTAGAGATAGAGATAGAGACAGGGGTAGAGATAGAGATAGAGATAGAGATAGAGATAGAGATAGCAATAGAGAGAGAGATAGAGAGAGAGATAGAGATAGAGATAGAGACAGAGATAGAGATAGAGATAGAGATAAAGATAGAGATAGAGATAGAGATAGAGATAGAGATAGAGATAGAGATAGAGATAGAGATAGAGATAGAGATAGAGATAGAGATAGAGATAGAGATAGAGATAGAGATAGAGATAGAGATAGAGATAGAGATAGAGACAGGGGTAGAGACAGAGACAGGGGTAGAGATAGAGGTAGAGATAGAGATAGAGATAGCAATAGAGAGAGAGATAGAGAGAGAGATAGAGATAGAGAGAGAGATAGAGAGAGAGAGAGAGAGACAGGGGTAGAGATAGAGACAGAGGTAGAGATAGAGACAGAGATAGAGAAAGAGAGAGAGATAGAGATAGAGATAGAGGTAGAGATAGAGACAGGGGTAGAGATAGAGGTAGAGATAGAGATAGAGATAGAGATAGAGATAGAGATAGAGATAGAGATAGAGATAGAGATAGAGATATAGAGAAAGAGATAGAGATAGAGATAGAGATAGAGATAGAGATAGAGATAGAGATAGAGATAGAGATAGAGATAGAGATAGAGATAGAGATAGAGATGATAGAGATAGAGATAGAGATAGAGATAGAGATAGAGATAGAGATAGAGATAGAGATAGAGATAGAGATAGAGATAGAGATAGAGATAGAGATAGAGATAGAGATAGAGATAGAGACAGGGGTAGAGATAGAGACAGGGTAGAGATAGAGACAGGGGTAGAGATAGAGGTAGAGATAGAGATAGCGAGAGAGAGAGAGAGAGAGAGAGAGACAGGGATAGAGATAGAGACAGGGGTAGAGATAGAGACAGAGGTAGAGATAGAGACAGAGATAGAGAAAGAGAGAGAGATAGAGATAGAGATAGAGGTAGAGATAGAGGTAGAGATAGAGATAGAGAGACAGAGACAGAGACAGAGACAGAGACAGAGATATACAATATATAAATCTAAACTGAGCATCACATTGCAGAGGAACTTGGGCAGGAGAGTCAGCTGGAGATCTCTTCATCCTAACATGATAGACTGTACAGCATGAGGGCTTGTGGAGTGGGATTTCAAAGCCAAGGTGATCTGGTGTCCCATCCAGAAGCCACACAAACTACACACAAGTTACTCAAGGTGTCAATATTATGCTTGATATAGTTACTGTTGGACCTACCAAAGCCTGAACACAGGGCAACCCAAAACTGCCCTTCATTCTATTTTCTCTACATTATCCTAACCTGGGAAGCTTGGTGAGCAGCTGGTGTGAACAAGAGCAGCTCCCTTCTCCCCTCATCCCCTTTCTCTTGTACCTTTATATTTGAATCCAGCCACTTCAGTCTGGGAGAAGGAGATTTGTTCTTTTCACTGGATAATATCCTGGCTTGGATAAGAGCATTGTGAGCACACCTTACTACAAACCTGTGTCCCACCTCTCATGTAAGGACAAAGACTGCTGAACACAGAAGGAAACCCAACTTCTTCACTTAGCCATCCTGCTGATGCCTCTGGCATCAGGTCTGTCACCAGGAACTGGTGTCACAGCACATCAGCAACTGTCCAGGCTGCAAAGACATTATCAGTGCCAGAAACAAAACCTCTGCCTGTCTGTGCTGGCAAACAAGACCTGTAGATGCAGTCTAGTGCAGATCTCAATAGCTGTGCTATAAAACCACTTGGATGGAACCAGTTTATAGTCATGACAGAGTTTGTTGCTGGGGTTAAACATCACACCCAGAGCATTTCAGATCATTTCCTCCTTAGCATGCAATAATGATTCTTCAGATGCTTGAGATCATATCTAAAATTAAATATTGGATACCGTGGTCCAGCCTTGTGGGAGATGGAATTATTTTTTTCCCTTGAAATCTGTGCTTATCAGACCCAGACATGCTTTATCCTTTACATGTGGTGTCACTGGATTCATCCCAAAATTACAGCACTGTGGTGAGCAACAGAAAGTTATTTCGTGTGGATTTATTCCATGCAATGATGCAAGCAAGCTCTGACCAGTTAAGCTGTAAAGCTTAGAAAAATAACAATTAAGGAAGAAAGCTTCATCTCCATGAGGACAGAGAAATACTAAGCTACATAGAACCATAGAATTGTCAGGGTTGGAAGGGACCTCAAGAATCATCCAGTCCCAACCCCCTGCCATGGGCAGGGACACCTCACACCACAGCAGGTTGCTCATAGCCACATCCAGCCTGGCTGCAAAAACTTCCAGGGATGAGGCTTCCACCACCTCCCTGGGCAACCTGTGCCAGTGTCTCACCACCCTCATGGGGAAGAATTTCTTCCTAACACCCAATCTGAATCTCCCCATTTCTACTTTTGTTGCATTCCCCCCAGTCCTACCATTCCCTGACACCTCAAAAAGTCCCTCCCCAGCTTTCTTGTAGCCCCCTTCAGATACATCTTGCTAAGCACATCACAAAAATAGGGGGAAAGAAAAACAAAAAGGTGATATGATGAGATGAGTCATTCTGGACACAGATACTGCAAAGGATGGGGAATTTAATTGCCTTGCAGTCAAAGAGTGAAAGCAGAGAGGAGGATATCTTCTGTTAGGCAGGAGGACAACTCCACTGCCAGTGATGGACTCCTAAAAACCGAAGGCTTCTGAAATACTTTGATCATTTGGAGATGCCTGCAGGAGGATTAATATGTGGAAAGAGAAGGTTCATATAGACTAACAATGGCAGAGTTCCCTCAAAGACTGACTTGAATGTCTACTTGAATCATAGAATGGTGGGAGTTGGAAGGAACCTCTAGAAACTGTCCAGTCCAACCCCCCTGCCAGAGCAGGAGCACCCAGGGCAGGTCACACAGGAACACATCCAGACAGGTCTCGAAAGTCTCCAGAGAAGGAAACTCCGCAACCTCTCTGGGAAGCCTGCTCCAGGGCTTCAGCACAGTAAGGTTTTTCCCCATGTTGAGGTGGAACGTCCTGTGTCCCAGTTTGTGTCCATTGCCCCTTGTCCTATCACAGCACACCACTGAGACCCTGGCCCCTGCTTCTTGACACCAGTCTTCAGATATTTATAAACATTGATAATATCTGTTCTCAGGCTGCTCTTCTCCAGGCTAACCAGCCCCAGGTGTCTCAGACTTTCCTCATCACACAGACATTCCAATTTTTTCACCATCCTCACAGCCTCCATTGGACTCTCTGTATTTAGCCCTGTCCCTCTTGAACTCGGGGGTCCAGAACTGGACAAAATGCTCCAGATGTGGTCTTACCAGGGCAGAGCAGAAGGAGAGGAGAACCTCCCTTGACCTACCACACCATATGAATAGGTAAGGTCTTACTATAAAACCTCCCAGTGAAATCCAAAGCAGAGTTATTTTGCCATTGCAGTTCTATAAAGATTTTGAAATCTCCTAAATTAGCTTTGCTTTTTTTTCCCCCCTCCTTTCACTTTATTGACAAAACAGAGAATTCTCCACAGAGAATGCTACCAGCAAAGACTGCTGAGTGAAATGTGATACATTTGAGGCCATTTCCCAGGTAAATAACTGAGGAAGATATCCAAACAGAATCAGCAAGTCATTAGCACACTCACAAGAAACCACCACTTTTACTAAAATCCTTTGTGGTGGTGGTGGTGTTGATAAAGTGAGGAAGGAAATGAGGAGCAGGGGGCTGAGAGAGTTCATGCAGGGGGTTTCACTTGAATTTAAGGAGAAATTTCTTTACTTTTGAGGGTGGCAGAGCACCATAGCAGGTTGTGCAGAGAGGTTGTGGAGCTCCTCTGGAGACTTTCAAAATCAGCTTGGATGTTATATATAGAGATAGAGATAGAGATAGAGATGGAGATAGGGATTAGAGATATAGAGATAGAGGTAGAGAGATAGGGAGAGAGAGAGAGAGAGAGAGTGATAGCGATAGAGATAAAGATGTATATAGAGATAGAGATGGAGATAGGGATTAGATATAGAGATAGAGATAGAGATAGAGATAGAGAGATAGGAATACAGATAAAGATGTTATATATAGAGATAGATATAGAGATAGAGATGGAGATAGAGACAATAGAGATGATAGAGATAATAGAGTGATAGAGATAGAGATAGAGATGATAGAGATAATAGAGGTAGAGATGATAGAGATACAAAAAGAAGACCTGATATCAAGGAACAAAAAGTTATTTGCAGTTCACATCGCATTTTCCAGGTGACAGGGGGAAATAAGAGGAATCACAACATGAGAAACCTCCCCCCACCCACCGCCCAGTGACAACCCCCGGTACAGAATCTTGTATTATCCTCACATCCTCCTCTAATAAATCCACAGGCAAACTGTCTGATCTCACGTTCCTTCCTATTGTCTTTGACTATCCAGACTTATTTGGTGTCACCCAAGTGGCTCTGGGATAATTGGAAGTTTGCTGTACCAGCATCTGAATTTTATTACTGTATATTAGGAATACAGATCCCTTGGCAGCCTTCTGTAATACATCAGCAAATAAAAGAAAAAAGATCATTTATAGCCCAAGAAGAAGAGGGTTTGTGCTCATCTTCCTCAAGACTGGCTTTGTATTTTTGGTGCTGAACAAATCCAGCCTGCACCGTACAGCAAACTGCTGGTGTCTGATCGTCAAGGAGGAAAGGGAGGTGGGGAGGGGGACGGGGGGGGGGGAGGGAAGGAATGTAGGAGTTTGTGTGAAAAACAGCGATTCTCTCACTCTGTCACCCTAAAAGTTATCTCCCCTCCTCTCTTTTGTGTTCTTCTTGTGTCTACAGAATAATATGGGCTCCCTCTGGTGACTAATTGAACACCTGCAAATTCCCAAAGCTTTGAATCCCAGGCTGAAGTCTGGCTGGACAAACACTCTGCTTGTGTGCAGGAGGAGGTGGAGGAGAAGACTGAGAGGGGATCTGGTCAACGTCTATCAATACCTGAGGGCTGGGTGTCAGGAACGAAGGGAACCATAGAACCAGAGAATCAAAGAATCACAGAATTGTTTTGGTTGGAGAAGACCTGGAAGGTCATCAAGCCTAACCTTCAACTTGTGTCCACTTGTGGGCTCCCCAGTTCAGGAGGGACAGGGATCTGCTGGAGAGAGTCCAAGGGAGGGCTGCAAGGATGATGAAGGGACTGCAGCACTGCCTGGGGAGGAGAGGCTGAGGGTCCTGGGGCTGTTTAGTCTGGAGAGGAGAAGAATGAGAGACATATTTATAAATGTTTGCAAATACCTGAGAGACATATTTATAAATGTTTATAGATATCTGAGGTCTGAGTGTCCAGAGGGAGGGGACAGGCTCTGCTCAGTTGCACCTTGGGCCAGGACAAGGGGCAATGGATATAAACTCCAGCACAGGAGGTTCCACCTCAACATAAGGAGAAACTTCTTCACTGTGAGGCTCACAGAGCCCTGGAGCAGGCTTCCCAGAGAGGTTGTGGAGTCTCCTTCTCTGGAGCCTTTCCAGCCCTGTCTGGATGTGTTCCTGTGTGCCCTGTACTGGATTCTGTGGTCCTGCTCCGGAAGGGGGGTTGGACTGGAAGATCTCCAGAGGTCCCTTCCAACCCCTAATATCCTGTGATCTGTGATCTTTCTCTGCTTCTATTCCATAAAATCCCTATGTTAAGCACCAAAGCCACGAGGCAGCCACCTCTTTTGTTCAGAACTCCAGGCCTGCAGTTTGTGTTCTGGTGTGCTCTAAACATGAAAGCCCACACGCTGGAGGTACACAACACAGGGCTGGAATCACAGAGGCACATGATGGCAATGAGCTTTCCAAACCTATTTTCTACTGAAAAAAAAAAAAAAAAAGAAAAAAAAAACTGAGCCAGGGATGGAAAAGAGACTTTTTCAGGGCTGTGCAAAAACGTGCTGCAGATTGCTGGAATGTTTCAGTAGAAGGCAGCCCTGCAGAGGATGACCCGGGAGTGCTGGTGGGCAGCAAGGCTGCTGCGAGCTAGTGATGTGTCCTCATGGCCAAGGAGGTCACTGGTCTCCTGGGGTGTATGGAGTGCGGCCAGGCAGGTTCTGGTTCTCCTCCCCCTCTATTCTGCCCTGGTGAGACCACACCAGGAGTACTGAGTCCAGTCCTGGGCTCCCCAGCACAAGAGGGACAGGGAACTACTGGAGAGAGTCCAACGGTGGCTACAGAGATGCTAAGGGGCCTGGAGCAGCTCTGTGAGGAGGAAAGGCTAAGAGCCCTGGGGCTGTTGAGCCTGGAAAAGAGCAGCCCCAGAAGGGATCTTCTTGATGCATATCAATGTCTAAAGGGCAGGAGTGCCCACTGACAGGACAAGGGCAATGGGCACAAAGTGGAGCTCAGGAGGTTCCATATGAACAGGATGAAAAACTTCTTTCCTGTGAGGGTGATAGAGCCCTGGAGCAGGCTGCCCAGAGAGGTAGTGCATTCTCCTTCTCTGGAGAGACTCCAGACCCACCTGGACATTGTGATCTTGTGAGAGAGGAGCAAGAGCTGAAAAGAGGATGTGGGAGGAGGCATGGTGGGGAAGGGCAAGATCCTGGGGACAGACTCTCTTCAGTGCTGCCCAGCACCAGGACAAGGACCGACAGCCACAAACTCAAACCCAGAAGGTTCCATCTGAACAGGAGGAAAAACTTTTTTTTCTGTGAGGTGGAGCAGGCTGCCCAGAGAGGCTGTTGGTTCTCTGGAGAGATTCCAAACCTACTTGGACACTGTGGGCTTGGACAATCTGCTGAGGGTGACCCTGCTTTAGCAGGGGGCTTGGACTGAATGATCTCCTTCCAACCCAAACTGTGCTGGGCTTCTGTGATTTTTGAGAACCATTCCAGAGATCTTTCTTACTGTATCAGCATTGTTACAACCTTCAACACATGGTTCATATGGGACCAGCTACCTGCCGTCATGTGCTTCATTCCCTCTTTTTCCTTAGGAGTTGCATAAAGCCTCCTAAAAGCACAGCAAGAGTTAACCTTATTTTGGGTTTCAGCCTCAGGAGTAGCAGTATGGAGCCTCATTCTACAATCTGCTTAGGTTTTTTTATAGCATCAACTTATCTTCTTCTACTTTTTTTTTTTCTTGTTGTTTTTTTGGGGTTTTTTTTTGCATTTGAAATTGCAATGGAACAGTAAATTTTCTCAGATCTCTCAGTCTCTCACACTGCCACTGTTTGGTCAAGTTAGAATGCTCCACATATAAATAATTTCCTGTAAGGATAATACACTTTTCATGGATGCAATGACTCAGATTACTATAATCTAACTTTAAAAAAACAGTTATATGATTTAGAAAATCTATCAAGTCACTTGCTTGGGAGTTAGTCTGCTTAAATCCCTTCCCAACCTCTCCCATTTCCCTCCTGTCTGCATTATTCCAGGGTTGTGGATTCAGTCACTATTTCAGCAAACCCAAAGGAATAAAACATTTCTTTACATTATCTTCAAGATCAAATGATGCTGATGCTGATTTTGCACCTCTGCTTTCGCACCTCTGCTTTCATCTTGTAGGCACAATGGTTGAGTGTGGGGCTTATGAGCTTTTATTTGTGAGCTACACTGGGTTAGTTAGTTAGTTAGTTAGTTACTTGGTTAATTAGTTAGTTAGTGAGTGAGTTAGCTAGCTAGCTACTTAGTTGGTCAGTTAGTTAGTTGGTTAACTAGTTGGTTATTTAGTGAGTGAGTGAGTGAGTTAGTTATATTACCTTAGGTGTTGGAAGGGATCTCCAGAGATCATCAAGTCCAACCCTCCCTGCCAGGGCTGGACTAGCTAGCTAGCTAGTTGGTCAGTTAGCTAGCTAGTTAGTTAGTTAGTAGTTGCTTAATTAGTTGGTTAGTTAGTGAGTTAGTTAATTAGTTAGTTAGTTATATTACTTTAGGTGTTGGAAGGGATCTCCAGAGATCACCAAGTCCAACCCTCCCTGCCAGAGCTGGACTACCTATCTAGCTAGTTAGTTAGTTAGTTGGTCAGTTAGTTAGCTAGTTAGTTAATTGGTTGGTTAGTTAATTGGTTAGTTAGTTAGTTAGCTAGTTAGTTAGTTAGTTAGTTAGTTAGTCAGTTATATTACTTTAGGAGTTGGAAGGGACCTCCAGAGACCATCAAGTCCAACCCCCTGTCAGAGCTGGACCATAGAATCCAGCACAGGTCACACAGGAACACATCCAGATAGTTCTTGGAAGCCTCCAGAGAAGGAGACTCCACAACCTCTCTTAAGAATGTTGCTATATTATTAGCTGTGGGGTCGTCTTCTCTCCACTCTTTCTCCAAGATTTCCCTGGGTGAGTTCATTGCTTTCTTAAAAATGCTGAAGCAGAAAATGGATGATTGCCATACATGAAAGGTCAGGGCTCTGCCTTCAAAAGGGAAGAGAAAGGGAGTAAGAGAGAGAGAGAGTGATGGGTTGGGAAAGCAACTAAACAAGCTGGGATGGAAATGAGAACACCCAAATGAAACAGAGACAAATGGATACAAACCAATATCCAACCCCAACCCTGATGGCAATTGGTCACCAGCACCACTGATGCTGTGGCAGAACTCACAGACTGGACTCAGCAGCAGGTGGGAACCAAATTCTGGAAGTGGATTCAAGAACACACAGAACAGGATCAAAGGCGGAGTGGACAGAGTCCTCCTTGGACAATGGCCATTGAAGAAGAGGCTTGACCCTAGTGACCCCTCAGCTTTCTCCTGAAGATGATGTCCATGGGGTGGAATCCCATATTGGTCAGTTTAGTGTCACCTGAACTGTCTGCTTCTCCCCATAGGTGCAGCCTTTTACTCTGCACCCCAAGGTGGCACAGAAGATGTGGCAGTGCCCTTGGTCTGCAGCCCAGCCCTTGGCAGGAACTGTCCCCATCAGCTTCTCACTGCTAGCAGCAGCCCCTGGCTGTGCAGCCCTGCCCTGAGCTGCAGAAAGTGCAGCACTGAGCAGAGGCTGAGCTGAGAAGTCACAGCACTGAGCAGAATCACTTCTGGTCTAGCTCAAAGCAGGACACCACATTAACTGTCTGGAGTGAAAAACTACTGGAAGTCCTATTTAGCTATTTCTGTATTTGAGAGGTCAGAACTGTAACCCTTGAAGAAAAACTGTGGATGGTTGGTTGTTTGTTTGTTTTTTCAACCTATAAGAATGAGACAAAGCAGAAAATCTTCCAGAATGCAGCACTTGAACAAGAGGTTAATCTGGGACCAACTCCACCGCTTGCCTGTGATGTAACACATGGCTATGACCACACTGGTCTCTTCTTATTGCTTCTGCAGCAGTTCTTTCTTCCATTGCTCCACTTTGAGGTTTGAGCTCCTAGGGGCCTGGAACATCTCTCATATGAGGAGAGAATGAGACCTGGAGCTGTTTAGCCTGGAGAAGAGGAGACTGAGGGGGGATCAATGCTTACAAATATCTAGGGGTGGGTGTAAGGAAGGTGGAGCCAGACTCTTCTCAGTGCTTCCCAGTGACAGGACAAGAGGTAATGAGCATAAACCTGAACATAGGAAGTTCCATCTAAACATGAGAAGGAACTTCTTTGCTGTGAGGGTGAACCAGGCTGCCCAGAGAGGTTTTGGAGTCTCCATCTCTGGAGACTTTTGAGTCCCACCTGGATGTGTTCCTGTGTGACCTTCTTTAGGTACTCCTGCTCTGGCAGGGGGGTTGGACTGGATGATCTTCAGAGGTCCCGTCCAACCCCTAACATTCTGTGATTCTGGAATTTGCTTAGCAACAAAGTATTTTGTTCTTAGCAATGGGAGAATAATTTGACAATCCATTCCATTTGCTTCCTTTCCTGCACCTGACTGTCAAGCTACTGATAAAATGTGTGTGCATAAAATTCAGGAGGGTTTACAGCAATAATTGCTGTATTTGCTGTTTCAAGGGAAAAACAAACAAACAAACCAACCAAAAAAATCCCAAACCAAACCAGACCCCTGTCTCTTTCTGAAAGATGCAACTGTTAATTTCTTTTGACAGCACAGATTGAGCTGCTCTTTCCACTGCTGTCACTGTTACTGCATGGCAAGGTGAGACTCAGTGGTTTAAAAGCACAATGAAATATTAGACTTGGCTGTGGGCTACCAACCTTCTTTCTCCTCTGCACTTTCCTTCTGTTGGTAAAATAGATCCCAGGAATTTTATTCCACATAAGCCAGTCCTCAGGCATTTGTAAGTGTAGGGGTCACAGGCTCACAGGATGTCAGGGGTTGGAAGGGACCTCTGGAGATCTTCCAGTCCAACCCCACTGCCAAAGCAGGACCACAGAATCCAGCACAGGGCACACAGGAACACATCCAGACAGGGCTGGAAAGGCTTTAGAGAAGGAGACTCCACAACCTCTCTGGGAAGCCTGCTCCAGGGCTCTGTGAGCCTCACAGTGAAGAAGTTCCTCCTCATGTTGAGGTGGAACCTCCTGTGCTGGAGTTTCCATCCATTGCCCCTTGTCCTATCCCAGGGCACAAGTGAGCAGAGCCTGTCCCCTCCCTCTGGACACTCAGACCTCAAATATTGATAAACATTTATAAATATGTCTCTCAGTCTTCTCCTCTCCAGACTGAACATCCCCAGGGCTCTCAGCCTCTCCTCCCCAGGCAGTGCTCCAGGCCCTTCAGCATGCTTGGATCACTCCCTTGGACAGCAGATCCCTGTCCCTCCTGAACTGGGGAGCCCAGAACTGGCTGCAATATTCCAGGGGAGGTCTCAGCAGGGCAGAGCAGAGGACGGGGAGAACCTCCCTGGCTCTGCTGGACACATTCCTCTGAATGCACCCAAGGATTAAAATTACCATCAGATACCAAAAGGATGGGACAGGGGAGGACATCTTGGCTAGGAATGTCTGTCTGTCTTTTTTTCTTAGGTAGATTAAAGGGTTTGCTTGTTGTTTTCAGAAACACATTTCAGACTTAGGGTTTTGCATTTCAAAGGGGACTGATGCCCTTTCTACATGACCTGGGTAAGAATAGCTTCATCAGCCAAGATCCTTAACAATCAGAGGCAGTGAAGAGCTGCAGCATCCTGTAACAGAAGAGTTGTGTGGCCTGATGTTATAATAACATGACAAGACTCCAGCAGAAGGAGGGCAGGCTCAGACAAAGACTCTCCAGGGACTCCATAGAATTGCTTTGATTGGAAAAGACCTCTAAGACCATCAAGTCCAACCACCAACCAAACAACACCGTGGCCATTAAACCATGTCCCACACTGCCTTGGCCACACAATTCTGGGACCTCCAGGGATAGTGACTCCATCACCTCCCTGGGTATGCTCTTAGGAGTACTTTGTTGTTCCACATTGTTTAAGTTCATGTCAGTGTAAAGTCTCAAGACTTTTGTACCCTGGTTTGAAGGGCAGCACTCAGGCTAAGCTTTTCTCCCAGTCCCAATGTCTGTCCTGACCTCCACCTAAGCCCCTTCAGCTTTCCCAGCCCACCCTGTGAAGGAAGGCCTTGCTTCCTGCAGGATTTTCAGAATCTCTGAACTCACCAGGAACTCCATATCAGAGCATCACAGTCTCACAATACATTAGAGGTTGGAAGGGACCTCAAGAGATCATCAGGTCCAACCCCCCTGCCAGAGCAGGGTCACTTAGGGTAGTCTGCACAGGAATGCATCCAGGTGGGGTTGGAAAGTCCAACAGAGAGGTATGAGGATGATGAAGGGACTTGAACATCTCTCCTATGAAGAGAGACTGAGAGCCCTGGGACTGTTCAGTCTGGAGAAGAGAAGGCTGAGAGGGGATCTGATCAATGTCTATCAATACCTGAGGGGTGGCTGTCAGGATGAAGGTGCCAGGCTCTTTTTGGTGGTGCCCAGTGATAAGACAAGGAACACTGGATCCATGCTGGAACACAGAAGGTTCCATATCAAAATAAGGAGAAACTTCTGTGGTGTGAGAGTGCTGAAGGCCTGGGCAGGCTGCCCAGAGAGGTTGTGGAGTCTCCTTCTGTGGAGACTTTCAGGATGTCCTCCTGTATGAGCTGCCCTGGGTGATCCTATTTTGGCAGGGGGGTTGGACTCAATGATTTCTGGAGCTCCCTTCCAACTCCTAACATTCTGTGATTCTGTGCTGATGGTTAGACCTCTTTGGAGGAGCTAGCCTGATCCTTACCTCAAAGTCTAGCATGCATAATCCCCACACAAGGCAAGGGCTACTGAGCTAATCAGTAACAAATCTTCCCAGATTTCTTTTTTTTTTTCCTTTTTTTTTTCTTCCCTTTTTTAATATTGTTTCCTCAGGAGGGACTTCAAAAGCAGAAAATGCATTTAAATCATTATCATGAAATCAAAGAAAGGGTAGAAATTCATTTGCTACACAGAAGTCTTGGAAAAAGCTCTCTTGAGGCACCAGAAGAGAATGAATAGTAAGAATGTAAACATTTCTCATTTAACTGAGTTTAAGATTGTTGGAGGGGTTTTGTTTGGGGGAGTTTGTGTTTTTTTTTTCTTTGTTTGATTGTTTTTTCTGTGGGACTAATTTAGATTCATAGAATCCTTTTGGTTGGAAGAGAGCTTCAAGATCATTGAGCCCAACCTTTCAAAACTGTTTTGGTATTTATTCCAATCCATCTTGCAGTTTGAATGGGATCCTGCAAATCCATTTTTCAGTTTGAATGGGATCCTGCAAAGGTATACCCAGCCTTAAGGGATAGCTTTGTAGGATCCCATTCAAACTGACCCAAAGTTGAATTAATTTGGAAGCCTTTTTTTTTGGGGGGGAGGGGGGATGGTGGGGAGGTGGCATGTGGAATCCTCATACCTTTGCCTACCTGGGCTTTGAGTCTGGAATTTTTTTTGGGGGGGGGGGGGGGGGGGGAGGGAAGACAATCTGCCTTCTTTTTGGTGTCACTTTGAGGATCCTTCATTCTTTGTATCCTGATCACTGCTTCCTTCTTCAAAAGAGCTGAGGGGATGAATAGAGTGGGAAGTGCTGAGAATAATACTGAAGTTTGGAGATGGAACTGAGTCTGAAGGGAAGAAAAAAAAGTATTACCTTCTTTCATCTATTTTTTTGTTGTTATTGTTGTTACTGGCATAATTCCCATAGGGATGGTGTGTGCAGCCTCATTAGCTGAAGGAATTTGTTAATGCAGGTGCCATGGTATGAGAGCTGCCTTTATTCTCCTGAAAGGGAGCCCAGGAGCAGCTGCAACATTCAGAGAGTTTACTCTTCCTTGCATTATCTTCTGAGATTGCTTTCAGCATAACAAAACTGGCAGGAGCTGAAGCTGCTTCCTAGATGTCCAAAACTTCCTTGCTTTTTCTATAGCCCAGAAGGCCAACCATATTCTGGGCTCCATCCAAAGCAGTGTGACCAGTAAGAGGAGGGAAGGGATTCTGCCCCTCTGCTCTGCTCTGTTGAGGACACACCTGGAGCACTGTGTCCAGTTCTTGGTCCCCTAACACAAGAAGGACACAAAACTGATGGGAGTTGGTCCAGAGGAGATCTACTGGAGGCTCTCCTCTGGCTGGAGAACTTCCCCTATGGGGATGGGATGGTTTAAAACTGTCTTTAATTTTTCCTTGCAAAGTTAAGCAGAGAAGGTGAAGGAATGTAAATAAGTCACTCTTGGGTGTAAGAAAGCCAAATAATGATTGTTCTAAACACTTCCATTGGAGAGAGAGAAATGTTTAGGAACTACTACTCAAAACAAGGCTGGGGCAGTCGGGGTCTGAGCTCTCAGCTTGCTTGCTGGGCTGTCTGTCTGCTTCTTCTTCTCTTCTGGATGAAGATAACACACTGACCTTGACAAGCTCAGTCTAACAGCCTCTCTGCTTCTTGACTCTCTGCCTTCTGACAGAGGGGTCTGGGGGGAGTCCTTCTGGTTGGGGAGGAGGCCCCTTGGGAAAGGCCCCTTGGGGGAAGCAAAGGGAGCTTGGTTGTGCTTTTCTGTTGATTGTACCTATTTGTAAATGTTGTGAACAGTGTCTATTTGTACAGATTCATTGCATTCCATCATAGATTGTAGATTTGCTTGCAAATACAGCTTGCATTTGCTTCCAGACTGAGCTAGGCTGGGTATTGTCAGTGTGGGACAGGGATTTCAGCTCTTACACTGTTACAGGGGACAAGCTGGGAGAGTTGGGGCTGTTCAGCCTGGAGAAGAGCTTAGAGCAACCTTCCAGCACCTGAAGGGAGCCTACAAGAAAGCCAGAAATGGACTTTTGACAAGGGCTTGTAGTGATAGGGCAAGAGGGAATGGATTTGAGGTGGAAGAGGGCAGATTTAAACTGGAGAACAGGAATAAATTCTTTAGAGTGAGGGTGGTGAGACACTGGAACTGGTTGCCCAGGAGGTTGTGGATGTCCCCTTCCTGGAGGTGTTCAAGGCAAGGTTGGATGAGGCCTTGAGCAACCTGGGCTGGTGGAAAGTGTCCTTGGTGATGGCAAGGGGTTCAGAACTAGATCATCCTTAAGGTCCCTTCCAGCCCAAGCCATTCTATGAATCTATGAATCTATATAGTACAGTTGAGAGCATGCTTTGAAGCTTCATTTTGAGTAGCTCAGGCATTGGTTTTTAAAGCATTGACCTTCTTGCTTACCACTTCTTGAAAACATCATTTCTTTTGGGGCTTCTTGTGAAGTTTTATAATCAACTCCCTATCCTCTTTACAATATAAGCATATTCAAATGACTGAATATTTACATTGTAATGAAACAGAAAATGACAACAAGGCTCCAAGAGATCAATGATTCTAACCACTCCACAAAACATTAAGACAATGAAAGCCCTGCTGTAGGCTGGATGCCTTTGTCAGTGCAAATGTGGGAGCTCACAACTGAAGGCTAAAGGCTCTTTCATACCTTTTTTCCCCCTTTACCCAGAAGTTCTGCATTGCCATGGTCAATCCACATCTTTGTGCAGTCAAGAGTTTTCCTTTTGTAAACTCGTGCCCCACTTTGTTAAGAGAAAGGAAAAAAATGAAAGAAAGACAGAAAGAGATCTCCTAGGGGCAAGTTGTACTAAACTGAGCACTTCCATTTCTAAAGCAAGCAATAAAAAAAAAAAAAAAAATCAAGGGTAATTTTTACTCCAAACATGAAATACTTGAACTTGCTAAAGGTTTCTTTTTCCTCTGAAATGCTGTCAGAGGGAGGTGTGTTTGTACCAGCCCTGTAAAGTACAGGTTGGGGTTTTTTTCTGTGTCAGTTCAGTTTTGCATTAGCACTGAGTTTCAAACTCACCATTGTTGGGCAATCATGCAGTCATAGAATTGCTCTAAGTTGGGAAAGACCTTCTACATCCTCCAGTCCAGCCACTCTCTAACTCTGCCAAGGCTGCTGCTAACCCATGGCCCTCAGCACCACATCTCTGCCTCTTTGAAACATCTCCAGGAATGGGGACTCAACCCCTTCCTGGGGAGACAGTACCAGTGATTGAGAACCCTTTCAGTCAAGAAATTTCTTCTCATATCCAACCCTCCCCTGGTGCAACGTGAGGCCATTTCCTCTCCTACTATTACTTGTTACTGGGGAGAAGAGACCACCTGGCTCCAACCTCCTTTCAGAGAGCTGTAGAGAGTCAGAAGGTCTTCCCTCAGCCTCCTCTTCTCCAAATTAAACAACCCCAGTTCCCCCCGCTGGTCCTCACCAGACCTGTTCTCC
Organism: Indicator indicator; assembly: GCF_027791375.1. Classification (NCBI taxonomy): domain Eukaryota; kingdom Metazoa; phylum Chordata; class Aves; order Piciformes; family Indicatoridae; genus Indicator; species Indicator indicator. The sequence continues at coordinate 1,910,043 of NC_072032.1, read as the reverse complement.
AGAGCCTTCAGGAGCTGCACTGCCCTTCTTTGGACCCACTCCAGACTGGCAGGATTTGGATGGTAGGATTTGGAAGGGACCTCTAGAGATCAGCCTAGTCCAACCCCTCTACCAGAGCAGGTTCACCTAGAGCAGGTTGCTCAGGATGGTGTCCAGGCATGTTTTGATTGACTCCAGAGATGGAGGCTCCTCCACCCCTCCAGGCAGCCTGTTCCAGTGCTCTACCATTCTCAAAGTAAAGAATTTCCTCCTCATGTTTAGCTGGAACTTCCTATGTTCAAGTTTGAGTGCATTGCCCCTTGTCTTGCCAATGGGCACCACTGCAAGAGACTGAGCCCTCCTTCTGGAACCTCACTCTTCAGATATCTATAAGCATTCCTGAGAACCTCCCCTCATTTCTCTCTTCTCTAGGCTAAAGAGCCCCAAGTGTCTCAGGCTTTCCTCATAAGAGAGATGTTCTAACCTTGGCAAGAGAAGACAGAGAGGGAGAACATAGCTCCATGCACAACAAGGCTCTGCTGAGGTCCTAGAGCTCCAGCAGCTTTTCTGTGAGGTGAGGCTCTCTGCCATCTCTGCACAATGTTGTCAGGTGTGTGAAAGAGGAATGTTCCAGTGCAGGCTTTTGGGTGCTTTGGGACAGGTCTATCCTCAGCAGTAGGACCATGGGCCAGTCCTTTCCTCCTCCTGGAGCTCTGTAATCAGGTGCTGGGGTTCCTGGACCTGGGTACACACAGCCACCAGAGTGCTGACTGCTGACAGCCAGGACTGCTGGAAGAGCAGGACCCAGTCTGCAGCCTGGCACCCAGGTGCTGGCATGTGGCCACACCCCAACCACTAGGAGAACCTCAACATTTGTGTGAGCATTCAGAGAAGTGAGGCATGCAGCTGGCACTGCCCCATCAGTCCAGCCTGCCCAAGTCCCTCTGGGGAGCCTCCTTGCCCTCAAACAGATCAATACACCCAGCTTGGCATCCTCCATAGACTTACTGAGGGTGCACTCTACCTCCTCATCAAGATCATTGATGTTAAACAGAAGTGCTCCCAATACTGATCCCTCAGGAATGCCACTTGGGATAGACTGCCACCTGGATTTTACTCCATTCACCACCACTCTTTGGACCCACCTGTGCAGCCATTGTTTTACCCAGCAGAGTGCACAGCTATCCAAGCCATCTGCAGCCATTTGTTTTTCCATGACAATGCACTGAGAAATGTTGTCAAAAGCTTTATTTCTAGAGCTAAGAGAAATTCAGCATTCCTGTGAGCATCTCAACAAGAAGAGGAAGCAGGGGTGGAACAGAGCAGGACATGGATGTTGATGTTGCAAGCTCTAGCTCATCAGGAATTGCCCCAGAAGGAAATGGTGGTGGTTCCCAGCAGAATTCCCAGGCCCAACTCATTCTGCTGCTCACACCTCATTCTCCTGCAGGGCAGGGCTAAAGTTCATCCAGCCCAAGGGCGTTGGGGCTGGCCGCTCAGTGGGTGTTGAGACCATCAGAGAAGGGCTCCGTGGCTGTGCTGTTGCAGTCCCCCTTACATACGGGTATAGTCCCATCTGGACCAGAATCCACCTGTAGAAGTGCTGGGTGGAGGTGTAGATGCCAGGCTTCCTTACTCTGGCACAGCCTGTTCCCCAGCTGGTCACCCCCACCAGCCAGAAGTAGTCAGCGTTTTTGGCCTGGCACACCAGAGGACCACCACTGTCACCCTGCAGTGGAGGAGAGAGGCTTCAGGTGGGGCTGGGTGGCCTTGGTCAGCTCTGGGGCCAGCTTCTTCTTTCTCTATGGCAGCACCTTCCAGAACTGGATCCATGCCCAGCAAGGCTCTGCTCAGGTGCTGGAGTTTCAGGATCTTGTCTGGGAGGGGGTGGTGGATGTGTGAGGTGAGGCTTTTGGCCATCTCTGCTCACTGGTGATCCAGGGCTGGGATGTGGAGCTATGGGCTGCCAGCAGCAGGGGCTGGGCTTTGTGGGCACAGTGCCAGGTGACTGGGGACAAGGGTGGCACAGGGCAAGACCCCACAGCTGGGGAAGGGCATGGGAGCCCCAGGAGTGGTGGGGAGCCAGGGGTGGGAGGGTGAGTGGCCAGAGCAAGCCCATGCTAGAGCCTGCTTGGGTGGTTGTGCCAGGGCTGCTGGCACTATTGGGCTTGACTTGCAGCAGGTTCCTACCTGGCAGGTGTCGATGCGACCCTGGGGGTAGCCAGCACAGAGGTTGTGGCTGTGGATGGCTCCTGCATACCAGTGGCTGCTGTTGCAGATGTTGAGGTCGATGAGGTAGACTCTGGCCTCCTGCAGCCCAAGTGGTAAATCCCCAGCTGTGAGCACAGAGAGGAATTAGCCCCCAGCAGCTTGTGGTGTCCCCTGTCGAGGTGAACCCCTCCCCAAGGGCTTGGCTTTGCACCTGCCGGGCATCATGTCCCTGGCACCCTTTGGGCCACAGCTCAGACCAGTCTCTCTAGAGTCATCTCTGCACCCCACAGCCTGGCTCTGGCTTTCCCCTCTGCCTTCAGCAAGCCCAAGCTGTGTCCCCACAGGGGACCTTTGGGCCACGGCTGGGACCAGTCTCTCTAGAGTCATCTCTGCACCCCACAGCCTGGCTCTGGCTTTCCCCTCTGCCTTCAGCAAGCCCAAGCTGTGTCCCCAGCAGCAGGGCAGAGGCCGTGCCAGGCACTCACCTCTGGCCCTGGTGGCCCCCCAGCCGCTGACCCAGCAGTTGGTGAGCTCTGCGACGTGCAGCGAGGCGTCGGGCACGCAGGCCAGCTGCACCTGGTAGCCACACTGCACAGGCTGGTCCAGCTCCAGCAGGGCGATGTCGTTGCTCATGGTGTCGTTGTCATAGCCTCGGTGCAGCAGGATCCTCCTGACGTGGCGCAGCTGGGCCTCGGGGCCTGGCTTGTTGAAGTAGGTGATCCCGGCCAAAACGTAGTAGGTGCGGCTGGAGGTGCAAGGAGGGCATGCAGAGGGGGCTCAGAGGGAGCACAGCCCAGCCCTGCCGTGTGGCAGCCCAGCTCAGCCCAGCCCTGCAGCAGCCCAGCCCAGCCCTGCCCTGCAGCAGCCCAGCCCTTCCCTGCGGCAGCCCAGCCCTTCCTTGTGGCAGCCCAGCCCAGCCCTGCAGCAGCCCAGCCCAGCCCTGCCCTGCCGTGTGGCAGCCCAGCTCAGCCCTGTCCTGCAGCAGCCCAGCCCTGCCCTGCCCTGCAGTAGCCCTGCCCTTCCTTGTGGCAGCCCAGCCCTGCCCTGCAGCAGCCCTGCCCTTCCTTGTGGCAGCCCAGCCCTGCCCTGTGGCAGCAGCCCAGCCCTGCCCTGTGGCAGCCCAGACTTGCCCTGAAGCAGCCCAGCCATGCTCTGCAGCAGCCCAGCTCAGCCTTGCCCTGCGTCAGCCCAGCCCAGCCCTGCTCTGCAGCAGCCCAGCCCTGCAGCAGTCCAGCCCTGCAGCAGTCCAGCCCTGCCCTGCAGTAGCCCAGCCCTGCCCTGCAGCAGCCCAGCCCAGCCCAGCCCTGCCCTGGGGCAGCCCAGCCCAGCCCAGCCCTACCCTGGGGCAGCCCAGCCCAGCCCTGCAGCAGCCCAGCCCAGCCCAGCCCTGCCCTGCAGCAGCCCAGCCCAGCCCTGCCATGTGGCATCCCAGCCCAGCCCTGCCCTGCAGTAGCCCAGCCCAGCCCTGCCCTGCGGCATCCCAGCCCAGCCCTGCCCTGCAGTAGCCCAGCCCAGCCCTGCAGCAGCCCAGCCCTGCCCTGCCCTGCAGCAGCCCAGCCCTGCCCTGCCCTGCAGTAGCCCAGCCCAGCCCTGCCCTGCCCTGCGGCATCCCAGCCCAGCCCTGCCCTGCAGTAGCCCAGCCCTGCCCTGCCCTGCAGCAGCCCAGCCCTGCCCTACCCTGGGGCAGCCCAGCCCAGCCCAGCCCTGCCCTACCCTGCAGCAGCCCAGCCCTGCCCTGCCCTGCCCTGCAGCAGCCCAGCCCTGCCCTGCCATGCAGCAGCCCAGCCCTGCCCTGCCCTGCAGTAGCCCAGCCCAGCCCTGCCCTGCCCTGCGGCATCCCAGCCCTGCCCTGCCTTGCAGTAGCCCAGCCCTGCCCTGCCCTGCAGCAGCCCAGCCCAGCCCTGCCCTACCCTGCAGCAGCCCAGCCCAGCCCTGCAGCAGCCCAGCCCAGCCCTGCCCTGCGGCAGCCCAGCTCAGCCCTGTCCTGCAGCAGCCCAGCCCAGCCCTGCCCTGTGGCAGCCCAGCTCAGCCCTGTCCTGCAGCAGCCCAGCCCAGTCCTGCCCTGGAGCAGCCCAGACCAGCCCTGCCCTGTGGCAGCACAGCCCAGCCCAGCCCAGCCCAGCCCAGCCCAGCCCTGCCCTACCCTGCAGCAGCCCAGCCCAGCCCTTCCCTGCAGCAGCCCAGCCCAGCCCTGCAGCAGCCCAGCTCAGCCCTGCCCTGCAGCAGCCCAGCCCAGCCCTTCCCTATGGCAGCCCAGCCCAGCCCTGCAGCAGCCCAGCTCAGCCCTGCCCTGCAGCAGCCCAGCCCAGCCCTGCAGCAGCCCAGCCCAGCCCTTCCCTATGGCAGCCCAGCCCTGCCCTGCAGCAGCCCAGCCCAGCCCTTCCCTATGGCAGCTCAGCCCAGCCCAGCCCTGCTGCATCCCAGCGCTTCCCTGCCCTCTGCTTGCCAAGGGAGAGAGCAAAGCAGCACTGTGGAGGCTGCCTCTGCCCCGGCATTGCCTTAGGCACAAGGAAGGTTGAGCTGGAGGCTACTGGGGAGCCTTGGCACCAGCCCAGCCTTCTGCTGAGCACTTCCTCGGCTGGGCTGGGCAGTGCCCAGGCGCTGGGCATGCAGCAAGGACCGAGGATGGGAGGGAGCGACAGGGGCAGCTGCCGGTGCCCTGGGGAGATGCCCGTGGGCTGTGCCTCCTTACCCGGTCCCCACGAAGCAGTGGGCTGCTGTGAGCACCCACTGGGAGCTGATCAGGGACCCTCCACAGATGTGCCCCATTCCTGCTCCCACGGCTTGCTGGATGCTGACGATCCAGGGCCAAGCCCCTGGCTGGGCGCTGACGCCACCCACGACGCGCGAGGTCCCATGGTAGGAGGCCATGGGCCGGAACCCGCAGGTGCTCCTGCAACCAGAAACTCCAGAGAGTCCTGCTGGGGGCTCCTGCTCTGCAGGCTGAGGGCAGCCCTCTGCCCTCCCCAGCCCACGTGGCACAGACAGCAGGGCCAGGGCCACCCTGGGATGTCCGTCTGTCCATCTGTCAGCCCCTGGCTCTGCTTTAGCTCCACAGGTGAGCTGTGCCAGCAGCCAGGTCCTGCCCAGGAGTTGAGGCTCCCAGATGGGCTTTGGGGAGCTGTGGTGTGGGCACGGGGGACAAGCGAGCACCCTGCAGTGAAGCCCATCAGGGTTGCCCTGGCTCCCTCCCAGAGCCTGGCCCGGCTTACCCACAGTAGTTCCAGAAGGCGAGTGCAGGCTGGCACAGGGCCAGCAGGACAAGGAGGGGCAGAAATGTCTTCATGGCAGTTGGCACAGGTCAGCCTCGAGAACCAAGCTCTTGTTGCCAGCAGAGCAGCAGCTGACTGTGCCCACAGGACTCACGTTGCCATGGTACCCTTGACCCTGGGACTGATGTCACAGAGTCACTGCTGCTGGGTGCAGTGTCCATTGGGATGGGTGGGGAACATCATAGGATCATAGGAAAACAAACTGTTTGGGTTGGAAGGAACCTGTAAAGCTCATCTGGTCTAACCCCCTGCCAGAGCAGGTTGCACAGGGTGGCATGCAGTTGGGTTTTGAATGGCTCCAGAGATAGAAACTCTGCCACCTCTCTGGGTAGCCTGCTCCAGTGCTCTGCCATCCTCATAATAACTATGTTCCCCTCCTGTGATGGAACTCCTTTTGGTTAAGTTTGTGCCCATTTCCCTTTGTCTTTTCACTGAGAACCACAGAAAGTTTTTAAACTGTAGTTAAGATTCATGACCAAGGACCTGAATAGCTGCAAGAGAGGTAATATGACAGGTAAAAAAAGAAGAAGAAAGAAAAAGGAAAGGAAAGGAAAGGAAAAAGGAAAAAGGAAAAAGGAAAGGAAAGGAAAAATGAAAAATGAAAAATGAAAAAGGAAAAAGGAAAAAGGAAAGGAAAGGAAAGGAAAGGAAAGGAAAGGAAAGGAAAGGAAAGGAAAGGAAAGGAAAGGAAAGGAAAGGAAAGGAAAGGAAAGGAAAGGAAAGGAAAGGAAAGGAAAGGAAAGGAAAGGAAAGGAAAGGAAAGGAAAGGAAAGGCAAGGAAAGGCAAGGAAAGGAAAGGCAAGGCAAGGCAAGGCAAGGAAAGGCAAGGAAAGGCAAGGAAAGGAAAGGCAAGGAAAGGCAAGGCAAGGCAAGGCAAGGCAAGGCAAGGCAAGGCAAGGCAAGGAAAGGAAAGGCAAGGAAAGGCAAGGAAAGGCAAGGAAAGGAAAGGAAAGGCAAGGAAAGGCAAGGAAAGGCAAGGAAAGGAAAGGAAAGGAAAGGCAAGGAAAGGAAAGGCAAGGAAAGGAAAGGCAAGGAAAGGAAAGGAAAGGAAAGGAAAGGCAAGGAAAGGAAAGGAAAGGAAAGGAAAGGAAAGGAAAGGAAAGGAAAGGAAAGGGAAAGGAAAGGAAAGGAAAGGAAAGGAAAGGAAAGGAAAGGAAAGGAAAGGAAAGGAAAGGAAAGGAAAGGAAAGGAAAGGAAAGGAAAGGAAAGGAAAGGAAAGGAAAGGAAAGAAATCCATCCCTGGGGAGGGGCTTTTGACAAGGGATTCCTCTGATGGGATGAGGGGCTATGGATTTGAGCTGGAAGAGGGGCAATTTAGATCAGATGTTAGGAAGAAATTCTTCAACATGAGAGTGGTAAGGCACTGAAACTGTTGCCCAGGGAGGTCATGGATGCTCCCTGGAAGTGTTCAGGACCAGGATGGATGGGGCGTTGAGCAAGGTGGTCTAGCGGAAGGTGTCCCTGCCCATGGTGGAAGGGTTGGAACTTGGTGATCCTCAGTGAATTTACAGATGATACCAAGCTGAGAGGTGCAGTTGATAAGTCTGAAGGATGGGATACCATCCAGAGGAACCTGCACAGGCTGGACAGCTGGGCTGAGGAGAATTGCACAAGGTTGCCCAGGCAGGCACTTGAGGCAAGGTCAGGCTTTACAAGGCTCTGAGGAACCTCATATAGTGGAGGATGTTTGTGCCCACTCTGGGGGAGCTGAGAGAGATGACCTTTGGTGGTTCCTTCCAACCCAAACAATTCTATGCTATAATGACTCTTACATTAACCACTAGCTGAGCAGCCAGGCAAGGTGTGGTTGCTGCTTCATTTCTCTATTTCCTTTGTGTGTGTGTGTTTGATCCGTTTTGACGAACAATCTCTGCTGTCTCTGCTTCTTATGGAACTGCCTCTTGATGCTGTGCCTTCCTTCCTCATTTGTTCTGTTCTGGCACAGGCATTATACATCCACATGAAGCCTGAAGGGAGATTGCTGAGCAGTCACTCCTTTGCCTGCCATTACACTCCTTCACTAGGCAGAAGAAAAGGCACAGCATTGTGGCCTTGGAAAGATGTAGCTTCTACAGTGCAAGTAAAATTGATGATGTACTAATTTGAGAGTTTTTTGGTACTTTTCCTCTTCTTAATTACGTGTTTTTTTTTTTTTTTCCTTCCTGCCTTCCAATTCCAACTTGATAGTTTAGAATTGAACTTGGTTCTTATTTCAGCAAAACCAAAGCTGTAGCAAGAGGAGAGGAAACAGAGCTGCCTTGCAGAGAGTTCTGCTTCTTTTCTCCTAGAAGAAATGAGGTGGGATATTGACTCAATATATTTGAAGTCACCTAGCTGGTAAACCTAAATTAGGACTCTGCAGCCCTTATGCCACGAGTGAAGATTTATTAATAATTAACTTAGGTGTGCCAAGTTATTCTCTATATACCCTAATGATGATGAAGCCTAGGTTTTCAGTTAAGGAATCTGAGGTGAGGTCAATGATAGGAGCTTCTACTGCTGTGGCCTGACAGTTCACATTGATGTTGGTGTCTAGGAGACAACTATCAGCCTTTAAATAATTTTGAAAGAAGTCTGGAATGATTTAAATTAAGATTTGTCTTCAGCTTTTTCAGAAGCCAGGCTATGGGCATGTTTTCTTTCTTGCCCCTTGCCTGGAGCAGAGCCCTGTGAGGAGAGGCTGAGGGAGCTGGGGGTGTTGAGCCTGGAGAAGAGGAGGCTCAGGGCAGACCTCATTGCTCTCTACAACTACCTGAAGGGAGGTTGTAGCCAGGTGGGGGTTGGGCTCTTCTCCCACGCAAGCAGCTGCAGAATGAGAGGACACAGTCTCAAGCTGTGCCAGGGGAGGTCTAAGCTGGGTGTGAGGAGGAAGTTCTTCACAGAGAGACATTTGCCTTTGGAATGTGCTGCCCAGGGAGGTGGTGGAGTCACCATCCCTGGAGATGTTCAAGAGAAGCCTGGATGAGGCACTTGGTGCCATGGTCTGGTTGATTGGATAGGGCTGGGTGATAGGTTGGACTGGAGGATCTTGGAGGTCTCTTCCAACCTGGCTGATTCTATGATCCTTCCCTTAAATAAGTACACTCTAGCATTTTGAGGCAGGGACTGCTTACCAATGGATTTTCCTGAACTTAAAGCAATGTTTCTCTGTGATATAAACAAAGGAGATAAAGGACCTTCCTTTTTGCTGCAAGGCTAAAATACTTCTGAGCTTCATAAAGTTCTGCTGCGGGCTGCACAGCAGAATTACAGAGTCCTTTCATGTTGGACTGTTGTGTTTTGTTGGTTTTTTTTTTTTTTTTTTCTTCAAATATCTTTCTGATACTATGAGGATGCCTCACAATATGATTTCAAAATGAAAGATGCTGAAGGGAAAAGCAGATCAGAGAACTATTTTTGTCTTTAAAGAGAGCTACGTGTATGCCCAGATGTATAAAAATGTCAAACATCATGTTCCAGAGCTGAATGTGTTTAAATTTGTGCTTCTAATTATCACTCTGAAGTAATGCCTTCAGTTTAAAATCCATGCTCTCAAGTAGTGCTTTCAGATGGTACAATGCTCACTTGAAAGTTTGTTCTCCTAGGTGAGACTTTTGCTCAACATCCATCAGTCAAAGAAGATTTAAGTAAAGCAGATGTGGCTTACATCTGCTCTAGTTTTACTTGAAGGATTGAAGCAGTACTCTGAGCTCTTCCCCAAAAGCAACCTGACTAAAGTGCAGTTGGAAATATTCAAATGGGAAATAGCCAAATTGGAAATATTCAGGAAATATTCAAGTTACAGAATCACAGAATTGTCAGGGTTGGAAAGGACTTCAGGGATCATCTACTTCCAACCCCCCTGCCATGGGCAGGGGCACCCCACACTAGATCAGGTTGCTCAGAGACACATCCAGCCTGGGGAAAACAAAAAACTCCATGACTCCCCATTCCAGTGCCTCACCACCCTTATGGTGAAGAACTTCTTCCAAATGACTAATTCTACCCTCCTCTAGCTTGGAAATTGGAATTATTCAGATCAAAGGACTTATTTGTTGTTTTTCTGAGGTAACATCACTGGTCTTGAGATAATATTTTTTCAGTCTGGGATCTCAAGGTCTAGGGGCTGGGGTGGAACAATTGTCTGTGGGTTTTGGTGAAGCTGTACTGTTTTTTACTGTAGTTTTTAGTGAAAGGGAGAGAGAGAGTAAGGAAAAAAATGACATGGCTTTATAGCCTTATAGAATCATAGAATCAGTCAGGGTTGGAAGGGACCACAAGGATCATCCAGTTCCAACTCCCCTGCCATGGGCAGGGACACCTCACACCAGATCAGGCTGGCCAGAGCCTCATCCAGCCTGGCAGCAAACACCTCCAGGGATGGAGCCTCAACCACCTCCCTGGACAACCCATTCCAGGCTCTCACCACTCTCATGGGGAAGAACTTCTTCCTCACATCCAGTCTGAATCTCCCCACTTCCAGTGTTATTTCATTCCCCCCAGTCCTATCACTCCCTGACACCCCAAAAAGTCCCTCCCCAGCTTTCTTGGAGCCCCCTTCAGATCCTGGAAGGCCACAAGAAGGTCACCTTGGAGCCTTCTCTTCTCCAGACTGAACAGCCCCAACTCTCTCAGTCTGTCCTCATAGGAAAGCATCTCCAGGCCTCTGCTCATCCTCATGGCCCTCCTCTGGACACCTTCCAGCATGTCCAGATCCCTCTTGTAACAGAGGCTCCAGAACTGGATGCAGTACTCCAGGTGTGGTCTCACCAGAGCTCAGCAGAGGGGGAGAATCACCTCCCTGGCCCTGCTGGCCACACTTCTCTTGCTGCAGCCCAGGCTCTGCTTGGCTCTCTGGGCTGCAAGTGCACATTGACAGCTCCTGTTAAGCTTCTCCTCCCCCTGCACCCCCAAGTCCCTCTCCTCAGGGCTGCTCTCCAGCCAGTCCCTGCCCAGCCTGCATTTGTGCTTGGGATTGCCCTGACCCACCTGCAGGACCTTGCACTTGGTCTTGTTGAACCTCATGAGGTTGGCCTGTGCTCAGCTCTGCAGCCTGTCCAGGTCCCTCTGGATGGATCCCTTCCCTCCAGAGTGTCTGCTGCACCACACAGGGTCTTTGCCTGCTTAGAGCACCTGTGCTATGAGGACAGGCTGAGGGAGCTGGGGATTTTCAGCCTGCAGAAGAGAAGGCTCCAGGGAGACCTAATAGCAGCCTGCCAGTACCTGAAGGGGGCTACAGGAAGGATGCAGAAGGACTGTTTGCATTCTGTGGTGACAGAATGAGGGACAATGGCTTCAAACTAGACAAGGGAAGATTTGCATTGGATGTTAGGAACAAATTCTCCACCATGAGAGGAACAGGTTGCCCAGGGAGGTGGTTGAAGCCCTATCCCTGGAGATATTCAAGGTGAGGCTGGACAGGGCTCTGGGCAACCTGATCTAGTTGGGGATGTCCCTGCTGACTGCAGAGGGGATGAGCTTTGGAGGTCCCTTCCAACCCAGACCATTCTATGATTCTACGATTCTATGACTTCTTTCTACATAATATAAACACCTGACTGCTGATTCCAAAAGGAGAAAAAAATAAACTCAGGATTTTTTCACCCTCTCATCACAGCTGCCAGTCTAGTATTTACAGCACTTCCCTGGCAATTCCCTGAGGCTAAGGAAAGGAATATGTCTTCAGCATGCTGGTTGAACTTGCTGTTCCATCAAAGCTAACTAGTGACACCACCTCCAATATCACAGCTATGCTGAAGGCTGGCAAACAAAATAGAGCAAGGAATCTGCTTGTGCTCAGAGGGAGTTCCTGGCTTTGCATGAGCAAGGCATCCCCTCTAAAACACTGAGGTGCCTAGGAAGTGGAGGAAAGCATCTTTCCACCAGCAGATCTGTGTTGAACATTTGTACTGGCAGCTTTGAGGTGTCACCCCATTCAGAGGGTGCTTAGATGGTCCTTCAGGGACCTGGAGTCTGTGCCTGGTTCCTAAAAGGTACAACTGCACAGTTCAGGCATCCAAATCTTTCTGTGGATGTGGCCTCTGAGTCACTCCCTGGGCTAACCATCCTTTGCAGTATTAGCTGGAGAGAAGGTAAGGTCCTTGCTCATGGCAAAATTCTGACAGAGCCAGAGGGAGAACCCTGCTGCCCTGCACTTCATCCATCAGCCACATCTTACTGTTTCTTCTGCCTCTTTATTGGTCATGCCTTGATTTGTGAGCTGCTTGCCAGAAGGTGGCCAGCTGATAAGCTAAAGGTGTGAAGAGAAATCCAACCCATGCAAAGGCAAACAATGCACTCAGCAGCCTTGCAGCTCTCACTTCAGAGGAGGATGGATAGGAGAATCAGGGGGGTGGGGCCACCTCCACAAACCTGCAGGTTCCTCCAGCTTTCTATTAAATGGCTGTTCAATTCCTCCTGTTGTTTCTCTGTCAGCTTTAAACCTCAGAGTCTGTGTCTTTGTTCTCCAAGCTTTTCTTCTTTGCTGTGAGTGTTGTCTTTGAAACCTGTGTGGCTACCCAGAGGAGAATGAGAGTGAGATGTGGTCCTTAAAGCTGCTACCTCATGTTGCCAAGTAACCAGGGAGGGAAGATGCTCTGCTTTCCAGGGAGGGGCAGGAAGGATCAGAGTGCTTGTGTGAAAATAAGTAAGAGTTTCAATGTGCATATTTAAAACCAAAGAGTGAATGTTAAGAATGGGCAAGAAATCTAACTAAAGAAATATAGTATGGAAAAGCTCCTTTTGCTTTCTCTCTCTAGCTGTGGTCAAATCAGAGATGAGCTGTGCTGTTTTAACACAGTCCCACTGAAATCCATGTCTTTTGCATCCATGCCTGCCACTAGTGATACAGCAATCCAGATGAACTTCAGTGAGGAAAAACAGAATCACAGGTTGGAAAGGACAGCGTTGAGTCCAACCCCCCTCCCAAGCCAGATTCACCTAAAGAAGGTTACACAGCAACATATCCAGGTGGGTTTTGGATGACTCCAGAGATGGAGGCTCCACCACCTCTCTGGGCAGTCTCTTCCAGTGCTCCACTCCCCTTACATTAAAGAAGTTCCTCTTCATGCTTAGATGCAACTTCTTAAGTTCAAGGTTGTGCCCACTACTCCTTGTCCTGTCACTGGGCACCACTGAACAAAGCCTGGTCCCATCCTCCTGACACCCACCCTGTAAGTATTGATGAGATCCCCCCCTCAGTCTTCTCTCTACCAGACTAAAGACTCAGTTCTCTTAATCTTAAACATCTTCCCTGTGTAAGGAAATAGCCAGAGAGAACGGCTGCATCTGCCAACACCTCTATCTCTGTTTAAATCAACAGATTTTGCTATTTTCTTATGCATTGCTTTGCATCTCAAACCCAGCCCTCTGATTATGTTTTCAGTCTTTATTCCATGTCACTGATCAAAGAGAGCATGGTTAGCATTAGTGAGTTGAGGCTGAACATTTCTCTGCTCCTTTTTTCATAGAATCATAGAAGGGTTTGGATTGGAAGGGACCTTTAAATGTCATCTAGTGCAACCCTCCCTGCAGTGAGCAGGGACATCCTTGATAGGTCAGGTTGCTCTCATCCCTGTCTAACCTGGCCTGGAGTGACCCACTAAGATCCTGAGGGGACTGGAAGATCTGTCTGATGAGGAAAGGCTGAGGAAAGCTGAGAGCCCTGGGGCTGGTTAGCCTGGTGAAGAGCAGCCTGAGAGGGAATATTATCAATGATGATCAATAGCTAAAGGACAGGGGGCAGGAGGGTGGGACCAGACTGTTCTCAGTGACAGCACAAGGGGCAATGGACACAAACTGGAATAGAGGAGGCTCTGTGCATACAAAAGGAAAAAGATCTTCTTTTGGAGGGTGGCAGAGCACTGGAACAGGCTGCCCAGAGAGATTGTGAAGTTTCCTTTCCTGGAGGCATTCAAACCTGCCTGAGTGTGTTCCTGTGTGATTTATTCTGAGCTAGCAAGAGGGTTGAACTAGAAGACCTTCAAAGGACCCCTCCAACCCCCAACATTCTGTCATTTTGTGTGTCCAGGGATAGGACAACTGCCACTTCTCTGGGCAACCTGGGCCAGTGTCTCACCACCCTCATTGTAAAAAAATTCTTCCTTCTATCCAGTCAAAGTCTCCTTCTTTTTGTTTAAAACCATCAGCCCTTGTCCTGTCACAACAGGCCCTGCTGAAAAATCACTCCCATCTTTCTGATCAACCCTTGTAAGTACTGAAAGGCCACCAGAATGTCTCTCATTTTATTTATTTTATTTTTCTTGTAGTGTCTTCTCCATAGATGCCTGGAATTACTTTCATTTTTTTTCCCAATAAAAATAACAACCTCTTAGATAAATCCCATTCTGTGCCTAGACATTCAACACCTCATTTCTCATTAATGTGGAGAAACAAGCAAGGCAAGCACCTTGTCCTGGTGATGAACCAGCAAAACCTGTTTGGCCACTGCCCTGGGCAACCTCTTCCAGTGTCTCACCACCCTCCTGGTGTAAAACTGCTTCCTAACATCCAATCTGAATCTCCCCACTTCTAGTTTTGCTCCATTCACCCCAGTCCTATCACTCCCTGACATCCTAAAAAGTCCCTCCCCAGCTTCCTTGCAGGCTTCCTTAAGATACTGGAATGTATGACACCTGAGCAGTCCTGACTGCTTTCCCTTGAAGCACTCCTGCCTGGGCCTGTCCTTTCTGTGACTTTTCCTTTTGGTTGGCTTTTCTGTGGCCCAGCCTGGGGAAATGTGGTGAAACTCAACATCATGGTGCCCTGAAGAGGCTTTCTGTACCCTGGGGGGCACTTTCTCATAGTTGCAAACTTCACAGCATGCAGAGCTGTGAAGTGAAGCCCTGATGCAGCCTGACTGGCTTTGGCAGACCTTGGCACCTTCTGTGCATTCCCTTGGCAATAAGGAGCACTTAGGCACCCACTGCAGCTAAGTGCATCCTTTACACACACAGAAATGCAAACCTCAACTGGAAGACAATGTTCCCTTATCCAAAGGGTGTTAGATGTTGGCTCCTGTCCCTTTGGAGATGAGAGCTGAGATTCTCCCAGATGTACACCTTGTTTCCATAAGAATCTCTTGAACCCTGCTGAGGCCACACCTGCAGTCCTGTGTCCTGTTTTGGGCTTCCCAGTTCCAGAGAGACAGAGACCTGCTGGAGAGAATCCAACAGAGAGCCAGGAGGATGCTTAGGGGACTTGAGCATCTCCCTGTGAAGAGAGACTGAGAGCCCTGGGGGTGTTTAGTCTGGAGAAGAGAAGGCTGAGAGGGATCTGATCAATGTGGATAAATATCTGAGAGGTGGGTGTCAAGTGGAGGGGGTCAGGCCCTTTTCAGTGGTACACAGTGATAGGACAAGGAACAACAGCTTCAATCTTGAACAGAGAAGATTTCAGCTCAACATGAGGAGAAACTTCTTTCCAGTGAGGGTGACAGAGCCCTGGACAGGCTGCCAAGGGGGGTTGTGGAGTCTCCTTCCCTGGAGAGTTTCCAACCCCACCTGGATGCATTCCTGTGCAGACTCCCCTGGGTGATCCTGCTCTGGCAGGGGGGTTGGACCTGATGATCTCTTGAGTTCCCTTCCAAGCTCTGATATACTGTGAGCCTGTGAGACTGTGATAAGAAGCCCAAGGCATCCTAAGCAACATGACAGACTGCAACCAGAGCTGCCTTTTTACTGCTGCTGCAGTATTCTCACTGGGTTGGCTCTCTTCCCTCCCTTGGGGTTTGGAGGAC
Organism: Indicator indicator; assembly: GCF_027791375.1. NCBI lineage: Eukaryota > Metazoa > Chordata > Aves > Piciformes > Indicatoridae > Indicator > Indicator indicator. The sequence goes on along the minus strand of NC_072032.1, from coordinate 1,894,866 downwards.
CTCAAGGCAGTTTATGCTTTCAGGGAATGTTGAGGGAAAGCTGATGGATGTGGTCCCATGTGGACAGCCCCCTCTCTTCTGTCTATGCTCTGCCCAGGTGAAAATGCCATGTGGGAAGTAGCACTGCACTTCTTGGGAAGCTGCAAAGATGAGTAAGGCCCTGGAGCATCTCTTATGTGAGAAGGGAGGAGAGAGCTGGGACTGTTTTGCCTGAAGGAGAGAGAGCTCAGAGGGATCTTAACAGTACCTGGGGAAAGGAGAATGGAATCATAGAATTATAGAATCACAGAATGCTTTAGGTTGGAAGAGACCTTTAAAGCTTATCCAGTCCAACCCCTTCACAATGGGCAGGGATACCTGCAGCTAGAGCAGGTTCCTCAGAACCCCATCCAACCTGTGTTTCCACTTTTTTGGGGAACCTATTTCAGTGTTTCAGCACACTCATTGTAAAAAAAAAAAAAAAAAAAACAAAACATCTACCTTGTATCTAAACTAAATCTTCATTTCTTTTAGTTTCTAACCATCAGCCCTTGTCCTGTCAGAACAGACCCTGCTCAAAAGTCTGTCCCTATCTTTCTGGTTGGCCCTTTAAGTACTGAAAGGCCAGCAGAGGCTCTCCCTGGAGCCTTCTCCTTCTCAGGCTGAACATTGCCAACTCTCTCAGCCTGTTTTCACAGGATAGATGCTCCAGTCCTATGATTATCTTCATGGCCTCCTCTGGACCTGCTCCCACAGTTCCATGTCCTTCTTGTGCTGAGGACTCCAGAGCTGGCCCCAGCACTGCAGGAGGGGTCTCAGCAGAGTGCAGCAGAGGGACAGAATCCCCTCCCTGCCCCTGCTGCCCAGGCTGCTGAGGATCAGCCCAGGACAGAGCTGGCTCTGAGCTGTAAGTGCATGATGCTGGCTCATGTCCAGCATTTCACCCACCAGCACCCCCAAGTCCTTCTCTACAGGGCTGCTCTCAGTCGCATCCCCCAGCCTGTATGAGTACCAAGAATTGCCCCAACCCAGGTGCAGGACTTTGTACTTGGCCTTGTTGAACCTCATGAAGTTCCACAGGCCCACTGCTCAAGCTTGTCCAGGACCCTCTGGATGACATCCTGTCCCTCTGGTGTCAGCTGCACCACTCAGCTTGCTGCCATCTGCCAGCTGTCTGAGGATGCACTCAATCCCACTAGGTAACTGGTGAGGATCCACACAGCACTGGTCCCAGTATCACAGTATCACAGTACATTAGAGGTTGGAAGGGACCTCAAGAGATCATTGAATACAACCCCATTGCCAAAGCAGAACTGGCCCCTGAGGGACTCCACTTGTCCCCATTCCCCTCTGGACATTCAGCCATTGGCCACTAACCTCTAGATGAGGCCATCCAAAACATTCCTTATCCACATGACATCAGATCCTCATCTCTCTGCTTTAGACTGAAGGCTGTTGTGGGGCAGTGCCTTAAAGGCTGTACCGAAGTGCAGACAGATGACATCCAGAGCTCTTCCTGTGTCCACTGATGTCACTCCATCACAGAAAGCCACTGGTCAGGCAGGACTTACCCTTGGTGAAGCCATGCTGGGTGCCTTGAGTCACCTCTCTGTCCTCCATGTGCTTTAGCACAGCTTCTAGGAGGATCTATTCTGTGATCTCCAAGGGCACAGAGGTGAGGCTGACAAGTTCTCAGTGTCCTCCTTTTGACCCTGGTTCAGTGTTTGCCTTTTCACAGTCCCCAGTGAAGAAGGGAATAAACAAGACCCAGGCAGACCCTTCTCTGGTGCCCAGAGCCAGGAAAGGAGGCAATGAGCACCATTAGAAAAGCAGGGAATTCCACTTAAACATAAAAGACACTTTTTGTTTTCGGTGTGAGGCTCATCCAGCACTGCAGCAGGTTGCTCACAATGGTTGTGGAGCCTCCATTCTTGCAGATACTCAAAATGCAACAGGACCCAGCCCTGAGCACTGGGGTCTGGCTCTCCCAGCTCTGAGCAGGCATGTTTTGACAGGGCAACCCCCTGAAGTTTCACCCTCAGCCATTCCTGTAACATCATTCTGGCATCTCTGAGGCAGGGGGGGATGAACTTTTAGACAGCCTCAGAGCAGCACCAGGTGCCAAGTGAAGGATTCAGCAAGGATCTGTGCATATGTGATAGGGAAAGCACTCAGGATGTCATACTGCTCCTGGAAAGGAAAGACAGTGTCAGGGCTACACACAGCATGCAGGGAAGCAGCTGGAAATGGACAGGTATCTCACTCTCTGCAAGTGAATTCACTTCTGCAGCACCACCAGCAGACCCCGTGATGACCAGCTTGCCACTGCCTCCTTCAAAAATCATCTTTTTGTCTCCTTCTTCTGAAGCACCAGAATTATGAGCTGTGTTTAAGGCACAATTTCCCCTCCTACAACTGAGGTTTTATGCTGAGCTTGAAAATCACACTGAAATTCACACCACTCAAGGGGGCCTTTAAGGACAGGATGCCCATAGTGCTAAACAAAACCAGCCACTGGCTGAGGGGTTAACATAGTTAAGCTGTCAGGCACCAACACAAGGTGGTCTTTCCCACTCCCTTCCATGATGCTATTGTTTGAAGCATGTGCAAGGAAAAGTATCACTTGGTCCAGACGAAAATTGCTTCCAGGAGCATGGCAGTAGTTAATGAAGACTTGGTGTTCAAGGGTCTGGTGCTCCAGCCTGTGCTTGGGGGCAGCTTATCTCACTAAGACAGACCTGGGCTGTCTCACTCAGATCCAGTTTCAAGATCACAGGATCACAGATCACAGGGTGTTAGGGACTGGAAGGGACCTGTGGAGGTCTTCCAAGTCCAAGCCCCTGCCAGAGCAGGACCATAGAATCCAGCACAGGTCACAAAGGAACACATCCAGACAGGGCTGGAAAGGCTCCAGAGAAGGAGACTCCACAACCTCTCTGGGAAGCCTGTTCCAGTGCTCTGGGACCCTCACAGTGAAGAAGTTCTTCCTCATGTTGAGGTGGAACCTCCTGTGCTGCAGTTTCCATCCATTTCCCCTTGTCCTATCCCAGGGCACAAGTGAGCAAAGCCTGTCCCTGTCCCCTCCCTCCTGACCCCCAGCCCTCAGCTATTGATAGACATTGATCAGATCCCTCTCAGTCTTCTCTTCTCTTCTCCAGACTAAACAGCCCCAGGGCTCTCAGCCTCTCCTCCCCAGGCAGTGCTCCAGGCCCTTCAGCATCCTTGGAGCCTTCCCTTGGACTCTCTCCAGCAGATCCCTGTCCCTCCTGAACTGGGGAGCCCAGACCTGGATGCAATATTCTAGATGAAAGTCAAAGAAGATACCTCCTCTGTAACATCTCATTTTTATTACTTTTCATCATTGTTTATAAGGAGGAAAACAAGAAAGCAGTTCAACACCCCCTTGTACCTTCCTAGTACTAGAATCATAGAATTATAGAATCAACCAGGTTGGAAATGACCTCAGAGATCATCAAGTCCAACCTATCACCCAGCACCTCATGATTGACTAAACCATGGCTCCAAGTGCCATGTCCAATCTTTTTTTGAACACCTCCAGGGATGGTGACTCCACCACCTCCCTGGGCAGCACATTCCATGGCCAATTACTTTTTCTGGGAAGAACTTTCTCCTCACCTCCAGCCTAGACCTCCCCTGGCACAGCTCGAAACTGTGTCCTCTTGTTCTGGTGCTGCTTGCCTAGGAGAAGAGACCAACCCCCACCTGGCTACAACCTCCCTTCAGGTAGTTGTAGAGAGCAATGAGGTCTGCCCTGAGCCTCCTCTTCTCCAGGCTAAACACCCCCAGCTCCTTACAAAACATCATCATGAACTGTATGTAATTTGGGAAGGAAGGCCATGAAGATGATCAGAGGGCTGGAGCACCTCCCCTATGGGGACAGGCTGAGAGAGTTGGGGCTGTTCAGCCTGGAGAAGAGAAGGCTCCAGGGAGACCTTAAGAGCAGCCTTCCAGTACCTGAAAGGGGTCTATAAGAAAGCTGGGGAGGGACTTTTTGCAGGGGCTTGTAGTGATAGGAGGAGGAGCAATGGCTTTGAGCTGAAAGAGAGAGATTTAGACTGGAGATGGGGAAGAAATTCTTTCCAGTGAGGGTGGTGAGACACTGGAACAGGTTGCCCAGGGAGGTTGTGAATGTCCCCTCACTGGAGGTGTTCAAGGCCAGGTTGGATGTGGCCTTGAGCAGCCTGGGCTGGTGGGAGGTGTCCCTGCCCATGGCAGGGGGATTAGGAGTAGATGATCTTTAAGGTTTCTTCAACCCAACCATCCTCTGATTTTCTGTGTTCTGGGCTTCTTCTCAGATGCTTCACAACAGAACTTGACAGAACCCCACCAAGATCAATTGATTAGCATCGGATAGGAGCAGAAGAGGATCTGCTCTTTTCTGTTTGTTCAGATGTAGAATGGTCATTACAGGGAAGCAGTGAACAGGCAAAGGGCTTTCAGAATAAAAAAGAGTTTGAAAAGAAAGTTTCCCGGGATATTTTGGGAGGAATTTCTATTTTTGGTTTGTACTCCATTCCCTGCCCTCTCCCCAGTGTTTTCCTTGTTCATCTTGAGAGCTTCTCTGACTTCTGTCAGATACTTTGTCCTTTATTCATTCATCATGCCTTTGCATTTACTGTAATTAAATCTTCATTGATTTGACACAAACCAACAGCTGCATTCCACTGTGGAAGTCAACTGAAAAAGAGATGCCATCTACTAAGCATGGGTGATACACTTGAGAGTGCAGATGACGTGTTAAAGTCTCTTAGCGTTTCTGTACCTCTTCAAGCACAGTATCAATTAAATCTTCACACTTAGGCAGAGCTCCCATTTGATAGGCTGCCAATAAAGTCTCTGCAGGACAATGACCTATAAAGAAGCAGCTACACTTAGATCCTCTGTTTTAACTAGGGGTTTGTATTAAGAGGAATCTTTGATGTGGAAATCTTTTTTTTTTTTTTTTTTTCCTTTGAAATTCATCCTCTTGGCTTGGTTTTCAGAAGCAATATTTTTGTACTTTATTTAGCAGATCAATTCATAGAACCACAGAAATGTCAGGGTTGGAAGGGACCTCAAGGATCTTCCAGTGTCAACCTCCCCTGCCATATGCAAGGACACCTCACGCTACATCAGGTTGCTCACAGCCACATCCAGCCTTAAAAACCTCCAGGGATGAGGCTTCCACCACCTCCCTGGGCAACCTCTTCCAGTGTCTCACCAGCCTCATGCTGAAGAACTTCCTCCTAAACCTCTAATCTAAATCTCTCCTGCTCTAGCTTGGATCCAGCACCCCCCAGTCCTATCACTACCAGGCAAGCAGCAGCAGAAGGAGAGGACACAGTCTCAAGCTGTGCCAGGGGAGGTCTAGGCTGGGTGTGAGCAGGAAGTTCTTCACAGAGAGAGATTTGCCATTGGGATGTGCTGCCCAGAGAGGTGGTGGAGTCACCATCCCTGGAGATGTTCAAGAGAAGCCTGGATGAGGCACTTGGTGCCATGGTCTGGTTGATTGGATAGGGCTGGGTGATAGGTTGGACTGGAGGATCTTGGAGGTCTCTTCAACCTGGTTGCATCTATGATTCTATGATTCTACCTGACACCCTAAAAAGTCCCTCCCCAACTTTCTTGTAGCCCCCTTCAGATACTGGAAGGCCACAATTAAGTCACCTCAGAGCCTTCTCTTCTCCGGACTGAACAACCCCAACTCTTTCAGTCTGTCCCCATAGGAAAGGTGCTTCAGCAGGGGAGATTTAGGTTGGGCATTAGGAGGAAGTTCTGCACACTGAAGGTGGTGAAATACTGGAACAGGTAGGCCAGAGATGTGGTTGAGGCCCCATCCCTGGTCACATTCAGAGTCAAACTTGATGGGGCTCTGAGCAACCTGATCTAGTTGGAGATGTCCTTGCTCACTGCAGCTGGGTTGGACAAGATGACCACTGAGGGTTCCTTCCAACCTAATGCATTCTGTGATTCTGTGATTTATCAGGTGTCTGCCAGGCTTTTGTTTTCCTGTCAGGGCAGGGCAGTTGTACCTGCCACAGGAACCACGCCAGGAGTTGGTGTCAAGTTTGCACATCAGGATGTCTGGAATACATTGCTGGGCACACAGGTTGCACAGAATCATTGCATCACTCAATATCTGCCTAGGCTTTGTCTCTCTGCAAAGGTATGGAAGCTCCTTTGTTGCCTTCATGCTACAGTTTGGATGCCCAGGTTAAAATATAATAGAACATCTTCCTTCCTTCCCTCTGAATTCCTTCCCTCCAAATTCATTCCTTCCCCCGTCCCTCCCTCCCTCCCTCCCTCCCTCCCTCCCTTCCTTCCTTCCTTCCTTCCTTCCTTCCTTCCTTCCTTCCTTCCTTCCTTCCTTCCTTCCTTCCTTCCTTCCTTCCTTCCTTCCTTCCTTCCTTCCTTCCTTCCTTCCTTCCTTCCTTCCTTCCTTCCTTCCTTCCTTCCTTCCTTCCTTCCTTCCTTCCTTCCTTCCTTCCTTCCTTCCTCCCTTCCAAATTCTTTCTTTCACTTCCTACCAGAGGGTTTGCAAATTCTCTCCTTTTTTTCCAGTTTTGTTCATTCTTTCTCACAGCAAACCCACCCAGATTTCAGGGCAATCTGGAGAGGAGGCCTGCACAGCACAACAGAAGGAAAATAACAGAAAGAAAATAAGAGTAGAGAATTGCTTTGCTTGCAGGAGGAAATGCTTCTGGATTGTAAGTTATTAAACCAATCACTTATCACTGTGAAAGCAGTGGAAGAAGTATTGCTCCCTCCTCCATGCTCTTCTTCTTCATGGAATGACTCTTCCTGAATGTACCTGAATACTCCTGTTAATAGAATAATTAGTTTCATAGGCATTGCTGAGCTAATTGAATACTTATAAATATTTATAACACTTTGCATAATATCCATAGATTAAAAAAAAGATAAATTTAATGGTAAGCTCCTTTCTTTAACTGCATTTTATTTTTTTCAGCATGATCTAACCAGGAATAGGAAGGTTTAAATGTAGCTTTCATAGTAAGGAGCAACCAAAGAATCAATTGGCTTGAGAGCAGCACTGGAGAAAAGGCCTTGGGGGTGCTGGGGGAGGAGAAGCTCAACAGGAGCCAGCAGTGAGCACTTGCAGCCCAGAGAGCCAAGCAGAGCCTGGGCTGCAGCAGGAGAAGTGTGGCCAGCAGGGCCAGGGAGGGGATTCTCCCCCTCTGCTCCACTCTGCTGACACCACACCTGGAGTACTGCATCCAGTTCTGGAGCCTCTGTTCCAGGAAGGATCTGGAGGTGCTGGAATCTGTCCAGAGAAGGACCATGAGGATGAGCAGAGGGCTGGAGCTGCTCTGCTCTGAGGGCAGCCTGAGAGAGTTGGGGTTGTGCAGTCTGGAGAGGAGAAGGCTCCCAGGAGACCTTTTGTGGCCTTCCAGGATCTGAAGGGGGCTACAAGAAAGCTGGAGAGGGACTTTTGAGGATGTCAGGGAGTGATAGGAATGGGGGTGAAAGGAGCAAAACTAGAAATGGGGAGATTCAGATTGGATGTTAGGAAGTTCTTCCCCATGAGGGTGGTGAGACACTGGCAGAGGTTGCCCAGGGAGGTGGTGGAAGCCTCACCCCTGGAGGTTTTTGCAGCCAGGCTGGAGGTGGCTGTGAGCAACCTGCTGTAGTGTGAGGTGTCCCTGCCCATGGCAGGGGTTGGAACTGGATGATCCTTGAGGTCCCTTCCAACCCTGACAATTCTGTGGTTCTGTGAAAAATTTCCTCAGCTGTACCTGCTCTGTTTTACCAACAGACTCATTTTCTCAGCCTTTGATTTGCCTTTTCCAGCTTGTGCTTACACCAGCCTCATGCTGCCAAGATGTGAGGTGCATTGTGTCTGTGTTTGGATTATTTTTGTTGCCCCCAGGCTTCCTAATAGGTTCACAGACAGATTCAGACCATTTAATTCAGAGCCCTGAAACAGGCACTATTGCTGCAGAGACAACCCCTCACTGCAATGGTGTCACTGAGCTGCCCAGGCACCTTATCTAAGCCATGCTCAGCACCTCTCAAGGGTGATGCTGTGCCCCTGTTGCTGAGTATGAAGCCATTACATGGTGAGAAATGCCAAGGAGAAGGATGTGTTCCACCTCTTACCCCTCTTGAGACCATGGATCTGTACATGCAAAGCTGGATTCATCACTGCAAAGGGCCAGTGCTTAGCAGAAGGAACAAAGTGAAAAGCAAAGCCAGTTCAGGCTCCTGGGAGGCAGATGGAATTTCTTACAAAGAATAAATTCTGTGTCTGTGTCACCTGTAGACCTCCTGTTCCTCCTCATGCTTATACAGAGCTCTTGGGAGACCTTGGCTGGGGCATTTCAGGTAGCTGCCTGGGTGAGGGGGAAGAACACCAGAGCACATCAGCCTCTCCTGGGAGCTGCTGCCTGAGTCAGAAAAGCTCAGCTTCAACTTCTCAGGGAGTTTTGTGTCTGTCTTTGCTTGGTGAGAAGACTTTTGGGGGAAGGCATATCTCAGACAAACAGTAACAGCAGTAGAGACAGAGGGAGAAGTCAGGCTCCATGGAGGAGTGTTTTGGGAATTCAACAAGGAGCAAAAATCCTAAATCTTTCCTGCCTGAAATGGCTCTGGATGTTGAGTGGTGAAAGAAAAGAGCAGTCCCAGCTGTAGTTCTGCTCCATTAGATGTTTGCCCACACCCAGCTGCTGGCAGGTTTGCTGTTGTCTGCTAACCTCTCAGCTTCCTAACCCCCAAGGTGCCTGTGGCAGCCTACAGTGTCACCCAGTTGTTACCTGCCAGCCTGAACCTTCTGCTTCAGTCCAGCAGCTCCCTCAACATGCTAAAAGGGGCTGAGAATTCTGACCCAAGACCATTTCACATTTGTCCATTAAAAGGAGGAAAATGCTGGGGCTCAGAGCTTAGTACTGGGTCGGTCTTGCAGCCAGTATGAAAATACTGTTCTGTGAGCAGGATGGAGGGGAGAGAGGGAAGCTGAAGCTCTCAATCACACATGAAATGGAGGAAGGACTGCAGGCTGAGGCTGTGACTGGCTGCTCTTCAGTTATATTGAACTCTCTGTGGGAGGTCATCTTTCATGTTCTCCTCCATCTCCCAGTGTCACAGGCAAGCTTGATCAGACCATGTCATTGCAACAGTTCCCAGTCCAAGGTCTGCATTATCACAGATCATAGCATCCTAGAATGGCTTAAGTTGGAAGGGACCTTAGAGATTGTCTACTCCAACCTCCCTCCATGGGCAGGGATGTCTCTCAACTCATCCAGCCCAGCCTTCAACACGCCCCAGGAAGGAGACATCCACAGCCTCCCTGGGCAACTTACTCCACAGTCTCACCACCCTTGTATCTTTCTATTCCCAGCCTCTCCATGAGCTGGATCCTGTTATTCTGCTGTTCATGGCTTCTTACTTCTAGAGGTCCATAAGCAAGATGCAAGTTGAGCTGCTGCAGAGGAGGACAAGGAAGCTGGGAAGGGTCTGGAGAGCAACTGAAGGAGCTGGGGATGGTTGGTGTGAAGAAGAGGAGGCTGAGGAGAGACCTCATTGCTGTCTACAACTACCTGAAAGGAGGTTGTGGAGAGGTTGGTGCTGGTCTCTTCTCACAGGTAATTAGTGATGGAACAAGAGGGAATGGCCTCAAGCTGCAGCTGGACAGTAGGAAACATTTTTCCCAGCAAGAGTGGTCAGGGATTGGAATGTGCTGCCCAGGGAGGTGGTGGAGTCCCCAAGCCTGGCTGTGTTTCAAGGTGGTTTGGATGTGGTGCTTGGGGCTATGGCTTAGGCGTGGGCCTTGTAGAGTAGCTGGTTGGACTTGGTGATCCTGAGGCTCTTTTCCAAGCTGAATGTTTCTGGGATTCTGTGGTAAGTTCTCAGACTGTGCTCCACATAGCATCTGTGCCACACAGCCTGCCTCCTGGGGTTGCACAGAGAGCCTTCAACAAGCAGTGTGTGCAGAAGCTGTTAAATAAAAGGAAACAAACCCCAGCCATCCTGGACTGATGAGATGGTAGCAAATGACTGCATCACCAAGATAGCTGTAGGCAGTGTCTCACTTTATGGCTGGCACTTGATATTAAAGTAAAACTGCTCTGCGTTAATAAGATCCCTTTGGATTTAACTGCTCAGAGCCTTTGTAAAAACCCAGTTCCAAAGACTTGATATCAGGAGGCAGTGCTGGTCACTAGGGAGGGCAACCAAGCCAGTGACAGGTTTCTTTTTCTGACTTGTTTGTCTACAGTGCACATACCCAGGTGGCTTTTGCTTTCATTAGTGTCTTTCCCCCCTTCTCCTTTGGAACAGAGATAAATCTGAGTCACTTTGGTTGGAAAAGACCTTTGAGGTCATTGCATCCAACCATTCTCTAGCTGTGCCGTGGCTGGTACTAAGCCATGTCCCTCAGCACCACAAGTCTGCCTCTCTGAAACTCCTCCAGGGATGGGGATTTAATCACACAGAATGGTGACCACAGAAGGGACCTCCAAAGGTCGTCTAGTCCAACCCCATCTAGTCCATCTCCCTGTTCCAGTCTTTGAGAACCCTTTCAGTCAAGAAGTTTCTTCTAATACCCAACCTAAACCTCCCCTGCTGCAACCTGAGGCCATTTCCTCTTCTCCTATCAGTTGTTACTAGGGAGAAGACACCAACCCCCACCTCACTCAACCTCCTTGCAAGGAGCTGTACAGAGCAATGAGGTCACCCCTGAGTCTCCTCCTCTCCAGACTGAACAACCCCAATGCCTTCAGCTCTTCCTCAGCAGACCATTCTCCAGACCCTTCACCAGCTTGGTTGCCCTTCTCTGGACACACTCCAGCACCTCACAAGGAACAAGGGGTCCAAAACTGAATCCAGTACTCAAGGTGTGGCCACAGCAGTGCTGGGTACAGGAGGGTGACCACTTCCCTGGAGAGAGTCACAGAATCGCTTTGGTTGGACACAGACCTGTAAGGTCACAGAGTCCAGCCTTCAACATGAAAGTAATTTCAAACTTAACCTCCTTCCTAATACAAGGACTGACTGGAATCATAGAATCACAGAATCACAGAATCACAGAATCACAGAATCATAGAATCATAGAATCAGTCAGGGTTGGAAGGGACCACAAGGATCAGCCAGTTCCAACCCCGCCTGCCATGGGCAGGGACACCTCACACTACATCAGGCTGGACAGAGCCTCATCCAGCCTGGCTGCAAACACCTCCAGGGATGGAGCCTCAACCAACTCCCTGGACAACCCATTCCAGGCTCTCACCACTCTCATGGGGAAGAATTTTGTCCTCACATCCAGTCTGAATCTCCCCACTTCCAGCTTTATTCCATTCCCCCCAGTGCTATCACTACCTGATAGCCTAAAAAGTCCCTCCCCAGCTTTCTTGTAGCCTACTTCAGATACTGGAAGGCCACAAGAAGGTCACCTCAGAGCCTTATTTTCTCCAGACTGAACAGCCCCAACTCTTTCAGTCTGTCCTCCTAGGAGAGCAGCTCCAGCCCTCTGCTCATCCTGGTGGCCCTTCTCTGGACACCTTCCAGCATGTCCATATCCCTCTTGTAACAGAGGCTCCAGAACTGGATGCAGTACTCCAGGTGGGGTCTCAGCAGAGCAGAGCAGAGGAGGAGAATCACCTCCCTTGACCTGCTGACCACACTTCTCCTGATTGAAATAATCAAGAAGTTCCAGAAGTACAGAAGTTCATACATCCAGATACTAATCAGGGACCTGGACACTACTGAGCTATGCTTTGGAGCGCCTCAGCTAGGTGCTGAATGTGGGAATGCTTCCATGGTGAATACTGTGCCTCTCATGAGTGAGCCAAGGCATCCAGATGAGCTGCTGACGGCAAGGAGCCACACTGGAACCTGGATCTAGTTGAAAAGAAGTGAGAAGTGGTTTCATGGCAACTGCTAAGTCAAATTATTCCATGCTGCACACAGAGAGGGATGTAATGAAATGTAGGCAGTATGGGGATGAAGATGACTGGTTCCAGAAAGCAGGCATCTGATGAGCAAGTGCTGGTGCAGAGCAGACTATGTCTGGGCACACACAGACAGATCACAGTCTCACAGTGTATCAGAGGTTGGAAGGGACCTCCAGAGATCATCAGGTCCAACCCCCCTGCCAGAGCAGCATCACTCAGGGTAGTCTGCACAGGAATGCATCCAGGTGGGGTTGGAAAGTCTCCAGAGAAGGAGACTCCACAACCCCCCTGGGCAGCCTGCTCCAGGGCTCTGTCACCCTCACATCAAAGAAATTTCTCCTCATGTTGAGCTGAAATCTTCTATGATCAAGTTTGAACCCATTGTTCCTTGGCTTATTACTGTGCACACCAAAAAGAGCCTGGACCCCTCCTGACACATAAGCTGAGTGGTAGCTTGGGCATTGCAGTGCTGGAACTCCTGAGCTCTGGTTCAGTTCATTGCACTCAGCAGGACAGGTCATAAAATCACAGAATGGTTCGGATTGGAAAGGACCTTAAAGCTCATCCAGTTCCAACCCTCTGCCATGGGCATGCACACCTCCCACCAGCCCAGGCTGCTCGGGGCCTCATCCAGCCTGGCCTTGAACACCTCCAGGGAGGATACATCCGTAGCTTCTCTGGACAACCTGTTCCAGTGTCTCACCACTCCCCTTGGAAAGAATTTCTTCCTAATCTCCAGTCTAAATCTCCCCTCTTCCAGGTCAAATCCATCCCTTCATCCTATCACTACAAGCCCTTGTAGAAAGTTCCTCCCCAGCTTTCTTGTAGGTCCTCTTCAGGTACTGCTCTAAGGTCTCCCCAGAGCCTTCCCTCCAGTGTGTCACCCAGACCACACAGCCTGGTGCCATCTGCACACTTGGTCTGTGCATGCATTTAATTGTAAACACAGCTCAGCTTTCCAGGAAGGTCATAGTAAGGCCATCATTATCTCATTAAGCAAATTGTTCCACTATCTGATCAAGCTTCGAGTTCAGTACTTCCATTTCCTCTCTAATATCTAAATGGACAGTGCAAAATTATCATCAGCTGGGATCACTCAGGGAAGTGCTACCTACAGGCAGCAAAACTGCCCAGGCTCACAGATTAATTAGGGTCTGGCTAATTAGCTGTGCTCTTTTCTGATGTTGTTGCCTTTCTTGCATGGTTGTTTTACTGAAAGTCTTTAAGATATCCTAAATATCAGCACAGGCTGGGGGATGAGGAGCTTGAGAGCAGCCCTGCAGAGAAGGACTTGGGGAGAAGCTGGACAGGAGACAACAATGGGCACTGGCAGCACAGAAAGCCAATGGCAGCCTGGGCTGCATCCAAAGCAGTGTGGCCAGAGATGGAGAGGTGATCCTGCCCTTGTGCTCTGCTCTGCTCTGGTGAGACCTTATCTGCAGTGCAGTGTCCAGCTCTGGAGCCCTCCACACAGGAAGGACATGGACCTGATGGAGTGGATCCAGAGGAGGCCACAAAAATGATCAGGGAGCTGGAGCAGCTCTGCTGCAAGGAGCCTGGAGAAGAGAAAGCTCTGAGGAGACCTAATAGCAGCCTGCCAGGACCTGAAAGGGACTACAAGAAGGTTGCAGAGGGACTGTTTCCAGAGGCCTGCAGGGAGAGGACAAGGGGTAATGGTTTGAAATTAAAGAAGAGCAGATTTAAATTGGATGTTAGGAAAAATTATGCACTATGAGGGTGGTGGAACAGTGCAACAGGTTGCCCATAGAGGTAGCTGAAGCCCCATCCCTGGAGATATTCAAGGTGAGGCTCTACAGGGCTCTGAGTAACCTAATCTGGTGAAGGATGTCCTCACTGTGTGGGGATTGGACTGGGTGACCTTTGGAGGTTCCTTCCAACCAATGCCACTCCATGATTCTAAGATTCACTCTCTTCTGCAGGGGAGAAATTCAAGAGATATAAATCCACACTGTGATTGAACAAAGTCCACTCCACTAGGGGAGGAGAGAAACATCATTAAGAGAGGAGAAAACACCCAGGAACAAAACAAGGGTGAGAAGATCTGAATTTATGTGTTGGTTTATGCTTTATGCTGAGACAAAAGGCTTTGATTTCTCCCTCCAATTTGTGATGCTCAGGAGGTGAAACCCTGCTTGGTTCAAATATGTGACTCAGAACCATCATGTTTTGTTTTTTTTCACTCATCAGGTAATAAGTTAGAGATTAATTATGCAATGAAGAAAATAGAGATTGGATCCTTTAGTTCTTACTGCCTCCCTGACAACGTGGCCATAGCTACACTTAGGACATTTGAATAGAAGAAGAATCATGGTTCCAGTTGGAAAAGACCTCCAAGATCAAGTCCAACCATCCACCCACCACCACCATGCCCACTAAGCCATGTCCCCAAGTGCCATGCCTACACATTTTCTGAACACCCCCAGGGATGGGGACTCCACCACCTCCCTGGGCAGCCTGTGCCAATGCCTGACCACTCCTGCAGGAAAGACATTTTCCCTAATATCCAAACTGAACCTCCCCTGGTGCACAGAAAAAAAAAAATAAACAAACAAACAAAAGTAGAATATGAATGGTGCAGAGACTTCTGGAGAGGCCATTCTCAGAGCTAAATAAAGAGTTATGGACCATGTCCCATGGGCTCTGTTGGCCAGGAGAATCACTTAGCAAGGCAGAGAGTCTCAGAGCACATGTAGCCAAGGCACACAAGCAAGAAACAAAGAATCAATTGGGTGCTTTATCAACACAGTATTCAATTAAATTGCTAGGTCAAGAGAACTTCTCCTTCCTCTCTACTCTGCCCTGCTGAGGCCACATCTGGAATATTGTGTGAAGTTCTGGGCCCCTCAGCTCAAGAAGGACCTCAGGGAGCTGCTTGAGAGAGTCCAGCACAGAGCCACAAAGCTGCTGAAGGCAGTGGAACATCTTCCTGATGAGCAGAGCCTGAGGGAGCTGAGGGCTCTGGAGCTTGGAGAAAAGGAGCCTGAGAGGTGACCTCATTGCTGGGGATAAAGATGTGCAGGGGGAGTGCCCAGAGGCTGGAGCCAGGCTCTGCTGGGTGATGCCCAATGCCAGCACAAGGGGCAGTGGTGGAAGCTGAGGCAGAGGAAGTTCCATGGAAACAGGAGGGAAAAGTTTTTCCCCGTGAGGGTGACAGAAGACTGGAACAGGCTGCCCAGGGGGGTTGTGGAGCCTCCCCCTCTGGAGATATTCAAGACCTGCCTGGATGTGTTCCTGTGTGACCTGCTGTAGGTGACCCTGCTCTGGCAGGGGAGTTGGACTGGATGATCCTTCAAGGTCCCTTCCAACCCCTAACATTCTGTGATTCTGTGATTCTATGCCAGGACATGTTCCCAAGTTTCAAGCAATGCATACTGTGGCTTTTGTGAGGCAGAATTTCTGTCACAGCCAGATCTTTCCTGCACTGAGGGGTCCATTAGTTTCTCAAGTCTAAGTTACTTTTTCACATCACCAAAATTCTGTGACAAGAAATTCCACAGGCTGAACAAGATGTCATGCTGTTGCTTTTCCCTCATTTTCAGCCAGCCAATTTCTCATCTCTCTACATGAGCCTGCCTCAATTTAGAGGGGGAAAAAAAATGGACAGTTTTTTCCTATTCACTTTTTCAGTTTTCCACTGACACATGAGTGTATGAGTGTCAGGGCACAACTCATTCAACATATTCTCACTTGCACTCTGGGATAGGACAAGGGGCAATGGATGGAAACTGCAGCACAGGAGGTTTCACCTCAACAGGAGGAGGAACTTCTGCATTGTGAGGGTCACAGAGCCCTGAAGCAGGCTTCCCAGAGAGGTTGTGGAGTCTCCTTCTCTGGAGACTTTCCAGCCCTGTCTGGATGTGTTCCTGTGTGACCTGTGCTGGATTCTATGGTCCTGCTCTGGCAGGGGATTGGACTGGAAGATCTGTCCTGTGAGGACAGACTGAGAGAGTTGGGGCTGTTCAGTCTGGAGAGGAGAAGTCTATGATGAGACCTTATTGTGACCTTACAGTATCTGAAGGGGGGCTGCAAGAAAACTGGGGAGGGACTTTTTAGGGTGTCAGGCAGTGATAGGACTGGGGAGAATGAAAAAAAAAATAGGTAGGGATAGGAGTGGGGGGGAATGGGTATATTCAGATTGGATGTTAGGAAGAAGTTGTTCCCCATGAGGGTGGTGAGACACTGGCACAGGTTGCCCAGGGAGGTGGTGGAAGCCTCATCCCTGGAGGTTTTTGCAGCCAGGCTGGATGTGGCTGTGAGCAACCTGCTGTAGTGTGAGGTGTCCCTGCCCATGGCAGGGGGGTTGGAACAGGATGATCCTTGAGGTCCCTTCCAACCCTAACCATTCTCTGATTGTATGATCTGCAGAGGTCCCTTCTAACCCCTAACATCTTCTGATCCTGTGATCCTAGGAGTTATTATTTCTTAATTTTATGAACCTTCTATTAAATAAAGTATGAGCCTGAACATGGAGATGTTTGTAGAGCTTAACTAGGAGTAAAGAAGGTGAGCTGGTGATCTAAGAAGTGAAGAAAGAGATGAGAGAGAGGAGGGAAAAAATGGAGTGAAAGCTAGAAAACACATTTTGCAGTTGTCTTGTTGCACAGAGAGGAGAGTTGGTCCAGCACTCCAGCTCTGAACTCTGCTGAACTTTGCTTTGCTGTATTATCAAATTCATGCAGCTTCAAACACAACAATTCAGACTCCCTTCTGTTCCTGCTCCCTCCAACACTTGGCACAAGAATTACAGCCTGCTGCCAGGGATCCTGATGGTCTTTTCTAATGCCAGTTGTTGTGGACATTGCCCCTGCAGGGCAGGTATGACAGCACCTATTTATAATTGGGAAGTTAATTGTGACTTGCTTGACTTTGCTCAGCAAGACAACATGGGAGCTCAGCAGAGATCCTGCAGACCTTCCTCACTGTCTAGACAGAAAGATTCTTGTGGCTGCTGCAGTGAAGAAGCAACAGCAGTAAGTAAAGCTGGGAGTGGAGGGGTAAACATCACCTTCTGTCTTTCTCTTCAACAGCAATAGAAAAGGAACCTTGGGATCTTTCAATACCTCTGGAAACTTATTCTTCTTGAAAAAATATCTATTCCCTCTCTATATATGTTATTTATCAATAATTATGTGACAAGAAGGACAAAGGAAGTGATTGTCCCTCTGTACTCAGCACTGGTCAGGCCACACCTGGAGTACTGAGTCCCTCACTACAAGAAAGATACTAAGGAGCTGGAGCAGGGCCAAAGAAGGACAACAAAGCTGGGCTGGGGAAGGGTCTGCAGAACAGGGCTGGGGAGGAGCAGATGAGGCAACTGGGGGTGTTTAGTCTGGAGAAAAGAAGGCTGAGGGGAGACTTTCTGGGTCTCTAGGATTTTGTGAAGAACTTCCTCCTAATATCCAAAAAAAAAAAAAAAAAGGAAAAAAAAAGTTCTTCACAGAGAGGGTGATTGCCCATTGGAATGGGCTGCCCAGGGAGGTGGTGGAGTCACCATCCCTGGAGACATTCAAGAGAAGCCTGGATGAGGCACTTGGTGCCATGGTCTGGTTGATTGCTTAGGGCTGGGTGATAGGTTGGACTGGAGGATCTTGGAGGTTTCTTCCAACCTGGTTGATTCTATGATTCTATGATTCTATGATTCCATGAAAGGAGGTTGAAGTCAGGTGGGGATTGGGCTCTTCTCCTTTGTAATAAGTGATAGAACAAAAGGAAACAGCCTGGAGTTGCACCAGGGGAGGTTTAGGTTGGATATTAGAAGAAACTTCTTCACTGAAAGGGTTCTCAAATATTGGAACAGGTTGTCCAAGAAGGTGGTGGAATCCCCATCCCTGGAGGTGTTTTCAAAAAGGCCAAGATGTGCTGAGGGCCATGGGTTAGCAGCAGCCTTGGTAGAGTCAGAGAATGGTTGGACTGGAGTGGTTGTCTGCATGACTGTGATCATCCCAATCTTCCTTAACCTTTTTTACGGTGCTCTGTAGGACCTACTTTATGTCTTCACTTCCAAAGGGTGAGGAGAATTTTAGTTATAAATCCAAATCAGTCCTGTGTTCTCTTCCCTTGCACTCACAATTAATTTGGCATTGCTTCCTTGCTCTGGCTTTATGAACTTGATGACTGGAGGAAGAGATTTCTTCCCAGACAGAGAAATAAAAGACAAAAGATAGGAAGGGAGAGGCAGCATTCCTGGTTTCCTACCATCACAGAATCTGTAATTGCAGTTTGTGAACCACCTGAAAGTGAAGAGGCTCAGGGAGTGTTCCTTAAGACCCAGAGACTCAGTAGGAACCTTCTTCATGCCATTTCTCTCTCCTCTCTCTCATCCTTTGTCACACAGACTGACCATTATCTGTCTCCTCAGGCATTAGAACAAGCCAAATGCCATGAGGACAAAAGTCTGTGAACCTCAAAGCCTAAAATTTGCCTGAGGAAGACAGCATGAGCAGGAAAGGTCAAAGCAGCAACTAATGCCTTGCTCTTGATGGCCCTTTGGCTTTTGCCAGCTTCCAGCCCCTTGTAAATGTATCATCAAGCACAGAGGTGTTTAGGAGCCAGTCCTCAGAGCCTGCCTGCCTCAGGCATAGCCTTTCCTTTCCTGCTGTTCTGAAAGGTTAGCAACAGAGCTCAGGCCAGGTGTGAGAAATGCTGCTGCAGAGGCACATCCCACCTGGATAAATCATTCTTTTCCCCTGGGTGCCTTTTAAGAAACCACAAGGGTTCCAGCACAGCAGCCTCACAGCTTATTTCCCAGCCTGGCCATGGACATTTCTTCTGCCCTTGCTGACTGGCCTGGCCATCCATCATGTCAGAGCCAAGGGACCTGCAAGGTGAGCACTGGGAGCTGTCTTCTCACCTGCCTGCCCCTATGACTGCAAAACACAGCAGCTGTCCCTGTGACAGGCATTGCTCAATTTGCTCCAAGGTAGGCTAAAGGTGAGGAGGGGTTTACACTGAAAGTGGAGAGATTCAGATTAGGTATCATAGAACCATAGAATCAGTCAGGGTTGGAAGGGACCACAAGGATCATCCAGTTCCAACCCCCCTGCCATAGGCAGGGACACCTCACACTAGATCCAGCCTGGCCTTAAACACCTCCAGGGATGGAGCCTCAACCATCTCACTGGGCAACCCATTCCAGGCTCTCACCACTCTCATGGAGAAAAAGTTTTTTACACTGAGAGTGGGAGACCCTGGCCTAGGTTGCCAAGAGAGGTGGTGCTCCATCCCTAGTACCATCCCAGGTCAGGTTGTTTGGGACCATGCAGCCTGCTCTAGCTGAAGGTGTCCCTGCTGACTGCAGAGGGATAGGGCCAGATGAGCTCTAGAGGTCCCTTCCCAGCCACACCATTTGCAAAGCTGTCAGAAGCCATTCTGCTGAGACCAACAGAAGAGGCTTTGTCTCACTGCAGCCAAAATAACTCAGAGCTGTTATGAGCAAGCCAGAAGAAGGGGGACAGTTAGGTCAGCCTTCTGCTATTGCTGCATTTTCCTTGAAGCTTGAGATATTCTCCACCTTTACTCAGCCTGAGTTTTACTCTCTGACATGGTGGGACTCATTCTGCTTTCTTTCTCAGCACCACTGAGAAATGATAGCACTATATGAATCACTATGATGTGATATGAGATGAGATGATTCATATCCAGCCTGAATCTCTCCACTGTCAGTTTAAACCCATCACCTACTTCACTTAGACTTTTCCCCTCACTTTTTTTCCCCTCCTTTTTTTTTCCCCCCCTCTATTGTTCCTCATGGTTCAGTGGGGAAATGACAGCAAGCATACACCCCAAGTCTCACCTCTAGGTGAATTTTGTAGCATTGGTAGAAAAGGAAATCTCAATTCCACCACCTCTGTCTTTTCCCTGCTCTTCTCCAACATATGTTCTTGTTTCAGTCCTAAAGGGAGGTTGATCTGCTCTGCCCCACAAGCTTTGCCTCACCAGCCTGTTTCACATCAGCTTGATCTGTCAGGCAACAAAAAGCAATGGGGAGAAGATGATGACTTAATCCAGCATCTGTTGAAGTCTGTGGCCACTTTTGCTTTTAGATCAAGGCTTAAATCCTGATTCCTAAAAGCAGCTTCAACATTTAATCCTTGGAGGAAAGAAAAGAAAGGACATGAGTCAAGTGCAATCAAACCCTGGCATTTTTGTGTTTGGAGGTCATGTCAGCCTGGAAGGAAAAGCTCTGCTTGACCTATGCTGTGGAAGCTGCTGCAGTGGTGGTGAGAGGCAAGCAAGCAGGACGAGTCCCACCATGTCAGAGAGTAAAACTGAGGCTGAGTAAAGGTGGGAAACACATCAGGCTTCAAGGAAAATACAGCAATTGTGACCTAATTGTGCCTCTTCTGGCTGGGTTGTAACAGCTCTGAGTTATTTTGGCTGCAGTGAGACAAAGCCTCTTCTGTTGGTCTCAGCAGAATGGCTTTTGACAGCTTTGCAAATGGTGTGGCTGGGAAGGGACCTCTAGAGCTCATCTGGTCCTACCCCTCTGCAGTCAGCAGGGACATCTTCAGCAGGAGCAGGCTGCTTGGTCCCAAGCAACCTGACCTGGGATGGTACCAAGGATGGAGCACCACCTCTCTTGGCAACCTGGGCCAGTGTCTCCCACTCTCAGTGTCAAAAATTTCTTCATATCCAGTCTGAATCTCTCCACTTTCAGTTTAAACCCATCGCCTTTAGCCTACCTGTTTCAGGTAGCACTCTCATGCCCATTGCCTACATGAAACTGGAAGTTTCACCTGGTAGCTGTGGATGGTTTCACAGCAGTGCTTGCTGCAGACTGTCCTCAAAGAAAGAAACCCAAACATTATTTTTTTTTTTTTTTAAAGGAAGCATTTCACATCATAACAGATCTGATATGCAGTCAAAAAACACTGCTAGGACAGGAGATGGGCTGGCAGTGCTCCTCACACATCCAGCCTTCAGTTCTGCTTGATCTGCAGGGTCAGCTCCCTGGAGAAAAGGAGCCTGAGAGGTGACCTCGTTGCTGGGGATAAAGATGTGCAGGGGGAGTGCCCAGAGGCTGGAGCCAGGCTCTGCTGGGTGATGCCCAATGCCAGCACAAGGGGCAGTGGTGGAAGCTGAGGCAGAGGAAGTTCCATGGAAACAGGAGAAAGAGTATTTTTCCCTGTGAGGGTGACAGAGCCCTGGAAGAGGCTGCCCAGGGGGGTTGTGGAGTCTCCCTCTCTGGAGATATTTAAGACCTGCCTGGATGTGTTCCTGTGTGACCTCCTCTAGGTGACCCTGCTCTGGCAGGGGGGTTGGATTGGATGAGCTTTGGAGGTCATTACCATCCCCTAACATTCTGTGATGCTGTGATTTGTGTGTGCTAAGAGGCTCTGAGTTTGGCAGATACTTTGCATGAATGCAGATATCTACAGAAGGGAGTTTCTTGGCAGGATCAGGACCTTTGGAACAATCCTGAAATAGACCACACAGCTGGAATGAGCAGCTTGAACATATTCGGTGTCCATGAGTCCCCCAGAGATCAGTGTCCCCCAGGGATCAGAACTGGGTCCAATCTTTTTTAATATCTTTATTGATGATCTGGATGAGGGGATTGAGTCCACCATTAGGAAGTTTGCAGGCAACACCAAGTTGGGAGCAAGTGTGTATTTGTTAGAGGGTAGGAGGCTCTGCAGAAGGACCTTACCAGGCTGGACAGATGGGCAGAGTCCAAGGGCATGGAACTGAACAAGTCTGAGTGCCAGGTTCTACACTTTGGCCACAGCAACCCCATGTAGTGCTACAGGCTGGGGACAGAGTGGCTGGAGAGCAGCCAGGCAGAGAGGGACCTGGGGGTGCTGGGTGACAGCAGCTGAACAGGAGCCAGCAGTGTGCCCAGGTGGCCAAGAAGGCCAATGGCATCCTGGCCTGCATCAGCAATAGTGTGGCCAGCAGGAGCAGGGAAGTCATCCTGCCCTATGCTCAGCACTGCTCAGGCCACACCTTGAGTGCTGTGTCCAGTTCTGGACTCCTCAGTTTAAGAAGGACATTGAGATGCTGGAAGGTGTTCAGAGAAGGGCAACAAAGCTGGGGAGGGGTCTGGAGCACAGCCCTGTGAGGAGAGGCTGAGGGAGCTGGGGGTGTTTAGCCTGGAGAAGAGGAGGCTCAGGGCAGACCTCATTGCTCTCTACAACTACCTGAAGGGAGGTTGTAGCCAGGTGGGGGTTGGGCTCTTCTCCCAAGCATCCAGTGACAGAAGGAGAGGCCACAGTCCCAAGCTGCACCAGGGGAGGTTTAGGCTGGATGTTCGGAAGAAATTCTTCCCAGAAAGAGAGGCTGGCCATTGGAATGTGCTGCCCAGGGAGGTGGTGGAGGATGAGGCACTTGGTGCTATGGTTTAGTTGGTTAGATGGTGTTGGGTGATAGGTTGGGCTTGATGATCTCAAAGGTCTTTTTCAGCCTGATTAATTCTGATTCTGATTGAATAGAAAATATCTAACAGCAAGATGGTCACTCAGAGACAGTCCTTCAGGGCTTCAGCTCACCTCTTTCAGACTTCCACCTCAGTTAAGATGATTTGCCTTCTGCAAATCCTTGTGCTTCGACCACAGCCAGTGTTTAAACAAGCTACTTACCCTGGGCACACACAGTTGTGTGGATGGATGATTCCCATCCAAAACAAACAAAAAAAAAGATAATGTGACTGTACAATGTAACTAATATTTTAATGATTTAAGAAATGTAAGCTCCCTTCAAGCAAGTGTGAGTTTGCTCAGTACCATCTCAGCTCATGACATTTTCTGGAGAGCTGGCATGAATCATCTCCTGCACAGTCCTGCTCTGGGTATCCCAACCAGTCCACAGCTCTCTGAGGAGCACTTAGAAGAGCAAGGAGATGGGGAAATGCCTCCTGATCACTTCACCCTTTTGACTGAGGCTTCTTCAGACTGAGCACACAATTTCTCTCTCCTAGATCCATGGGAAAAAGTGGGCTGGAGGTACATGTCTCAGAGCACCATGAGGAATGTGTTGAGCTTTGGGGTTCTCACTACAAGGAGGACATTGAGGTGCTGGAGTGTATCCAGAGAGGGGCAACAAAGGTGTGACGAAGGATCTGGTGAACAGGGATGGTAAGGGGCCTGGGGGAACTGGGAACTGGGGGTGTTTAGTCTGGAAAAAAAGGAGGCTGAGGAGAGATCTTCTTGCTCTCTGCAACTCCCTGAAAGGAGGTTGGCATGAAGTGGGGCTCACCCAGAGAGGTGGTTGAATCCCCATCCCTGGAGGTGTTCAAAAGCCACATAAAGGTGGTGTTGAGGGCCATGGTTTAGCACCAGCCTTGTTAAAGTTCAAGAATGGATGATCTGAAAGGTCTTTTGCAACCAAAAAACTTCAATGATTCTATGATCTGCAAGGAGCTTGGGTCTGCTTGCAGGCTTGGTACCCATGGGTCACCCATTTGTCTTTGTTCCCCAGAAAACGTGGGTGCCTGCAACAGTGCTACAGATGCTAAAAGTGCAAGGAAGGGCTTTAAAATCAATTTTTTCAGGAGGAAAGAAGAGAGAAAAGATTAGGGATGTTTTTCAGGAAAGACAAAGCTCAGGAATACTTCCTACTGAGGTATGCATTGCCTTTTAATGGATGATATTTCCCTTCAGGACACTGGAAAAAAGAGAAGAGACAGCAGCTGACCTCTCCTGTGCCTTCCAACCAAAGTAAAGTGCAGCTGCTTCAGAGGAGTATTAAGTGGGATGTGAAGCCTTAGGTACAGGATCCAACCTCTTGCTTTGCACTTCTGCTGTGTGTTAAACATTGGATCCTTCAACCATGGCTGATTCCAAGTAGCATTATGGTCACAATAGACACTCAGAGTGTGGCTCTCCAGATATAAAACTATTTGACATTGTCATGGAAATGAGACACTGCCTGAACAGATAAATATGGCAGGGTTTCACAGAATTGTCAGAATTGGAAGGGACCTCAAGGATCATCCAGTTCCAACCCCCCTGCCATGGGCAGGGACACCTCACACCACAGCAGGTTGCTCACAGCCACATCCAACCTGGCTGCAAAAACCTCCAGGGATGAGGCTTCCACCACCTCCCTGGGCAACCTATGCCAGTCTCTCACCACCCTCATGGGGAAGAACTTCTTCCTAACACCCAGTCTGAATCTACCCATTTCTAGTTTTGCTCCATCCCCCCCACTTCTATCACTACTTGACACTATCTTTGTACCATCTCTGGTGCTGGATACATGCAACAAGTAATTTATTTCTGCTTTAGGTTTTTGGGTTTCATCATAGAGTCATAGAGTGGTTTGGGTTTGAAGGGACTTCTGGAGATCACTGAGTGCAACCCCCTTGCCAGAACAGGGTCAGCTGGGGCAGGTCACACAGGAACATATCCAGATGGGACTTTAAAGTCTCTGGAGAGACAACCTCTCTGGGAAGCCTGCTCCAGGGCTCCAGCAGCCTCACAGTAAAGAAGTTTTTCCTCGTGTTGAGGTGGAACTACCTGTGTCCCAGTTTGTGTCCATTGCCCCTTGTCCTATCTCAGGACACCACTGAAAAGAGCCTGGCCCCTTCTGGATACCTACTCTTCAGATACTTATAAACATTAGTAAGATCCCAGGATCACAGGATCAGAGGATGTTAGGGGTTGGAAGGGACCTCTGGAGACCTTCCAGTCCAAGCCCTGCCAGAGCAGGACCAGAGAATCCAGCACAGCTCACACAGGAACACATCCAGACAGGGCTGGAAAGTCTCCAGAGAAGGAGACTCCACAACCTCTCTGGGCAGCCTCTCTCAGGCTTTTAATCTCCAGGCTAAACTGCCCCAAGACTCTCAGCCTCTCCTCAACATCAGACATTCCAGTCCCTTCATCATCCTCCCAGCCAAAAGCCTCTTTTCTCTTTGTCTATTCTCAGGAGTGGCTCAGCCCAGACCAGCAGTGTGTGCTGAAACTCAGCACCTCCATTCTTCACAGGATGCAACCTGAGGACTTTCTGCTTTGCTAACACAGGAGGTAAGAAATGCCTCTCCCTTTTCCTTGAAAATCTTCACCTCCTACAACAGCTTCAGTGTGTTTGAGCAGATACAATAAGCAGATTGCAGAGATTAATTAATTATGTGTGTTCACTTCTCACTTCTACCCTTCCTTGCACCTTTTTCTTTGTTCTTTGGCCTGATGTTTTGTTGTGCTGCAGTTGTCTCCCAGGGTGTTAAGCTATTAATGTGAGGGCAAACTGCATTTAGCTGCTACAGCGTCTCAGGCATGTGGAACATTTTAACAAGGAGTTTTTAATGAATCCCTGGGAAGGAAACACCCTCAAACTCAATACTTCACTACAGAAGTCCTTAGGCACACTGCAGCAAGAAACCCACAACAAATGGCAAAGCTTTTCCTCACCTCTCCACGTTTGAAACAAACTTGAAGCGCAGGCAAGGTCAGAGTCATTGGCTGAGAAGCACATTAAGATCAAAGATTTCATTCTGCAAGGGTGGAAGTGAATTATTTTGACTGCTTGATGATTTGCTAGACAGATGTGTTAAATTGCTGGTAGTCTGAACACCAGCAAGCCCTTTGCATGCTCTTGCATCTTCTCAATACATGCCAGCACCTCTCTGTGTCACCCTTGGCTTCTCACACTCTGTGTCAGAAGGAAAGGACAAAGGACATTTAGTACAAAGTGAAGAGGGGCAGAATTTCCCCCAGATCCTAATCCCACTAAAGGTGCAGGGCACTCTGCAGTTGCAAACAGTCTCTTGTCTTTCTGAATTACTGTGTTCAAACCCATGGGCAGCTCTGCAGTGTCTTCTTTCCATGCCATCAAATGGTGTGGCAAGAAAGCAGAGCTGGAAATAGGGAGCGAAAAGGAAAGTAAGGACACAGAATGAAGAGGCAAAATTTCTGCTGGTAGAACTTCTGGCAAGCCTTCATTCAGTCAAATATCTAACACTGCTCCTCCAAAGCCTTGTCTCAAGTGTTCCAAGAATCGGATGAGCTGCTGTTTAGTAAGCAGCTTCCTTGTGCAGAGCCATTTTGATGGAGCCTTGAGGCTGTCAGTGAATCCCTGCTCTGAAGCTGGTGTCTCCCCCTTGTCAAGCCACCCTCACCCTGGGCGATGATCTCCCTCATGTGGTTGATCGATCACAGAGAGAGGTTGAAGAAGACTCTGATGTAGCTTTAGATTAGAGGTTTCACAGGCTCCCAGGCTCAGAGGGTGCTAGGGGTAGGAAGGCACCTCGGGAGATCTTCCATTCCAACCTCCCTGCCACAGCAGGACCAGGACAGAATCCAGCACAGGTCACACAGGAACACATCCAGATGGGTCTTGAAAGCGTCCAGAGAAGGAGACTCCACAACCTCTCTGGGCAGCCTGCTCCAGTGCTCTGTGACCTCACAGTGAAGAATTTCCTCCTCATGTTGAGGTGGAACCTCCTGTGCTGGAGTTTCTATCCATTGCCTCTTGTCCTATCCCAGGGCAAACTGAGCAGAGTCTGTTTCAAGCTTCTAAGACAGAAGAGTGAAGACTGATGGCTATAGACTGGTTGGACAAAGTCTTTTTTCTGCTGCTAATGATATGCCCAGGAGACAGTGAGTTGTGTCTGCATTTCAGCCAGCGTTCTGCCATGATTTTTCAGGTGAAATGGAAATCCCTAAACTAGGAACACTTGTAATCCCCAAAGCCTGGAGAAAAAAAAACACTTTCAAAAGTTTTGAAAGAACCTTTCAAGTCTTTATCAGATCCATGTGGAAATCAAGACAGGAAGAAGAATGCTAAGATATATTAACACCTGAAGTTAGAGTATTTTTTTAAGTAATTTCTAAGTAATTTTTAAGTGTTTTGAATCCACAGAGAATTATAAATAAATAAATACATGAAGAAATAAACAAATAATCAAAAACTAATGGCCACCTCAGCTTCTCAAGAAAGAGTAAAAAAGATCAGCAGTGCTATCCAGGCAGCTTCCCTTACCCAGCTGCTCTTACCTTCTGCTTTAGGCTGCTTTCCTCAGGTGAGGGCTCTTGAATCAGTAAAATCTGAGACCCAACAAGACCACATGCAAGGTCCTGCAGCTGGGGCAGGGCAATCCCAGCACTGACACAGGCTGGGCAGGGACTGGCTGGAGAGCAGCCTTGAAGAAAAGGCCTTAGGGGTGCTGGGGGATGAGAAGCTCAACAGGAGCCAGCAGTGTGCACTTGCAGCCCAGAGAGCCAAGCAGAGCCTGGGCTGCAGCAAGAGAAGTGTGGCCAGCAGGGCCAGGGAGGGGATTCTCCCCCTCTGCTCCACTCTGCTCAGACCACACCTGGAGCTGTGTCCAGTTCTGGAGCCTCTGTTCCAGGAAGGATCTGGAGGTGCTGGAAGCTGTCCAGAGAAGGGCCATGAGGATGAGCAGAGGGCTGGAGCTGCTCTGCTGTGAGGACAGACTGAGAGATTTGGGGTTGTGCAGTCTGGAGAGGAGAAGGCTCTGAGGAGACCTTCTTGTGGCCTTCCAGGATCTTAAGGGAGCTGGGGAGGGACTTTTTAGGATGTCAGGGAGTGATAGGACTGGGGGGAATGGAACAAAACTAGAAATGGGTAGATTCAGATTGGATGTTAGGAAGAAATTCTTCCCCATGAGGGTAGTGAGACACTGGTACAGGTTGCCCAGGGAGGTGGTGGAAGCCTCATCCCTGAAGGTTTTTGCATCCAGGCTGGAGGTGGCTGTGAGCAACCTGCTGTAGTGTGAGGTGTCCCTGCCCATGGCAGGGGGGTTGGGACTGGCTGATCCTTGAGGTCCCTTCAACCCTGACAATTCTATGATTCCATGAAAATCAGAATCATTTCACATTTCTATGCCAGCAGGCTGATCTGTGTCAGTTCCTGTGCATGTGCACACATGCCACTAAATCAAGACCTTGAGACAGCTTAGGGAACAGCATTTGTTCTCTGAATATAGTCATAAACAATCGCTCCCTAGGAGGCTGAAGTTCCAATCTTCCCTTTACACCCTGTCTGTGCCAATAAATGATAGAAAATACCTGCATGAGAGCATAAAATGATGCCTCGTTTTCTCTTTAGAGAAGTCCATGAGCAAGAATGGTCTCTTTTATGGTCTTATCTACTATGTATTTTGCTTCTCACTAAGCCAAGCAGCATTTCTGCAGCTACCTGGGATTTCTCCATGCTTCCAGGCTTCATAGCAGCAGAAAAAAACCACTAAAATCCAAAGAAAACCAAAACAAATCCCCACACTCAGTCTCTCCTTTTGGTCACTGTTTATGAGCAGAATACAGACACATCCTGATAGTTCTCTCTTGGTCCCAGTTAGTGTTGGAATATTTATACAGTATGGATGTTATGAGAGCTTACTAAAGTGGATTAGCATGAAGTGTGATTTTTCCTTTGGAAGATGTGCATTAAAAACTGTTCTGAGAAGAAAGAATTCAAGTACAGTTTTCCTGCATTCCAGTCCAGTTTTCCTCTCTAACAGTGTAGCAAATGTTTGCCTTCCGAATTTGGTGACCTTGATTAAATCCTTGGCTTGAATCATTTAGCAAATTCAGCTTCAGATTTGAAGATGGCTTTGAGTTAGTCAAAGCTGCAGTTTTAAGGTGATAATTGTTTGAAAATCACAGAATCACAGAACATTAGAGGTTGGAAGGGACCTCCAGAGATCATCAAGTCCAACCCCCCTTCCAGAGCAGCATCACCCAGGGGAGTCTGCACAGGAATGCATCCAGGTGGGGCTGGAAAGCCTTCAGAGAAGGAGACTCCACAACCCCCCTGGGCAGCCTGCTCCAGGGCTCTGTCACCCTCACTGTAAAGAAGTTTCTCCTCATGTTGAGCTGAAATCTTCTCTGTTCAAGTTTGTATCCATTGTATCCATGGCAGGGGGGTTGGAACTGGATGATTCTTGAGGTCCCTTCCAACCCTAACTATTCTATGATTCTAATACCATCTGAAAGGGGCATTGATGGCTTCTGCAGTCTCACCTTTATTGCCTAAGGACTGCAATTACATGGATTAAGGTAACTTAAAGCTCTTTGTCAGGTTGCAGATGTAGGATAACTGCACCCATCCATCAGTTTGCTGACTGTAGCCAGATAAATGAAGTGAGGAGGGATAGATGTTTAACAAATGACATTCCTTATTTCATTTATATAGCCTCGACCTTAACTGTTTCCACAGAGCAACCTCTGGAGGTACAGACACTTACATTTGTCTCTCTCACCAGCTTCCCTTCCCCTGTTGTAACCCCAAGCATTGCTGCCACCACAGCCTGATTGCCAAGCAAGGTCTTTTCAAGTGGAATCTCTGGATAACATTTGTTGATTCAAGATGACATTGAGCATATCCTTGTTGTGGAGCAGAAGATTGATGGTCTCCTTACACACCAACACAGCCACTAACACAACTGCAAGTGGCACAAAGAAGGGCTGACCTTGAGGTGTTCTACACCAATTTGCAATGCAAATGATTGGTACTAGCTAGGGGAATAAGTTAGGAACCAGTGTCGGTTTTTTCGTGGGAAAAGATGTGTCCAGGTGGCCAAGAAGGCCAATGGCATCCTGGCCTGCATAGGCAATAGTGTGGCCAGCAGGAGCAGGGAAGTCATCCTGCCCTGTGCTCAGCACTGGTCAGGTCACACCTTGAGTGCTGTGTCCAGTTCTGGGCTCCTCAATTCAAGAAGGACATTGAGAGACTTGAATGTGTCCAGAGAAGGGCAACAAGGCTGGGGAGGGGCCTTGAACACAAACCCTGTGAGGAGAGGCTGAGGGAGCTGGGGGTGTTTAGCCTGGAGAAGAGGAGGCTCAGGGCAGACCTCATTGCTCTCTACAACTACCTGAAGGGAGGTTGTAGCCAGGTGGGGGTTGGGCTCTTCTCCCACGCAAGCAGCAGCAGAACAAGAGGACACAGTCTCAAACTATGCAGGGGGAAGTTTAGGCTGATCTTAGAAAGAAGCTCCTCCCAGAAAGAGAGTTTGGCCTTGGAATGTGCTGCTCAGGGAGGTGGTAGAGTCAATGTCGCTGGAGGTGTTTAAGAAGAGACTGGATGAGGCACTCAGTGCCATGGTCTGGTTGGTTAGATAGGGTTGGGTGATTGGTTGGATTTGATGATCTTGGAGGTCTCTTCCAACCTGGTTGATTCCGTGAGTCTGTGCAGCTGGGGAAAAGGGAGAAGAATTAATCTGGTCCTGTGGAGATATCTGCAGCTGTTTATTGCCTTTATAGTCCTCAGAGAGAAAAAGTCAATAGTACAGAGTGATTCATCTGCTCTGCTCTGGCTGAGCCTTTTAGCATGAGATGAAGTGTCTGCTTCTCTCAGGTGGTTGCACTAAGGAATGCAGTGACTGCCTGAGGTACAGATGTGTGAACCTACACTTTACACACAGGTTTATTTGGCAAATGCAGCTGGTCAAACCAGCCTTGGTGCTGCTGATCTCCAAGGACCACAGTGCACATCCAGATTCCTAAGTGAGCACTCTCCATGGTTATTTTGGTATTCCTCTGTCTTTCCATCAATTCCATAGAAACAATTCTAGGCCTATTGGAAAGCAGGGAAAATATCTACATGCAGTGTCCTTCCCTGTGAGTCAGTTTTGTCTTCCACTTCCCAGGCACTGTAGGATGGTATCCAGAAGAACATCAATCACTCCTCCAAGACGTCTTTTTGTAGAGGTATTCTACCACCATTCATTGGATTTTTGCTTCTTCTGTACCTATTCTGTCATAGTTTTCCATTAGGTGCAGCGGCTCTTCATGGAATACAGCAGAGCTGTGCTGTCTTGGATGTTGAAAAGTGGAATAAAGAAAGGCCAACTTTCAAGTGACTCCAAACTTGTAGAGATAAGCACTTCTGGAGGATGATTTTTTTTGAGGGGGGAAAAAAAAGAAAAGAAAAATAAAAAGAAAGATTAAAGATAACTCTGACATTTCCAGATCATCACACTTTAACAAAGTTATCTTTACTGGTGGTACAAAGGCAAAGTGCCAAGAGAACTGACAGGATCACAGAATCACAGAGTCAACCAGGTTGGAAAAGACCTCAGAGATCATCAAGTCAACCTA
Source organism: Indicator indicator (assembly GCF_027791375.1). NCBI lineage: Eukaryota > Metazoa > Chordata > Aves > Piciformes > Indicatoridae > Indicator > Indicator indicator. Next base: position 1,863,962 of record NC_072032.1, on the reverse strand, counting down.
TCACCCAGCACCTCATGACTGACTAAACCATGGCTCCAAGTGCCACATCCAATCCTTTTTTGAACACCTCCAGGAATGGTGACTCCACCACCACCCTGGGCAGCACATTCCATGGACAATTACTCTTTCTGGGAAGAACTCCTCATCTTGAGCTTAAACTTCCCCTGCACAGCTTGAGACTGTGTCCTCTTGTTCTGCTGCTGCTTGCCTGGGAGAAGAGCCCAACCCCCACCTGGCTCCAACCTCCCTTCAGGTAGTTGTAGAGAGCAATGAGGTCTGCCCTGAGCCTCCTCTTCTCCAGGCTAAACACCCCCAGCTCCCTCAGCCTCTCCTCACAGGGCTGTGCTCCAGACCTGTCCCCAGCCTTGTTGCCCTTCTCTGGACACATTCAAGTCTCTCAATGTCCTTCTTAAATTGAGAAGCCCAGAACTGGACACAGCAATCAATGTGTGGTCTAACCAGTGCTGAGCATGCATGACTTCCCTGCTCCTGCTGGCCACACTATTCCTGATGCAGGCCAGGATGCCATTGGCTTTCTTGGCCACCTGGGCACACTGCTGGCTCCTGTTCAGCTGCTGTCAACCAGTGTCCAGCTGGCTGTCAACCAGACACAGAACATCTGGTGGCCTGGAGAGAGGAAGGGTGGAAGAGTACTTCAGGATTTACTGCGGGTAGTAAAGCCAATGGAGAAATGGAGTTTCTTCTGTAGGAAGTTCTGCTACTTTAATAGCTGCTTTTATAGGAAAACATTTTATTTACAGAGAAAAAAAAAAAAAGTGAAAAGTTGTTGGGCTCCATCCCAGGGTCTGACAATGTCAAAAAAGCGAGCAAGAGCAGTTTACGAGGGGAAGGCTTGCACAGAAGGGGAGCAGAAGTCAAGGTGTGAAATATGGGAAGTCTGGAATTACAATCACAGAAGCGTGGAATTTTCAGGGTTGGAAAGGACCTCAAGGATCATCCAGTTCCAACCCCCCTGCCATGGGCAGGGACACCTCACACCACAGCAGGTTGCTCACAGCCACATCCAGCCTGGCTGCAAAAACCTCCAGGGATGAGGCTTCCACCACCTCCCTGGGCAACCTGTGCCAGTGTCTCACCACCCTCACGGGGAAGAACTTCTTCCTAACATCCAATCTGAATCTACCTCCTTCAAGTTTTCTTCCATTAATGTTCACAGAGGATGGCTCAGGTGGAGGAAAAGATTAAATATTGCCTTGAAAAGAATTCTTGGGCTTACATTTCCCATTCAAACACTTCAGCAAGACCTTAATTTTTTTTTCAGTGCCTAAAATATTTCAAACACTATCATTTGGCTGACCAAAAATGTTTAGAGAAATTATTTTTGTCATTCTCTCAATATCTAGAAGTCTCATGTGAGTTGTGTTGTGGATGTAATATTCTCTACTCTCTTTGAATGATAGCATCATAGAATCACAGAATGGGTTGGGTTGGAACTGACCTTAAAGATCATCCAGTTCCAACCTCCCTGCCATGGGCAGGGACACTTCCCACTAGCCCAGGTTGCTCATGGCCCTGTCCAACCTGGCCTTGATGATAAGATAATGAAATCTGACACTGACCCAGTTTGTAGATTTGGTTTTTAACAACAGCATATAGAAAATAAACAGCAGAATCTAACCACTCATGGCTACACTGTTGTGAAGTGGCTGAATGTTGTTGTGTTTGCTGCAGGAGCATTCAGTAGATGTGTTTGTTGATGACATCCCCCTGGGAGGAACAGAAGGTAACTCCTTTCTTTGACAATCCTTGTAGAAACACAGAATCATAACATCTTAGAGGCTGGAAGGACCTCTAGAGATAATCCAGTCCAACTCCTCCCTGCCAGAGCAGGATCATCTAGGGCAGGTCACACAGGGATGCATCCAGGCGGTTTTTGAAAGACTCCAGAGAAGGAGACTCCACAACCTCTCTGGGCAGCCTGTTCCAGGGCTCCAGCAGCCTCACACCAAAGAAGTTTCTCCTCATGTTGAGGCAGAACCTCCTGAGTTCCAGCTTGTCCCTGTTGTTCCTTATCCTGTTACTGGTGCACCACCAAGCAGAGACTGGCCCCCTCTTCCTGACACCCACCCCTCAGATATTGAATGACATTGATCAGATCCCTCTCAGCCTTCTCTTCTCCAGACTGAACAGCCTCAGGGCTCTCAGTCTTTATTCATAGGAGAGATGTTCCAGACCCTTCATCGTCATTGTAGCTTCCATTGGACTCTCTCTGGCAGATCCCTGTCTCTCTCAAACTGAGGAGCCCAAAACTGGACACAGTATTTCAGGTGTAGTTTCAGCAGGGCAGAGCAGACGGGGGAGGAGAACCTCTCCAGTCCTGCTGGACACACTTTTGTTGATGCACCCTAGGACAGCATTGGCCCTCTTTGGCCTCAAGGGCATGTTGAAGAACTGAGTGCTCTGACATGAAACTGAAATAGTCCCTTTCCAAGGAGAAGGCCAAAGAACTATTCTTATGGACAAGTATTTCCCCTGATGCTTTCCATCTCCCATTGTGTGCAGAAGCAGAGTCCTAGCAGGGCATGGACAGCATCTTTTGTCTTTCAGACGACACTGGCAGAAGGTTGAGGTTTTTTCCTTGGTTCCTATCAGCATTTTCACCATACTAAAGGGCAACACAAATCCCCTTCTTCTGAAGAAAGGGATGCTCCTACCTTTGAGCTTCTGAGACGTGGCTGCTAGCACCACAGCAGCCTTGAGTGCTGCTGCAGTGGCATTGATCTGTCAGCTAACTGGAGAACAGAGTTTTGCAGTCATGCATTTTAATGCCTATAATGTAAATGCTTTGCTTCATGTAAAAACAAATCCTTTTTCTTTTTGCTGGTGGTTCTGGTTTTCTTTCTTACATATAAGTTGAGTCTGGAGAGCTGTTCAGAAATGAGCTGGGTTTGGAGAGCTGTTTAGCACATAACAATACTGCCATGGAGAAAACAACACTGAGTTCACAAAAAAATCATCTCAAGCATTGTCTTTTCAAAATGTTAATAAACAAACTGATGGATTTTAGTAACTAAGTGCATCTACACACTCCTGGCCTCAGGGAAGTGTCACCACAATATTTGTTGTTTGCATGAATGAGTTTCTCACATAAACACTTTTGCCCTATTAAGAGATACAAAGCTTGAATTTCAAATTATAAAAAGTATGAGGGGGAGAAAGTAGGGGGTGAGAAAAGGGAGTTTTTCAGATAAGGCCTGAAAATAGATGAAAAGTCAATGAAGTGGAAAAAAGGCAAGGAGATGGATGTGTCTGAGGAGGACGTGCAGTGGAAGGTATGGGTTGGAAGCAGGAAAAACAAGAAATCTGATGGAGAGGTTTCCTCCACAACCCTCTCAGATTTGTGCTGTTATTAAATGCAGATCCAGGCAGAGGTGAGGTCAGCTCATTGCTGGAAGAAGTTTAAAAATTTAGAATTTACCCATATTGAGCTTATAATTCCAGTATCTTTCCTGTCTTTGAAGGCATGCTCATGTTTGCTAGCACAGGGGGCTGTTGGAAGCCAGGGCATAGAACCAGAGAATAGTTTGGTTTGGAAGGGACCTCAAGGGGCATCCAGTTCCAACCCCCTGCCATGGGCAGGGACACCTCACACTAGGTGACCTCAAGGATCATCCAGTTCCAACCCCCCTGCCATGGGCAGGGACACCTCACACCACAGCAGGTTGCTCACAGCCACATCCAGCCTGGCTGCAAAAACCTCCAGGGATGAGGCTTCCACCACCTCCCTGGGCAACCTGTGCCAGTGTCTCGCCACCCTCGTGGGGAAGAACTTCCTAACATCCAATCTGAATCTCCCCACTTCTCATCTTGCTACATTCCCCCCACTCCTATCACTCCCTGACACCCTAAAAAGTCCCTCCCCAGCTTTCTTGCAGTCTCCTTCAGATACTGGAAGGCCACAATAATTTACTCATATTTACCTTTCCCTGTCTTTGAGGCATACTGATGTTTCCTAGCATGCAGGTGGGGTTCTACTCGAAGCCTAGTCACAGGATAGTTTGATTTGGAAAAGACCTTAAAAATCATCCAGTTCCAACCCCCCGCCATGGGTAGGGACTCCTTCCATCATCCCAGTTTGCTCAAGACCTCATCCAACCTGGCATTGAACACCTCCAGGGAGGAGGCAGCCACAACCTCCCTGGGCAAGCTGAATGAGAGAAGGAGGTTGGGTTATGAAATAAGTAGGCACTAGACCTTCTAGTGTTAGCACAAGCTAAGAGGTGAAGGGATAACCCTGGAAAACAGAGCTGAGTCTCTGGTTTTGGTCAGAAACAGGCACAGAAGCAAAACCAGTAAAGAGAAGAGAGTAAAAGGCAGGCAAGGTCAATGACCCTGCCACTGCTATTCCACCTCAGTCAAATGGCTGCAGTCAGAAGGGTGGACATGGGATTGACCTGCAATGAGGGATTTAGTGTTTTCTTTTGTTTTTTCTTTCTAATGCTCTGCAAATAGAACCTTCTAGCAGCCTTCCAGTATTTGCAAGGGCCTCCAGAATCGCTGTAAAGTGACTTTGTAAGGCATGAGAATGATAGGAGGAGAGTTAAAGGTTTCAAACTGGAAGAATCTGGATTTAGATTCGACTTTAGAAGGAAATTCTTCCCCTTGAGGGTGGTGAAGAACAGGTTGCCCAAAGATGTTGTGGAGGCTCCAAGTCTGGCAGTATTGAAAGCCAAGTTGGATGGAGCCTGGAGCAAACTGTTCTAGTGGGAGGTGTCCCTGCCCACAGCAGGGGGCTTGGAACTGGATGATGTTTAAGGCCCTTTCCAACCCAAACCATTTGATGATTCTATGATTTTATACTTTGATATTAAAATTGACTTTTTTTTTTTTTTTAAGAACTGAAGGAACTTTTCCAATACCAAGCTGAGCACTCAAAATGTTTAATTTTGAAAAAAGACAGAGTGGGACACTGAGGTCTTCAGGGATAATTTTTCTTGATTTTATTTGGGTTTTTTTCTTTCCTTTTTTTTCTTTTAAATTCCCAGCACAAATGGGCATGTTTGGAAAAATGTTTGTTACTCTTAACTCAGCGTATTTTTTGCTAAAAATGGTCTAATTAGAAAAGTTTCCACCTTTCTTTTTCTGTGATGTCTACTGCATCAGGTTTGAAAGAGGAAAGTTATGTTGATAAATCAGAATGATCCATTAAGGAGTGTGAATAGACTGAGCTCATCCTGAGACTTCCTACCAAGACCTGTATTAGTCTCAAACAGGTAACAATATCATGGAATCATTGAATTGTTTCAACAGGAAAAGATCTCTAAGATCATCGAGTCCAACCATCAACCTAACACACCATGGGCACCAAACCATGACCCCAAGTACCAAGGTCAGACATTTCTTGAACAGCTCCAGGGATGGGGACTCCACCACCTCCCTGGGCAGCCTGTTCCAGTCCCTCCAGTCCACTCTTGCAGGAAACAGATTTTCCCTAATCTCCAACCTAACCCTCCCCTGGCACAATTCCAGGCCATTTCCTCTCATTCTATCACCTGATACCAGGGAGAAGAGCCCAACCCCCACCTCATTGCAACCTCCTTTCAGGAAGTTGTAGAGAGCAATGAGGTCCCATGATGGACACTCCAGCACAGGAGGTTCCACCTCAACATGAGGAGGAACTTCTTCACTGTGAGGGTCACAGAGCACTGGAACAGCCTGTCCAGAGAGGTTGTGGAGTTTTCTTCTCTGGAGACTTTCAAGACCCATCTGGATGCATTCCTGTGTGACCTGCACTGGATTCTGTGGTCCTGCTCTGGCAGGGGGTTGAACTCAATGATCACCAGAGGTCCCTTCCAACCCCTGACATCCTGTGAGCCTGTGATCCTCACTATCCTCTTCTCCAGGCTGAACACCCCCAGGTCCCTCAGCCACTCCTCACCAGCCCTGTTCTCCAGGCCCTTCCCCAGCTTTGTTGCCCTTCTCTGGACCTGCTCCAGCACCACATCATCAGTGAAGTATTTATACTGGCTGGTGGAAATGAGTACATGGACATCTTTTTGACACTGATGCTTTCTGCTCAAAATTCTGTCACCTCTGTGGATCTTTGATGTCACAGACCAGCCAGCCCACAAGTAAAGTATACAATATAAACAGATATGAGGAAAAAGAAATCATATTTGAATAGCTCTTCCTGCAGTGGATGTTTACTATTAAAAGATATTTTCCCTCTGAAATGAAAAGTAACTAAACCAAAACCAGATTAAACATATTGAAAGTATATTCATAAGGAAAAGGACATAGAGAAGGGAAGGGATGCAAGATAAATTGAGGAGAAGATTGCAGGAAAGGCTGAAAAAAAAGACACTTAAAAGTTTGGAAGATATAATTTTCAGATTAAAAGTTTGGAAATATGCTCTTCAAGCAAAGGGGCTAAGAAGGTAAGAGCCTGAGAATTTACTGATCTGAACAGTTCTCAATAATCCTTTGACTGTCAAACCTCTGCTGACTTCACAGGCTCTGGTAAGAGATATACTTTGTGCACAGAGGTTAATGCCTATATCTCTGCTCCTGGAGCTTTGCAGCTGGCTCTGGCAGCGTCTTTCCAGATGGCCAAACACTTCAAGCATCCCTGCAATGCACCCAAGGACTCTCACCTTAAGTATCAGAACTGCAAAGGACCTCCTGAGTGAGTCACCTCCTGCTCTCACAGGCCTCCAGGTCACAGAATCACAGAATGTCAGGTTGGAAGGGACCCCAAGGATCATCTGCTCCAACCTTTCCCGATAACAGTGCAGCTGAAATGAGCTGGCCCAGCACCCTGGCAAGATGAGGCTTAAATGTCCAATGGAGGGGACTCCACTGCTTCCCCTGGGAGCTGATTCCAGTGCCTGACTGTGCTCATGGGGAAACATTTTCCTCTGGAGTGCAATGGGAATCTCCCCAGAAGTACCTTTTGCCCATCAGCCCTTGTCTTTTCCATGGTACTCCTTGCACAAAAGGAGTCTCCATGCTCCTGGTAGCCACCCTCTATGTACTGGGCCATGGTGATAAGTTCTCCCTTAAGTCTTCTCAAGCCTGAACAGACCTAACTCTCTCAGCCTTTCCTCACCTGGCAGGGCTGAGAGCCTCTTCTGGCCCTTCTCTGGATAGTTTCCAGCCTGTCCAAATCTTTTTTGTACAGCAGGGACCAAAACTGCAGGCAGTGCTTCAGGTGTAGTCTGGCCAGCGCTGAGTAGAGTGGGACAATGACCTCTTTGTCTCTTTGTCTTGGTGGTGCAATCCAGCATCCTGTTGGCTTGCTTTGCTGCTGCAGCTCACTGTTCACTCATATTGAGCTTGTTGTCCACCAAGACCCCCAAGTTCCCTTTCCATAGGGCTGCTCTCCAGCCAGGTGGATCCCAGTCAGAGCTGCACTCCTGGGTTATGCATTCCGTAGTGCAAGACCCTACATTTTCCCCATTGAACTCCATAAAGTTTTCCCAGACCACTCTTTTATCCTGTTCAGGTCTTCCTGGAGGGAAGTGTCAACTTCCCTGCTGATTTTGGTGTCATCTGCAGTTACAGAAATTGCCATTAAAGATGAGATGTTAACACCTTGGCATGAGCTTCTGCCTCTGCTTTTTGCTGCTCCCTCACAACAAGCATGATGCATGTAGAACTCTTCTAGATACCTTTCATCAGCATTTGCATTGCTTTATTTTTCATACTAACAGGAGCAAATCCGAACTGCTTTGTATAGCTACCTATATACTTAAATGAGAAAGACCCTCAAAGAGAGATAGGAAAACTCTACTGTTCTTATTTTTATGAGAATCTTTTCTCATGCCCATCCTGATCCTTTATTATCACCTTTTGGTAAGGCTGTATGCTGTACTGCATTCAATTCCAGCCATAAAGCTCCATCTACAGCTGTCTGCATGTTACTTGTGATGAGGAAATGTACAGGGGGACTTGGACAGGCTTCAGAGGTGAGCCCATGCCAATCATCTCATGAAGGTCAACAAGGCCAGCTGCAAGGTCTTACACCTGGGTCAGGGCAATCCAGACTGGGTGAGGAATGGCTTGAGATCAGTCTGGAGGAGAAGGCCTTGGGGTTGTCATTTGGTGACAAACTCCCCAGGAGCCAGCAATGGTCACTGGCAGCCCAGCAGGCAGCTGTGCACTGAGTTGCATCCAAAGCAGAGAGAGCAGCAGCACAGGGAGGGGATTCTGCAACTTTACTTTGCTCTGGTAAGACCTCACCAGGAATACTGCATCCAGCTCTAGAGCCCTCAACATGAGAAGGACATGGACCTGTTGAAGTGGGTCCAGAGGAGACCATGAAGATGATCAGAAGGCTGAAGAACCTCCCCTCTGGAGACAGGCTGAAGGAGTTAGGGCTGTTCAACCTGGAGAAGAGAAGGCTCTAGGGAGATCTTGAAATGGCCTAGCAGTACATGAAGGGGGCTACATGAAATCTGAGGAGGGACTTTTTACAAGGACTGGGAGTTACAGGACGAGGAGCAATGGCTTTGAGCTGGAAGAAGGGAGATTTAGACTGGAGATAAAGAAGAAATTCTTTCCAGCGATGGTGGTGAGACACTGGAACAGGCTGCCCAGGGAGGTTGTGGATACCCTGGAGGTGTTCAAGGACAGTTTGGACAAAGACTTCCAACCCAAACCATTCTGTGATTCTATGATTAAGGACAGCATAGAATCTCTAAGGAAAAGAATTGTTCTGGACTTTCCTGATGGCTTACAGGCTCAAGAAGTAAAAGAAATGTATCAGTGTGCCTCAGTGTGCCAAAGAACAGCAGATTCCTCACAGTGTTGCAGAGAAATGTTGTCAGCACCCTGGTAATAAATTGCATGATTTAAAGTTATCAGAATGAGAATCTCCAAGTCTTGATGGAGAGTCTATGTGGTTGATGGAGGACCCATATGCAGGGCTGTCACAGTCTGGCCTCCCTTGCTACAGCAGCAGTGGGGTTTGATTGTGTCCTGAACACTTCAGACATATTTTTCTCTCCCTCTTGCTCCCCGCTGGTTTGGAATGTCAGAGATGGTGAATGTCACTGCATCCTTTAGCTCCTGACAGCAGGCTAAGGACAGTGCTGTGAAAAGGGGACATAAAACCTGCTTGAAAATCTTTGCAGGAGTGGAAAAAGGTAGTGGCTTGGTAAAAGAAAAAGGAGACCAGAGAAAAGAGTCCAGCACGTGTCAGGAGTGACTGCAGCTCCCTAACAACAGATGGTGCCCAGTGACCTGTTTGAAATGGCTTCTGGCCTCCATCCAGAGTCTCATGAGCAGGTCTCTGTACCACAGCTGGTGCTAACTGGCACCTTTGATAAGAGCCTCAGCAGAGGACCCAGGGACCAAGTGGCCTGTGGAGACTGGGCTGTGCTCTCACCCTGCTGCAGCAAGACTGAGACATGTTGGCAAGGAAATCTTCCCTTGTGCTACCAAAATCAGGATGCACTTGGTATTTACTGTGTTTTCCTGGAGCAACAGGCACTGCAGGGAAGGAAAGGGTTTTTCTAGTTTTGCAGAAGCATCACAGACAAACAATGCAGTTCTGCAGACTTTGGTCAGGGATTGGCACAGGCTGCCCAGTCACCATCCCTGGAGGTGTTCAAGAAATGTGTGGCCATGGCATTTTGGGACATGGTTCAGTGGCCATGGTGGTGTTGGGTGGATAGTTGGACTGGATGATTTTGAAGGTCTCTTCCACCTGAAACAATTCTATGATTAGCATATTTGCATGTTTTAAATGTATTATGTATTAAATGTATTATGTATTTAAATGTATTATCTTCTTAAATGTATATTTGATCCCTCCCAGCTTTAGGAGATCCACACTTACAATGAGTTGTACAATTCCACTTGTCATAGAATCATGGAATCATAGAGTCATGGAATCATAGAATCATACAATCATAGAATCATACAATCATGGAATCATAGAATCATGGAATCATGGAACCATAGAATCATGGAATCATAGAGTCATGAAATCATAGAATCATGGAATCATAGAATGAGAATCATCGAATCACAGAATTACCAGGGCTGGAAGAGACCTTCAGGATCATCCAGTACCAATCCCCCTGCCACGGGCAGAGACACCTCACACTAGATCAGGTTGCTCAGAGCCTCATCAAGCCTGATCTTAAAAACTTCCAGGGATGGGACATTTAAAGTAGAATACTCAATATATCCTTCTCATTGTACTTACATGGTAAAAAAACTCCAGAACAAAACAAAAACATCAAATAAAACCCACAGAAGAGCCCCCCCCCCCCAAAATCAAAACAAAACAAAACAGAAAACAAAACAAAATTAAACAGAATAAAAGAAAACAAAATAAAACAAAATAAAACAAACTGAAACAAAACAAAACACCAACATAGTTCCATTTGAGTATTTAAAAATAACATTTTCATATAATTTGGTTTAATTCACCCACTTAGGAAAGAAATTGGCTATAGAAGAGCTCTTACATTAAATCTCAGACTATTCATGACACAGACAAAATCAATACTGAAACAACACAGATCATTATCTCTGCTCCTGTAGCAAAGTGATGAGTAGGAGCTGAGTAGCAGCCAGGATAGATTTGTCAGGAACAAATTGTGTCAAACCAATCTCAGCTCGCTCCGTGACAAGGCAGCAACCTCTGTGGGTAGGCAGAAGCAGAGGATGTCATGTAGCTTGCCTTTAGAAAGGCTTCTGACATGAGCTCAGATGGAGCACTCAGAAACAAACTAGGCCTAGATAAAGCTATCAGGTACAAAAAAAAAAAAAAAAAAAAAAAAAAGAAATGAGTAAATGCACCCAAAGTATAGATACTAATGGAAAGAGACAGAGGAGGATGTTCAGCAGTGAGCTCTTCTAGGTCCCTCTTTTTCAGTGTTTTTGTTAAAGCTACCAATGACACAGACACAGGAAATGTATTTTGAAGGACAGTTTTCAAATTAGTTTTTTTACAGATCCAAACAAGCAAAGAAAAATGAAATTCAATTAACGTAAAAGGGGATGAGTGCAAGATTTTGCATGTAAGCGCGAGCCATTAGTTCCACAGAGAGCAGGCAGCAGTTCTTCCAAAGAAGACCTTGGGATTCCAGCTGCTCACACTTGGAAAACAAGGCAATGATGGCACACTGCTGCAGGTGTATAGCTTTAGATGATGAAAGAAGTGCCTTTCCTTTCTACTCAGCAGCATTCACAAGCTTCTCAACGAGCTCCCCTTTCTACATCATGTTCCTGGAGAAAGGGGGAGTCATTAGAGTCTGCAGGAGAGCAATGGAAAATAGGATCTGGAAAGAAGGTGACAGAAAAGGACTTGGAATATTTTAGAGAGAGACAGAGAACTACTACCATTAATGTAGCTTTGGAACCTTTGGAAGCTGACAGTGTATCCTCTGACTGCATGGAGAGAAAACAGTGGTGCTTGTAGCTTACATTAGAGTTGTTCACTGTGGCTACCCAGTTGAAGTTTCTCTCTCATCTTCCTCTTTCTTTTTCTTTTTCTTTCTTTCTTTCTTTCTTTCTTTCTTTCTTTCTTTCTTTCTTTCTTTCTTTCTTTCTTTCTTTCTTTCTTTCTTTCTTTCTTTCTTTCTTTCTTTCTTTCTTTCTTTCTTTCTTTCTTTCTTTCTTTCTTTCTTCTTTCTTTCTTTCTTTCTTTTCTTTCTTTCTTTCTTTCTTTTTCTTTCTTTCTTTCTTTCTTTCTTTCTTTCTTTCTTTCTTTCTTTCTTTCTTTCTTTCTTTCTTTCTTTCTTTCTTTCTTTCTTTCTTCTTTCTTTCTTTCTTTCTTTCTTTCTTTCTTTCTTTCTTTCTTTCTTTCTTTCTTTCTTTCTTTCTTTCTTTCTTTCTTTCTTCTTTCTTTCTTTCTTTCTTTCTTTCATTCTTTCTTTCTTTCTTTTCTTTCTCTTTCTTTCTTTCTTTCTTTCTTTCTTTCTTTCTTTCTTTCTTTCTTTCTTTCTCTTTCTTTCTTTCTTTCTTTCTTTCTTTCTTTCTTTCTTTCTTCTTTCTTTCTTTCTTTCTTTCTTTCTTTCTTTCTTTCTTTCTTTCTTTCTTTCTTTCTTTCTGTCTTTCTGTCTTTCCATCTATCTATCTATCTAGCTTTCTATCTGTCTATCTAGTTTTCTATCTGTCTATCTATATCTATCTTTCTAGCTTTCTATCTATCTTTCTATCTATTATCTTTCTGTCTATCTATATCTATCTACTATCTATCTGTCTATCTATCTATCTATCTATCTATCTATCATCTATCTAAATTGGGGCAATCCTAGATATCAATACAGGCTGGGGGATGATGAAATTTAGAGCAGCCCTGTAGAAAAGGACTTGGGGATGTTGTTGGATGAGAAGCTGGGCATGAGCCCACAATGGGCACTTGCAGCCCAGAAGGCCAGTGGCAGGCTGGGCTGCATCAAAAGTAGCGTGGCCAGCAGGTCAAAAGAGATGATTCCAACACTTTGCTCTGGTAAGACCTCACTTGAAATGCTGTGTCCAGCTCTGAAGCCCTCAACACAGGAAGGAAGTGGACCTGAAGCAGTGGGTACAGAGGAGGGCCACGATGATGATCAGGGAACTGGAGCAACTCTCTTATGAGAGAGGGGGAGCTGAGGGGAAAAGGCTCTGAAGAGACCTAATAGTAACCATCCAGTACCTGAAGGGGGCCTACAAGAAGGCTGCAGAGGGACTGCTTCCAAACACCTACAATGACAGGATGAGGGGTGACTTAGATTGGAATCATAGAACCATGGAATCATGGAATCATAGAATCACAGAATCACAGGACCATAGAATCATTTAGGCTGGAAAAGACTTTTAAGATCATCAAGCCCTACCATCAACCCCATACTACCAACTTCACTGCTGAGCCATGTCCCACCACATCTGCACAGCTTTTGAATCCCTCCAGGAATGATGATTCTCCCACTTCCTTGGGCAGCTTGTTCCAAAGCTCAGCATCCTTTTAAGTGAAGATTTTTTTTCTGATGTCCAGCCTAAACTTCTCTGGCCTGTGGGGCTGTTTTGCCTCATTCTGTTAAGAGTTGGGATGACAGAACAACACCCACCTCACTGCAACCTATTTCTTGCAGTGAGAGCCCCAAAACTGAACCCCGTACTCAAGGTGTGTCCTCACCAGTGTACAGAGGTACCATGACTTCCCTGATCCTGCTAGTCACACTGTTTCTGATACAGGCCAGGATCCTGTTGACCTTCATGGGCACCTGGGCCATGTTCAGCTGGCTGTTGATCAACAGCCCTCCAGGGCTTTCTCTGCTGGGCAGTTCCCAGCAACTCTGCCCCAAGCCTTCATGGGGTTGTTTGTTACTCAAGTGCAGGACCAAGCACCTGGCCTTGTTGAATCACATCCCACTGGCCTCAGCTAATCAATCCAGCCTGTTCAGGTTCCTCTGAGCAGTCTTCCTACCCTTAAGCAAATCGATACTCTCCCTCATCTCAGTGTCATCTGCAGACTTACCGAGGGTGCCCTCCATCCCTCATCTGGGTCATTGATACTGAGCCCTGGGGAACACAATTTCTGACCAGCCACCAACTGGATTTAACTCCATTCCCCACCACTCTTTGACCTGGTCATCAGCCAGGTTTTTACCCAGGAGAGCATCCATCCATCCAAGCCACGAGCAGCCAGTTTCTCCAGGAGGTTTCTATGTACATAGTGCCAAATGCTTTAACTAAAGTCCAGGTACACTTTTGCCCTCACAGGCTGTGAGTCTTCATTTGAATCTTTTCTCTCCCTTTTCCTTCCATGGAAAGGAAGAACATAAAGGCATCGTGGTGACCTTGAATGTAATTGCATTCATGGAAACTACAAAGCTAGATTAAAAATTGTAGCCCTCCTCTATTTTTCTCTCTTAGCTACCCTTCTTCCCTGCAAATATACTTTCTTTTTATTTTTTCCACTAAAAATACTTTGTTTGCTTATATCTATGTACATTTATTTATTTATGTACAGTTATTATCAAATGGAAATCCAACAAGGTGCCATTTACTGTCTGAGTCTCTATGGTTTATTCATATGCCTTTTAGCACCATGGGGAAAGATATAAATATATATATATAAATATTTTTCCCCCTCTATTAATTCTGCAAACTGAATCCTGCAAATGCTGGTTAATTTCAAAATGACTGCTGAAGGCTCTGCAGTCCCCTGCAATCTGCTCTGTGTTGCTAGAGCACTTAGCACTTTCTACAGCCTAAAATATCTCCAAAGGTATAAATATTTCTTATTTATGAGCTGCTGATATAAACTGAATGCAGGTTTGAAACTTTTTTTTGTTGTTGTTTGCTTCAGTCTCCTGATGTTGGTATTTATTTGGTATTTATATGGCTTCCTTCATACCTTGCCTGTTTGAGACACACTGTTTATTCTGGGGTGCATTAAGAGGAGTGTGGCTGGCAGGTCAAGGGAGGTTCTCCTCCCCCTCTAGTCTGCTCTGGAATGCTGTGTCCAGTTCTGAGTTCTCAAGTTTAAGAGGGACAGGGATATACTGGGGAGTATGGAGGCTATGGGGATGATGAAGGGGCTGGAACATCTGTCTGATGAGGAAAGGCTGAGACATCTGGGTCTGGAGAAGGGAAGACAGAGAGGAGATCTTATTAATGTTTCCAAATATCTGCAGGGTGGGTGTCAAGAAGAAGGGGCCAGGCTCTTTTAATTGTGTCCTGTGGTAGGACAAGGGCCAAGAGATACAAACTAGAATCCAGGAAGCCCCACTTCAATATGAGGAAAAAATTCTCTAGTGAAAAGATGCTGGAGCCCTGGAACAGGCTGCCCAGAGAGGCTGTGGAGTCTCTTCTGGAGACTTTCAAGACTTGTCTGTATGTTCTCCTTTGTGACCTGCCCCAATTAATCCTACTTTGGCTGTAGGGCTGGACTCAATGATCTGTGGAGGTCCCTGCCAACCCCTAATATTCTATGATTTTATGGGTTTTTTTACATGATCACTAAAGCCACAATGATAGTTAATGGTGTGGAGGCAGCAATGCTGCCACATTCTCAGTATCAGTGGGGTTTTTTTCCCCCATTTTGGGGGCAGAAAGGTAGGAAATCAATGCAAGACAGATGCAGTGAGAAATTCCCTCTGCATTCTGACTGTGAGCCTATATCCCCCCAAGACATAGGAAGTCATTCTGAAAGAACAGTCAAAGAGAAGATTGATGGAAAACTTTCTGGTTCTCATCTGGTTGTAGGCTCTTTGCCTATTTAGAAATAAAATAGCTCTGCCACAGAGCAAAAGTGCCTCTTATCAAAAAAGAAAAAAAATACAAGATTGATTTTCATCCTTAAAGTCTGACAAAGACAAACAGCACATAAAATTCTTATTTTAATAAGTGCTGTCCTGACTGGATACTCTTACTCATGAGGGTCTATCACCAATATCATGTGGGCCTTGAGAAATAAAGCTCAGTTCTTTTATTTTTCAGTAGGCTTCCATTAGCTGAAGAGTGCCCATAAACAATATTCCTTCTGTATACTAAGTGGCACTCAAGGTAAGCATGAAACCATGCACCCAAAGCTCTGTGTTGTGAGGAAAGGCTGAGAGACCTGCAGATGTTTAGCTTGGAAAAGAGAAGACTGAGAGGGGATTTTATGAATGCTTATAAATATCTGAAGGATGGGTGTCCAGAGGAAGGAGCTTGTCTCTTTTCAGTAGTGTCCTGTGATAGGACAAAGCATGATGAATGCAAACTGGAACACCAGAAATTCCACCTCAACGTGAAGAAAAACTTTACTGTGATGGTGCTGGAGTCCTGGACCAGGCTGCCCAGAGAGGTTGTGGAGTCTCCTTCTCTGGACACATTTGTCTTTCAGGACACATTTGGAAGCATTCCTGTGTACCCTGCCCTGGGTTTTCCTGCCCATACAGTGGGGTTGGACACAATGATCTCTGGCGGTCCCTTCCAACCCCTCCTATTCTCTGATTATTTCTAAGGGAAAAAATCATACTGTGCAGATTGTATGTTCCCGTCTGATATTAGCTGGTATTTAATGAATTGTTTTATTAATTAAACACTACATTACTGATTATCTGTTCAATTACTTGACCATTTCTCTCAGTTTTATATATGTCAGATGCCATGGACTGCTCTAAGTTGCCACTGAAAGAATAAAGTAAAATATAATATGTGTTAGAGGCAATGGTCTCAACCTGTACCATGGAAGATTTAGGTTGGATATTAGGAAAAATTTCTTCCCTGCAAGAATGATCAGGCGTTGGAAAAAGCATCCCAGGGAGGTGGTAGAGTCACCATCTCTGGAGGTGTTCAAGAAATGTGTGGACATGGAGCTTGGGGACACGGAGCTTGGAGACACAGTCTAATGGCCATGGTGGTCTTAGCTTGGTGGTTGGGCTGGATGATCTTAGAGGGCTTTTCCAGCCCAAACAATTCCATGATTATTTACAAAAGCAGAAAGCTTCTGTGTTATTTTGTTTCTGTAGTCTACAATCTCCTCCATTGTATATCACTTGTCAGTCCTGAGTGAGCATAGCGTATCACTCAGCTGAAAATACTTAACAGCTAATAGCTGCCTGGAGGGGGGGACTGAAATTTTTGAACTAAAGAAAGAAATGAAAACCCACTTGCATCATCCAAACAGCTTATGACAACTCTGAGTTCTAATTAAGGTTTCCACTTAAAGCCCATGGAACGTAAATAAGCTTTGGACATTCCTTAGGCGATCAATTTATTAAATTCATCTAATAAGGTTATAAAAAAAAATTATAAAGCCCTTATGCTGGCTTGTCACTTCAGATTATTGGCAACACACATTGTGCCCAAGTGCAGTGCAGCTTGATGAACAGCATTAAGTGGCTGGATGGCTGCTGGAAAGGCCTGAATGAAGCTTGTGGACAGAAAGATCATGAGAAATTGCTCTGACAGTAGAGCGAAGTTGAGAGGAGTGTTTGCTTACTTGTCACTCAGGTCTTCATCACCATGCTCACCAGTTTATGTTTGTTATGCCCCAAAGGTCTTCCTTTTGCATTCAGATTGTGATTTAAGCAAAGCATGGAAAAACATCTAAATAGCTTAGGAATATCCTTCGAAGTAGCTTGTGAAGCTGTTGTGGCTCTGAGACACAGCTTGCCCTATTTCATTCTCTCTTTGGTCAGGTCCACACTGATCCATTAGTCTATATGAATAATATCCACAATGAAACATAATCCAGTGGCTCTGCACTCCTGTCCCTTGCCTATTGATGCCACATTGCCGTGGCTTTCTTTCCTAGCCAGTTCTCTGAGGAATGGGAGAAATCAGAAAGTACTGTTCCTTGGGGACTTACACAGGGGCTGCTACTGGAAAACCAGCTGTTGGAATGAGTTAGCCTGAACATCATCCTGAAGTGTTGAGGATCATAGGAAACCAAGAAGTGAATATTGAAACCTGATCAAAACCTCTGGCTGCTTCATGTTAGAAAGAGAGGAACAGGGAACAGGGAAGATGGCTGAAATAAACCCGAAGTGACAGCCTGGGTTACCTGATGGGTTTGCACGCTTCAAAAATGGAGTCGTGCTTCACTCACTGTAAATATGATGGGAGGGGAGCATTTCCTTCACCGATACACACAGAGTGAGAGGAGGTCTAGCAGAACCTGCTGCCCAAGCTCTGCATGGTACATGGCTGATGGAACTTCAGATCTGTCACAGGTTGAGGATTAAATTTCCCATCACAGAGAAAGTCCTCCAGAAGTAGCAGAGAGTACAAGGGGCAGGACAGTCCCCAGGGGGTGGACACAGGAAAGTGTAATCTTTGTTACTCCATCCCATCCTGCATCTCACTATATAAGGGGAGGATAACAGGTTCTGCATGGGACAGCAATGTGCCCTGCTGGCCAAAAGGGTCAATGGGATGCTGGGGTGCATTCAGCAGATCCAGGGAGGTTCTCCTCCCTCTCTACTCTGCCCTGCTGAGACCTCGCCTAGAGTATTGCATCCAGGTCTGGGCCCCCCAGTTCAGGAGGGGCAGGGATTTGCTGGAGAGAGTCCAAGGGAGGGATGCAAGGAAGCTGAAGGGCCTGGAGCACTGCCTGGTGAGGAGAGGCTGAGAGCCCTGGGGCTGTTTAGTCTGGAGAGGAGAAGGCTGAGATGGATCTGATCAATGTCTATCCATAGCTGAGGGCTGGGGGTCAGGAGGGAAGGAAGGGACAGGGACAGGCTCTGCTCAGTTGTGCCCTGGGATAGGACAAGGGGCAGTGGATGGAAACTGCAGCACAGGAGGTTCCACCTCAACATGAGGAGGAATTCTTCACTGTGAGGGTCCCAGAGCACTGGAACAGGCTGCCCAGAGAGGTTGTGGAGTCTCCTTCTCTGGAGCCTTTCCAGCCCTGTCTGGATGTGTTCCTTTGTGACCTGTGCTGGATTATCTGTCCTGCTGTGGCAGGGGCTTGTACTGGAAGATCTCTGGAGGTCCCTTCTACAGCTAACACCCTGTGAACCTATGAAGAGGAGTTCACAGCCAGCTCTCCCTCCCCTCTCCCTTCTCTCTGCTCCCAGCATGGCTCCTGTTATCTCTGTGGTTTGGGGGGGGGGGGGGGGGGTTGCAGACTTCTGCAGCCTTGTCTGGCAATCTGATTTCCTGCTGTGCCATTTTGGCCTAGCATGGGTGGGACAGTGAGGCTCAAGGCAGGGGGGCACTGAGGCCTGTGTAGGCCTGTCCTATACAAGAGGCAGTTTGGCCTTCTCCTGGGCCTGCTGAGGCTGAGGTGGGGAGGGAGGCTTTGGAAGACTTCGGCCCAGCAGGGAGGCCTGGTGTTTTCATTTTATTCCCCTGGGGAGGGTGAAATACCTTTCTGTGCTTTTGCCCTGGGAAGCTGATGGCTCAGTGGAGGACAAGATCCCTTGCAAGGCTGTGTGAGCCTCTGTGGTAGTGTCAGGCTGCACCTGGAAGATTTTCCACAGATCTCGAACAGAAAGTAGTGGAATGCAAATAAATCACCATAGGATGCAAAAGGGAAAATAACGATAACATTGGATGTTAGGAAGAAGTCCTTCCCCATGAGGGTGGTGAGACACTGGCACAGGTTGCCCAGGGAGGTGGTGGAAGCCTCATCCCTGGAGGTTTTTGCAGCCAGGCTGGATGTGGCTGTGAGCAACCTGCTGTAGTGTGAGGTGTCCCTGCCCATGGCAGGGGGGTTGGAACAGAATGATCCTTGAGGTCCTTTCCAACCCTGAAAATTCCACGCTTCTGTGATTGTAATTCCAGACTTCCCATATTTCACACCTTGACTTCTGCTCCCCTTCTGTGCAAGCCTTCCCCTCGTAAACTGCTCTTGCTCGCTTTTTTGACATTGTCAGACCCTGGGAGGGAGCCCAACAATTTTTTCACTTTTTTTTTCTTTTTCTCTGTAAAGAAAATGTTTTCCTATAAAAGCAGCTATTAAAGTAGCAGAACTTCCTTCAGAAGAAACTCCATTTCTCCATTGGCTTTACTACCCGCAGTAAATCCTGAAGTACTCTTCCACCCTTCCTCTCTCCAGGCCACCAGATGTTCTGCGTCTGGTTGACAGCCAGCTGGACACTGGTTGACAGCAGCTGAACAGGAGCCAGCAGTGTGCCCAGGTGGCCAAGAAAGCCAATGGCATCCTGGCCTGCATCAGCAATAGTGTGGCCAGCAGGAGCAGGGAAGTCATCCTGCCCTGTGCTCAGCACTGGTCAGGCCACACCTTGAGCCCTGTGTCCAGTTCTGGGCTCCTCAATTCAAGAGAGATGTTGAGGTACCGGAAGGTGTCCAGAGAAGGGCAACAAAGCTGGGGAGAGGTCTAGAGCACAGCCCTGTGAGGAGAGGCTGCACCAGGGGAGGTTTGGGCTGGATGTGAGGAAGAAATTCTTCCCAGAAAGAGAGATTGGCCATTGGGATGTGCTGCCCAGGGAGGTGGTGGAGTCACCATCCATGGAAGTGTTTAAAATAAGTCTGGATGAGGCACTCAGTGCCATGGTTTAGTTGATGAGATGGTGTTGGGTGATAGGTTGGACTTGATGATCTCTGAGGTCTTGTCCAACCTCGTTAATTCTGTGATTCAATGATTCTGTGTAATCCCATTGGACAGATATATACCATAAAACTTAGACAGGTAAACTTTCTTTCTCTCTTTTTGGATTCCTCGCTCTAGCAGATACTAAATTGTGCTTCTGCTGGCTTCAGCCTTTAATGTGTCCTTCTTGTGACTGAGCATTAACAAACAACTCTCTGCTGTTTCTCTTGTCCCTTGTGCACAGGGGAGGTAGAGGGAAGGGGGCAGGGAGTGAGGAAGCTATTATTACCCCCCTGGTTTTATCCAGGGGGGTTCTTGTGTTATTATAAATTGTAAACCTCTCTAAATGTATGCAAATATTGTATATTTTCTATCTATTCATTGCAATTCATTTTAGGTTGTAGTTTTTCTTGCAAATACAGCTTCATTTGCTTCCAACTGAGCTGGTCTGGCAATTTAATGTTGGGAGGGGGGGGATTTTCAACCCACCACAACCTCAGTAAGCCTTTAACCATTTTATACATTGAGCAGCCTGGCCATGCTTATTTCCCTGCTACAGAAAGTTGGTATTCCACTGCATGCTGGTGATTCTTGAGCATACACAGTATTCTCAAAAAGAAAACTGGTCTTTCAGGGTTCCGTGCTTGCATTTTTCCTCTAGCAGTTGAGCAGCTGCTTCATGGGTGAAATGTTCTGGTAAATGCTTGTGAGTATGAGGTTTAGTGAGCATGGGAGGACACACTTCCATGAGTGAATAATTACTGCTCAGCCTGCAATCCTCAATTCCAATCTGGCTGCCAAAGAAAAAGTGAGCTCTTGTATCTGACTTTTTTCGACTCTTCCCCTGTACTTTAAAGTAATAAATTTAAAACAAAAAATAAACTATAAGTTGGGAGAGATACAGAAGTGAAAGGGATAATTATACCACAAAGTCTTTCATAGTATTATGAGGAACATCTCAGGGAGTTGGTGTTGTTCACTCTGAAAAAAAGGAGACTCCCTACAACTACCTGAAAGGAGGTTGGAGTGAGGAAGGTGTTGGTCTCTTCTCCGTAGTAACCAGTGACAGGACAGAGGAAATGGTCTCTAAGTACACCAGGGAGGTTTAGGTTGGATTCTAGATAATAGCATCATAGAATCATTAAGGTTGGAAAAGACCTCTAAGATCATCAAGTCCAGCCTACTATCCAACACTTCCATGACCAATAGACCATGTCTGAAGGTGGGACATCTACTCATTTCTGGAACACCTCCAGGGATGGTGGCTCTACCACCACTCTGGGCAACCTGTTCCAATGCTTGGCCACTCTTTCAGCAATGAAATTTTTCCTAATATCCAAGAAGTGGATATTAGTGCCGGGTGCTGCACTTTGGCCACAACAACCCCATGCAGAGCTACAGGCTGGGGTCAGAGTGGCTGGAGAGCAGCCAGGCAGAAAGGGACCTGGGGGTACTGGTTGACAGGTGCCTGAACATGAGCCAGCAGTGTGCCCAGGTGGCCAAGAGAGCCAATGGCATCCTGGCCTGCATCAGGCATAGTGTGGCCAGCAGGAGCAGGGAGGTCATTGTACCCCTGTACACAGCACTGGTTAGGCCACACCTTGAGTACTGTGTCCAGTTCTGGGCCCCTCAGTTTAGGAAAGATGTTGAATTGCTGGAGCATGTCCAGAGAAGGGCAACGAGGCTGGGGAGAGGCCTTGAGCACAAGCCCTATGAGGAGAGGCTGAGGGAGCTGGGGGTGTTTAGCCTGGAGAAGAGGAGGCTCAGGGCAGACCTCATTGCTGTCTACAACTACCTGAAGGGAGGTTGTAGCCAGGAGGGGTTTGGTCTCTTCTCCCAGGCAAGCAGCACCAGAACAAGAGGACACAGTCTCAAGCTGCGCCAGGGGAGGTTTAGGCTGGAGGTGAGGGGAAAGTTCTTCACAGAGAGTGGTTGGCCATTGGAATGGGCTGCCCAGGGAGGTGGTGGAGTCACCATCCCTGGAGGTGTTCAAGAGAGGATTGGATGTGGCACTTGGTGCCATGGTTTAGATAGTCATGAGGTTTAGGGTGAGAGGTTGGACTCGATGATCTTTGAGGTCTCTTCCAACATTCTTGATTCTATGATTCTATGATTCTATAAGTCTGCAACCACTTTGAGAAGCAGACCTCTTTATTTTCTGTACAGAAAACACAGATGATGAGTTTAGACATAACGCTTACATTCTTTAGTGTCTGGAGGTGCAGAGATTAACCCAGCTCTCATTCCATTAAGAAAGAATGGGAACAAATAAATGGACTAATTTGGGTTTGAAAGCATTCATTGTTAGAATCATAAAATAATCAAGGTTAGAAGGGGCCTCTAAAGTCAGCCACCCACCCTGTGCTCAGATGCTATCAGAGCATGATATCCTTGCATAATATTTTTTCCTGCAGGGATCGCTGAGCTCAGTTGATCCTGATGAGAATTCTACCCAGCAAAACATTCAGGCTTCAATATTCACTAAATTCACTAAAGTGGATTTCATGTAGTGCAATGGAAAATGAGCAATTCCTGCTGTGTTGCTTTGCTATATAAATCAAAGTGCTAAGGAATGGAAACAATGCTCCACGCTCAGAAAGCTCATCAGAAGGCAAAAAAAAAAAAAAAAAAAAAGGATAGGAGAAAAATGACAAATACCTGCTATGAACTATTTGCAAAGCATCTACAAGGCAAGAATTATTCACTGAAGGCATTTGTGAATGATTTCACATAATGAATAAATATTCACAGGAGAGACAGGGAAATTCATCAAATAGAATTATTTGCCGTAAATCAGTCATGCAACTCCTGTCTTTATCTAAAACTCCAGAAGTAGTTGCTGCACTCTCCATCACTCAAGCAGCTTTAAATGTCTGTTGATTCTCTTCTAGTCCAAATTTTCTTGATTTTAAAGGGCCTCTTGGAAAATGCTGTATGAAAGGAAGCAACATCAAATTAAATCTCTGTTGCAAACATCTCCTTTAGTTTCCACTATTAACCAGATTACTCCCGATGTCTTGATAATTTGAAGTTTTGCTGGTTCATTGTGATATGCTCAAAAGGCATGACATCTCAACATGAAAGTTGAAGACAATGGCTGGAAACTGCATGTGGAAAAACAAAACGAAACAAAACAAAACAAAACAAGACAAAACAAACAAACCAAACCAAACTAAACCAAAACAAAACCCAAACCAAAACAACACACAAAAAAAAACCCACAAAAAAAAGAGAGAACAGCAAGATTTAAGAAGGATGTTAAGATACTTGCATGTGTCCAGAGAAGGGCAACAAAGGTGGGGAGGGGTCTGGAGCACAGCCCTGTGAGGAGAGGTTGAGGGAGCTGGGGGTGTTTAGCCTGGAGAAGAGGAGGCTCAGGGCAGACCTCATTGCTCTCCACAACTACCTGAAGGGAGGTTGTAGCCAGGTGGGGGTTGGGCTCTTCTCCCAGGCAACCAACACCAGAACAAGAGGACACAGTCTCAAGCTGCACCAGGGAAAGTTTAGGCTGGAGGTGAGAAGAAAGTTCTTCACAGAAAGAGTAATTGTCCATGGAATGTGCTGCCCAGGGAGGTGGTAGAGCCACTGTCCCTGGAGGTGTTCAAGAAAAGCTTGGATGTGGCACTTGGATCCATGGTTTAGTTGTCAGGAGGTGTTAGGTATTACATAATAGGTTGGACTTGATGATCTCTGAGGTCTTTTCCAACCTGGTTGATTTTGTGACTCTTCTGTGAAGACCCAGATTTATTGCACCTAAACTAAGGTACTTCACCAAGAACCACAGAAATATGGTATGGTCTGGGTTAGAAGGGACCTCCAAAGCTCATCCAGTCCAACCCCCTCTGCAGTCATCAGGGACATCCTCAACTAGATCAGGCTGCCCAGAGCCCTGTCCAGCCTCACCTTGAATATCTCCAGGGATGGGGCCTCAACCACCTGCTTGGGCAAAATATTTTTTCCTATATTAAATAAGAATCTACTCCCCTTGTC
The DNA here is from genome assembly GCF_027791375.1 of Indicator indicator. Lineage (NCBI taxonomy): Eukaryota > Metazoa > Chordata > Aves > Piciformes > Indicatoridae > Indicator > Indicator indicator. Next base: position 1,840,024 of record NC_072032.1, on the reverse strand, counting down.
CTTCTCTCATCAGTGAAGAGACAGAGAGACACTGCTAAGACTGAATCAGACACTGAAGATCTAAATTGTCTGCTGTGTTCTGGTCTTTATCTTGATTCAGTAAATACAGAAGAGAACATCAGATAATTGGTCTGTTAAATAAAGCTGGGGAAGTGAAGTCCATGGAGGGTTGAGAGCAAGGCAAACCCCTCATACAAGATTCTCTAATCAGCAATGCTGTTTTGTCATTGCAGAGTTTTGGTCTTTGGGGGTCTGCACAGATGGAGGTTGGAAGGGGTCATTCTATTCATGCAAGTTAAGGTCTGAGATGTGCTGCTAGAATCCTTATGCTTTGACAGGGACCATGTCTTGGGTTGAGTGGACAGAGAGCTACTTTACCCTTCCCCAAAGGAGTACAATGAAAAAGCTCCACAGGAATGGAGAGAATAGGAAATGTAAATGGAAATCCTATCCACAAATAGACACAAAAAATGCAAAATACACAAACTCCTATTCAGCCTCATGCCAGTTCTCCAACTTGAGCTTTCCCAAAACCTCACCAGGCCAACACCTTCCAAAACCTTCCCCCAGCCAGGCCAAACACCAGGTCTCAATGCTATCCCCTATACCTCAATGGTTCCCCTACCCCCCTTACCAGGCCTGAATTGCACAACAAAAACAAACCAGGGCCACTCAAGGCTGAAAGCCTCCCCCGGAATACCAGACAAAAGATAACCTCCTAATGTGCTGGGAGCAAGAAGAGGGAGAGAAAAAGGCAGAACAGACAGAAATGTCCATTTGTAAAGAGAGTGTAGGCTGATGGGAATGAAATAAAATAGATTACACTTTCCATTGTCCACCCCCTGGGCTATTTGGTCCTTCTGGAGGACCTAAGAACCTCTATGGTTCTTAAACCTATAACAGACCAGTAGCCAAACCATAGCAGCCATGCAGAGCACTGGGACTGCACAGCTTGGGTTGAAGCTTACAGACTTTTGTATGTCCCATGGACACAAACTGAGGATTTTTAGTTTTAGTCCCAAGAACACACAGCCCACATAAAACCCAGGCAGCAGTGCCAAGAGGCCCTCCCAATAGACAGGAGCTTTCCCCACCAGGAACTTGGAACTGTTTCACTGATCTTACCCTACCAGTGCAGCAAGGAGACTGAGAAGACTCCAGGAATCTGGTAAGGAACATAATGATGTGTCTTGTTTGAAAACAACTCTGAAAACCTCTATCTTGTTCACAGTATCACAGGTTCAACCAGGTTGGAAGAGATCTCCAAGATCATCAATTCCAACCCATCACCCAACACCATCTAATCAACTAGACCATGGCACTAAGTGCCTCATCCAGGCTTTTCTTCAACACCTCCAGGAATGTTGACCCCACCACCTATCTGGCCAGCCCATTCCAAAGGCCAGCCTCTCTTTCTGTGAAGAGCTTCTTACTAAGATCAAGCGTAAACTTCCTTTGGCACAGCTTGAGACTGTGTCCTCTTGTTCTGCTTCTGGGTGCCTGGGAGAAGAGACCAATCCTCACCTGGCTTCAACCTCCCTTCAGGTAGTTGTAGAGAGCAATGAGGTCTCCTGTAGCCCCTTTCAGGTACTGGAATTCTGCTCTAAGGTCTCCTCAGAGCCTCTTCTCCAGGCTAAACAACCTCAGCTCCCTCAGCCTCTCCTCAGAGGGCTGTACTCCAGACCCCTCCCCAGCCTTGTTACACTTCTCTGGACACGTTTGAGCAACTCAATATCTCTCTTGAATTGAGGGGCCCTGAACTAGACACAGTTGCTGCAAAGTAGATGAAAAAAGTCCTGCACACGAAGGACATTGAACTGTCCAGAGGAAGCCACAAAGATGATCAGAGGGCTGGAGCACCTCTCCTATGGGAACAGGCTGAGAGTTGGGGCTGTTCAGCCTGGAGAAGAGAAGGCTCTGAGGAGACCTTAGAGCAGACTTCCAGTACCTGAAAGGGGCTACAGGAGAGCTGGGGAGGGATCTTTTACAAGGACTTGTAGTGATAGGATGAGGAGCAAATGGACTGAAGCTGAAAGAGTGGAGATTTGGACTGGAGATTAGGAAGAAATTCTTTACAACAGGGGTGGTGAGACACTGGAACAGGCTGCCCAGGGAGGCTGTGGATGTCCCCTCCCTGGAGTGTTCAAGACCAGCTTGGACTAGACCTTGAGCAACCTGGTCTAATGGCAGGGGGTTTGGAAATAGGTGACCTGTAAGGTTTATTCCAACCCAAACCATTCTGTGATTCTGGAATAATTTGCCTCTATAAACTCTATTTAGAGTGCTGTTAAAATGGATTGATGGGGCTCAGTGAGGAAACTCAGAGACACCAGACATGGAAAGCTTTCCTTGGCAGCAGCCTGAATATGAGCTTTGATTCAGTGGAGGTAAGCTGAGAATGTGTGTCAAGAAAGGTATTTCTACATCACTATTTTTGTCAAACTGCTCTTGCTATATTTTTACTCCTAATTTGTGCATTTTCATGCCAAACTGCATGAAAAATGACTGCTCATGGTGTACACTACATTAAAAGCAAAGAATAAATTTAGGGAAAAAAAAGAAGGAAAGAAAGAGGACAGGGATCAGGAAAGCATACAGGGAGAGTAAAATAAAAAGAAAAAAAGGCAAAAAAAAAACAATACAATCAAAGAAAACCAAGTGACAGAGGTGGGCTTGGAATTGAACAGGAGATCAAAGAAGAAAACAGTGCTTGAAAGTTTTATGTAGCATGAGGAGGGAGAGTGCCAGCAGCATGTAGTTGGCTCATTAGTGTGAATGTGCTGCCTGCTCAAGCAGCAGCTCCCCTCAGCAGGTCAGACCTGCGTGCCTGCATCCATTGGGATGTTGGCTTAGGCTGGGGGCTTTGTTCTTGAGTAAGCAGCTGGAAAACTTCTAGCTGTAGATGTGTTTGTGTTTGCATCCAGAGACAGGGACACACAGATCTATATACATAGCCATGTGCCCAAGGCCCTTCTAGTCCCAAAGTCAATTTCACCTGTTTTAATGACTTCCCTGTAGCTGTAATAAAGGTCAGAAGGGCCCCTAGGGTGTGTTCTTCATGATTGACTAACGGTAATAATGAAACCCATTTCCATCTTTTTGGTCAGGTCTTGCGCAAGAGGAGTTTTCCTTCTTTTTGAAATTTCCACTGAGTGTTGTATCCATTTCATAGAATCACAGAATGGTAGGGTTTGGAAGGGACCTCTGGAGAGCATCAAGTCCAAACCACCTGCCAAGGCAGGTTTCACCTAGAAAAGGTCACACAGGAACACATCCAGGAGGGTTTTGCATATCTCCAGATGGAGATTCCACCACTTCTCTGGGGAGCATATTCCAGTGCTCCACCACCCTCAAAGTAAGCCTCCTCTTCTGTTTAGATGAACTTCTTATCACAGGCTTACAGGATGTTAGGAGTTGGAAGGGACCTCTGAAGATCATTGAATCCACTTCCCCTGCCAGAGCAGGACCAGAGAATCCAGCACAGGTCACAAAGGAACACATCCAGATGGGGCTGGAAAGGCTCCAGAGAAGGAGACTCCACAACCTCTCTGGGCAGCCTGCTCCAGTGTTCTGGGACCCTCACAGTGAAGAAGTTCTTCCTCATGTTGAGGAGTTTCTATCCATTTCACCTTATCCTATCCCATGGTGCAACTGAGCAGAGCCTGTCCCCTTCCTCTTGCCTCCCAGCCCTCAGATATCCTCAGATATTTATAAACATTTATTAAATCCCCTCCCAGTGCTCTCCTCTCCAGACTAAAAACCCCAGGTTCAAGTTTGTTCACATTACTCCTTGTCACTGGACACCACTACAAAAAGCCTGGTCCTATCCTCCTGACACCCAGACTTTAAGTATTAATCAGCACTGATGAGATCTTCCCTCAGCCTTCTATTTTCCAGACTAAAAAGCCTCAAATTCTCTCAGTCTTTCCTCCTAAGGCAGATGTTCTAGTCCTCTAACCATCCTGATTTATAGTACAAAGGGAGAAGTAAATAATTTTTAGAAGTATGATACAAGCCAAACATCAAATACAGTGAGTTATGTGCTGTGGAGCCAGAGAAGTGAACAGACAAATAAAACACAGATTTTTCATACAATAGTATATAAAACCCTCCAATATGAAAAAGTGGTAGCAATCTTACTTTCCTCATGTGCTTCAATCAGTATTTTCTATGTGACACATTCCTCTCACAATCTCAATTAGCTGCAGAAACTTTTGACTCTCCACTGTTCTAAAAAAATTGCGAGTCCCTGGAACCCTCAGAGTTGGATTAGCAATAATTGATTGCATGTGATTCAACAAGGCCAAGTTTGGGGTCCTGCATTTGGGTCACAACAACCCCACAAATGCTCCAAGCTTGGGGCAGAGTGGCTGGAAAGTGTCCTGCAAAGAAAGACTTCAGGTTGCTGGTTGGCAGCTGGTTGAACATGAGCCAGCTTGTGCCCAGGTGGCCAAGGCCACCGGCACCCTGGCCTGGATCAGCAACCCTGTGACCAGCAGGACCAGGGAACTGGTTGGGTCAAATCATAGAACGGTCTGGGTTGGAAGAGACCTCCAAAGCTCATCCAATCCCTTCTGCAGTCAGCAGGGACATCCACAACTAGATCAGGTTGCCCAGAGCCCTGTCCAGCCTCACCTTGCATAGCTCCAGGGATGGGGCCACAATCACCTCCCTGGGCAACCTGTTGCAGTGTTCCACCACCCTCATGGTGCAGAACTTGGTCCTCACATCCAACCTAAATGTCCCCTAGTATGAAGCCATTGCCCCTGGTCCTGTCCCTGCAGCCCTTTGCAAACAGTCTCTCTGCAGCCTTCCTGTAGCCCCTTCAGGTACTGGCAGGCTGCTGTTATGTCTCCCTGGAGCCTTCTCTTCTCCAGGCTGAACATCCCCAGCTCCTCAGCCTGTCCTCATAGCAGAGCTGCTCCAACCCCCTGAGCATTTGAGCATTTTCTTGGCCCTCCTCCAGAGCTGCTCCACCAGGTCCGTGTCTTTCCTGTGCTGAGGGCCCCAGAGCTGGATCCATGAACCACAAACCCACGAGGTTAGACTGACTTCCTCCCCTTGCCCACAAAGCTGGGCAGTTGTAGGCAGTGCAGGGTGTTTAGCTGCTGAAGGGCAGTGATGAAGGGAGCATTTCTGACCCACAGCATGCACCTTGCACCCAGCCCATTCCTCACTCTGCAATGCACAGCCCAGTGCTGGGTGACCTCCTCCCTTCTGCTTTCAGCCTTGCTGGTGCTCACCTTGGCACATTCCTCACAACACAGGGATGGCTGTGAGTCACTATTTTTTTCCCAATAAACTGCTTTTGGCTGACAACTATCTCACAGCTAGATGGGATATTTAATACTAACCCCATGTTTTGTAATGAAATGCTATATAAGCCTTCATTTCCCTGCAGCCTCAACTGTAATAGTCTTTTCAAATCACTATGTGATTGGTTTCCCTACCACCACCACCCCCCCCAAACAATAGGAAAGTCCTGTAATATTTTTTCCATTATTTTGATTCCCCTAAGGTTCCAATACTATTTCCACATTCACTCTGTTAGTATCTTAAGCTCGTTCTTGATTTGTAGCCTCGGAAGCATATTTCAAAATCTCATTCCTGTGTTGCCTTGGTCTGTCAGGAGTGAAGGTCTGCACAGAGGGTAAATAAACCAGGCTATTATTACTATTACTATTATTATTACTGTTATTGCTTGGGTGGCTTCTTAAATTTGTGTGTGTTCTTTTCACAGTAGCATTGTGGTATCCAGGGAAAGGCACAGAGGCAGTGCTGAAATGGATTCCCACCTTTCCTTACACTTCAGTTCCTCACAGCATTTCACTTTGACCCTTATCCACAACCTCCCTGGGCAACCTGTTGCAGTGTCTCACCACCCTCACTGGAAAGAATTTCTTCCTAATCTCCAGTCTAACTCTCCCCTCTCCCATCTCAAAGCCATTCCCTCTTGTCCTATCACTACAAGCCCTTGTAAAAAGTCCCTCCTCAGCTCTCTTGTAGCCCCTTTCAGGTACTGGAAATCCACTATAAACTTTCCCTGGAGCCTTCTCTTCTCCAGTCTGAACAGCCCTGACTTTCTCAGCCCATCCTCACAGGGGAGGTGCTCCAGCCTTCTGAATTCCTCACCCCCTTCCCCAAACAGGGAAGGTTTAGGTTGGACATCAGAAGAAAATTCTTGTCTGAAAAGCTTCTCAAACACTGGAACAAGTTGCCCAGAGAGGTGGTTGAATCCCCATCCCTGGAGGTGTTCATGTCCTGGGTGGACATGGCCTTGAGCAATGTGGTCTAGTGGGAGGTGTCAAGTTCCATGGTAGGGGGGTTGGACCTGTATGGTTGTGTCAGTGTGAGCTGAAATTCCCCCCACACCAACAATTAAAAAGACAATTTCAAACCATCACAATGGTCTTTAAAGTCCCTTCCAACTCAAACCATTCTGTGATTCTGTGATAATGGAGTAGTGTGTGAAATGTTTCAGTATTTTGGCTTTTATATTACAATGAGTGTTTTGGTTTCCTTTTTCCCCATCCACTTATTTCCAGGGAAAGCAGTGCTCTTAACAGCTTCATTATATTCACTTTACAGAGTGCAGCTTAACATCTTTTATTTTCTAAGGCAGTAAGCACACAACTCACTTCCACTCTTTTGATGCTGTCAGTCAGTGTTGTGCTGTGAGCAAATATTTTCCCATATTGTCTCATTGGACTGGAGTCTGCTTACACTTCAGTGTCAGTTTTGAATTGCCTAAGTGATTCTCCTGCATGCAGCCTGCTCTACAGCCTTAAGCACTACTGGCTTTAATATTCCACATTGCTGCCTAAAAGGGAGGTTGTGTTATTCCTGCTGAATTCTTAGTCTTGAAGGCATTTATGAGCTACTTGTAGTAGTTGTCTGCTGCTTGCTTGGCATTTGATTTTCTTTTGACTTCAGCAGGCCTGTGTCTTCTGCCATGGTCCTGACCAGCTCTCCTGGCTTTATGAGCTGCACCCCAAAACCTTAGAATAGAATCACAGAATAGAATCAGAGGTTGGAGAAGATCAACAAGTCCCACCATCAACCCAATACCACCATGCCCACTAAACCATGTCCTGAGGGCCATGTCTACATGTTTTTTTTAAAACCTCCAAGGATGGTGACTCCATCACCTCCCTGGACAGCTTGTTCCAATTCCTGACCACTCTTGCAGGAAAGAAATTTTTCCTAATCACCAGCCTAAACCTCCCTTCTTGGGAGCACTGGTTCACACCTCACTCCAATTTCCTTTCAGGGACTTGCAGAGAGTGAGAAGATCTCCCTTCAGTCTGCCTTTATTACACAAAATCACATAAAACATCTCACAACAAAGCACATATGTCTTGGAGAGCTAAAGGGAAAGGCATCACACAAACCAGTTCAGAGGTGGGAGGCAACCAAAGCTTTCCATACTTCCTACCAGGCTGATCTGAAGATGCTGCTAAATCTAAGGGAGAGCCAGCTCTGTGAAGCTCAGCACTCCCTCCAACTTCTGCATTGTTTGGTAGTATCACAGTATATCAGAGGCTGGCAGGGACCTCCAGAGATCATCAGGTCCAATCCCCCCTGCCAAAGCAGGGTCACTTAGGGTAGTCTGCACAGAAATGCATCCATGTGGGGTTTGAAAGTCTCCAGAGAAGGAAACTCCACAACCTCCCTGGGCAGCCTGTTCCAGTGCTCCGTCACCCTCGCTGTAAAGAAGTTTCTTCTCACACCAGCTCTGCCCTGCAGAGATCCTTGAAGAGCTGGAACATGGAAGATGCACTTGAAGTGCCCTCAAGCAGTACGTGGTTCCAAGGCAGCAGGTTGTCCATTATCCTAACACAGAAAACACAGAGCTGTGTACCAGCACTTATCCTCTCATCAGCAGACCTCTGACTGAATGCTCTCCTTGTCTTTGATTCTTCTACTTATGGCACCTGCCTAGGCTGCCTCAGATCTCACACAGCTCAGGGCCACTGGGGGGTTGGACTGGATGATCTTTCAAGGTCCCTTCCAGCCCCTAACATTCTGTGATTAACTCTTCCCACCTAGCCCTGTTCTCTGCAGTGCTTATCCTCATGAAACCCACCAGTGCCATATTTCTTAATTCTCTTTCATGGAGGTCATATTTTGTTGTCCTTTCAGCTGCTGTGTGTTTTCTTGACTGGGACTGCTCACAGAAGTAGAAATCCACACAGAAGAGAGATGTGGTATTTCCATCAGGGTTTTACTAGACGTGTGCTGTAAAATTGATCTATGCAGCTTCAGAACCTCTGATATCTGCAGCTCAGCTGGAAATGTTTGTCCATATGAGCTGCCAGCTGCCTGGAGATCCCAGCAAGCCAGCCAAAACACTTACATATCAAGAGAGGAAAAGATGGGATGTACAGATCTGGCTGGACATATGGTAGCCCTGCATGGGGCTGGAGAGGCAGGTTTGCTATTAACAAGACATTAGCAGCAAGACTGAGCCCTTCTCATAAGCTCTGGTCAGCACAAAAACAAACAAACAAACAAACAAACAAACAAACAAAAAACCAACCCAAAACAGAGCCAGAGCTGGTTCCTAAATTCTTTGTCTGTTCTTTTAAGGCATTATGTACTCATTGCAGAAATATGAAGGATTTGGTTTAGTCTGGAGGAGAGGAAGCTGAAAAGAGGTCTCATTGCTCTCTAAAATGGCTTAAAAGGAGGTTGGAGTGAAGTGGAGGTTGGTCTCTTCTCCCTAGGTCATAGAAGGAGAGGAAATGGCCTGAAATTGTGCCAGGGAAGGGTTATGTTGGAGACTAGGAAAAATTTCTTTGCTGCAGGAGTGGTCAGGGATCGGAACAGGCTGCCCAGGGAGGTGGTGGAGTCCCCATCTCTGGAGGTGTCCAAGAAATGTGTGGCCATGGCACTTGGGGCCACAGTTTAATGGCCATGGTGGTGTTAGGTTGAAGGTTGGACTGGATGGTTTTTAGAGGTCTCTTGTGACTGAAACAACCCTATGATTCTTTGATTCTATTTCTTATGCCTTTCACATTGTAACCATTTGGCCTCTTCTTTCCACTGAGCTATGTTGTGATTTGCCACTGGACTTCCTGATATCAAACTCCTGGATTGCTCATATTGCCTTTCCTTTTGCTCATATCCTATTCTAAAACAAGCAACCTGGCTCAGCAAACAAGGAAACTGAAATACTGAGCTTCTCTTAAAGCAGAGACTGGCTTGATGCCCATGCGTAATGTCTAAAACTCATGACAGTCAGTGAATTACAGCTTCTCCTATCAAATTTATCCAATGTCTTCAGCAAAACTGAAAGGGAGAAGGAAGGTGTTTTCTCTAGTGGTCTTCAGGAGGACAAGGACAGATAGGAGACCTTCTTGTGGCCTTCCAGTATCTGAGGGAGACCTACAAGAAAGTTGGTGAGGGACTTTTTAGGATGTCAAGGAATGATAGGATTGGGGGAATGGAGCAAAACGAGAAGTGGGGAGATTCAGATTGGATGTCAGGAAGAAATTCTTCCCCATGAGGGTGGTGAGGCAGTGGAAGAGGTTTCCCAGGGAGGTGGTGGAAGCCTCTTCCCTGGAGGTTTTTGCAGCCAGGCTGGATGTGGCTGTGAGCAACCTGCTGTGGTGTGAGGTGTCCCTGCCCGTGGCAAGGTGGTTGGAACTGGATGATCTTCCAGGTCCTTTCCAGCCCTAAGCATACAGCTCCCTGGGTTGAGATCTCCTTACCTGAAGCCTCTTGGGCCAACAGGAAATTTAGGCACTATCTTTTTGCTTTCAGACTGGCATGTACTCTCTGCAGAGCACCTCTGTCAAGGGTTGCCATGGTTACTTGGAGTACAGCTCATTTTCTGATGCTGACACACAGTGCTGCACAAAGCACATGGGGGGAATGCAATATGCTTTGAGGCACATGAGTTTCACCAAGAAATCTCACCTGCAGCGCATCCATGGCCATGCCAGGGTCCTACTTTTCAGAAGCTATTAGCCAGATTTAGTTTTGCTGGATAAGGTCAACCCCTTTTGTTCTGCAGCAAGTGTCAGCCACGTTACAAATCTCTAAGGTTCTGCAGCACTTTAACAGAGGGATTCACACAGGGTCTCCTTGGAACAGAGGGGAGAGAAAGAAAATGCTGGTTGCACAGGGCAGGTGTGGGAAGAAGAAAGGAAAGGTGTCTTTATCCTCAAAGCAGCAACACAATTTGTTTCACAGAGCCCTGAAAAATTAGTTGTCAGTGTTCTGCCTGCTTTGGAAGAATGGTTTCTTACTTTCAAGGGAAAAAGGATGTGAAAAATAAGAATGGAGGTTGTGAAGCGAAGCTTTTAGTAGTTGGAAAGTGGCAGTGTTGGTTCCTTGTACATCCTTAATTGCAGCTTTCTGGCATGGTTTTAGAAGCCTTGTTGTTTTATATAGCACCACCTTTTCTTTCCCAATATATAGCATGTAATAGCACAGAATAACAGGTTGGAAAAGACCTCAGAGATCATCCAGTCCAACCTATCACTCAGCACCATCTAATCAACTAAACCATGGCGCTAAGTGCCTCATGCAGGCTTGTTTTAAACACTCTCAGGGATGGTGACTCCACCACCTCCCTGGGCAGCACATCCCAATGGCCAATCTCTCTTTCTGGGCAGAATTCCTTCCTCACACCCAGCCCAAACTTCCTTTGGTGCAGCTTGAGACTGTGTCCTCTCCTTCTATCACTGCTTGCCTGGCAGAAGAGCCCAACCCCTACCTGGCTACAACCTCCCTTCAGGTAGTTGTAGAGAGCAATGAGGTCTGCCCTGAGTCTCCTCTTCTCCAGGCTCAACACCCCCAGCTCCCTCAGCCTCTCCTCACAGGGCTGTGCTCCGGACCCCTCCCCAGCCTTGTGCTCCAGACCCCTCCCCAACCTTGTTGCCCTTTGTTGGACACATTTGATCAGAACCAGGCTACCTTCACAGCACGTCAAGGACAAGAGGGACAGGGATCTGCTGGAGAGAGTCCAAGGGAGGGCTCCAAGGATGCTGAAGGGACTGGAGCACTGCCTGGGGAGGAGAAGCTGAGAACTCTGGGGCTGTTTAGTCTGAAGAGGAGAAGACTCAGAGGGATCTGATCAATGTCTATCAATATCTGAGATCTGGGGGTGAAAAAGGAGGGGCCAGGCTCTGCTCAGTTGCACCCTGGGATAGGACAAGGGGCAATGGATATAAACTCCAACACAGGAGGTTCCACCTCAACATGAGGAGGAACTTCTTCAGTGTGAGGCTCACAGAGCCCTGGAGCAGGCTGCCCAGAGAGGTTGTGGAGTCTCCTTCTCTGGAGCCTTTGCAGCCCTGTCTGGATGTATTCCTGTGTGACCTGTGCTGGATTCTATAGTTCTGCTCTGGCAGGGGGATTGGACTGGAAGATCTCCAGAGGTCCCTTCCACCCCCTAAGATCCTGTGAGCCTCTGATCCTGTATACATATCAGAAAGGATCGATTTGGCTTCCAAAGGCTAAGCAAAGTAGTTCCACATGCTTAACAGTCAGCTGTTATTTCTGTGTTTTTCTGCTTTAGTGAATGTGTGTCATTGTTTTCCTGACTAGAAAAATAGAGCACAGCTCATCACAGCCCTGTGCACGTTTGAGTGTGGGCATTATTCATAGACCTATCACTGCTGATGCCAACTAAGAAGCAGAATCCAGAAGAGGTGAAGAACTCACAGTCATTTTGTGACTGGCTACAGGGCAAAGAACTGGTCCTGAGGCAACAGGGAATGAGAAAGGGCCATAGGAGAGAAAAGTATGGAGGAAATGAAAATACTCTCTGCCTCCATTTGCCTTCCCTTCATTCTCAACTAGAAAAATACATCCAGCTGTAGCCCAAGCATCCAACAGTTTGTTTCTCACCCTTTCCTCCATAAATAATTTTTGGGCTGGCACTGTTTTGCTATCATTTTCTCCCTTCAAGACACTTAGTGGATTAATATTATCTAATGTATTTCAACCTGTGGAATAATAAAAAACTTCAACTGAAGCTCAGGGCAGGTTTCAGTGCAAGAAAAGTCCCTGACAAATCGTTTCGAGGGTGTCACTCATTTTAGCTGAAAGACTAAGTCAGTATTTGGTGAGTTGAATAATATCCTAAACTACCTCCTTCTGTTCATGAATGAAACAGCTGTCCCAGCATGGCTCCCTCAGCAGGATGTTTATGATGTGAATGCCACCCCGTTGGGTTGGGTTGGCCTTAGAATCATAGAATGGCTTAGGTTGGAAGGGACCTTAGAGATCATCTACTCCAACACCTCTCAGCTAGACTGGGCTGCTCAAGGCCTCATTCAACCTGGACTTGAACCGCCTCCAGGGAGGAGACATCCACAGCTTCCCTTGGCAGCCTGTTCCAGAGTCTCACCACCTTGTGCTGTAGGACTTCTTCCCAAGATCCAGTCTAAACCTACTGTCCTTCAGTTCAAACCCATTCCTTGTCCTATTGCTAGACACTCTCAGGAAAAGTCCCTCTGCAGCCTTTCTGCAAGATCCCTTCAGGTATGGAAGGCAGCTTGTGTCAGTGTGAGCTGAAATTCCCCCCCCACCAACAATAACCAGGCTAGCTCAGTCTGGAAGCAAATGAAAAGCTGTATTTACAAGCAGAGTCTAAAATCTACAATGAAATGCAATGGGTATGTACAAATATACAAAATTCACAACATTCACAAATATATACAATCAACAGAAAAAGCACAATCGATCTCCCTTTGCTTCCCCCCAAGGGGACCCTCCCAAAGGGGCCTCCCTCTCCCAGGAGCTTCCCCCCCAGACCCCCCTGGACAGAGAAGCAGAGTTAGTTAAGCAGAAAGTTGTTAACTTAGCTGCCAAGGTCAGTGTGTTATCTTCAGCCAGAAGAGAAGAAGAAACAGCAGCCAGACAGCCCAGCAACTGCCCCCACTGCCGAACGCAGAATGTGCAGAGTGCCTACTTTGTTTTGGGTAATAGTTCTTAAACATTTCTATCTATCCAATGGAAGTGTTTAGAACAATCGTTATTTTGCTTTCTTACACCCAATAGTGACTTATTTACATTCTTTCACTTTCTCTGTTCTGAACTTTGCAAGGAAAAATTAAAAAGACAGTTTCAAACCATCACACAGCTCTAAGGTCCCCCTAGAGTCTTCTCTTCTCCAGGCTGAACACCCCCATCTCCCTCAGCCTATCCTCACAGTAGAGGTGCTCCAGCCCTTGGATCATCCTTGTAACCCTCCTCTGGACTCATTCCAACAGTTCTGTGTCCTTCTTTTGATGGGGACACCAGACCTGGATGCGGTATTTGAGGTGGGGTCTCACCAGAGCACAGTAAAGGGATAGAATCACCTTTAGTGACCTGCTTGCCACTGACAGAATGGTTTGGACTGGAAGTAACCTTAAAGACCACCTAGCTGTAACCCTCCTGCCGTGGGGCAGGGACACTTTCCCCTAGAGCACATTGCTCAAGGCCCTGACCAACTTCGCTTTGAACACCACTGTCCTCACCTAGTTAAATTTAAAGGCAATTCATCAGGGTCTCAAACTGCCTTACTGGAAATATTACAGTCTCACAATCTTACAGCACAGGAAGTTTGGAAGGGACCTCAAGAGATCATCAGGTCCAACCCCCCTGCCAGAGCAGCATCACTTAGGGTAGTCTTCACAGGAATGCATCCAGGTGGGGTTGGAAACTCTCCAGAGAAGGAGACTCCACAACCCCCCTGGGCAGCCTGCTCCAGGGCTCTGTCACCCTCACTGGAAAGAAGTTTCTCCTCATGTTGAGCTGAAATCTTCTCTGTTCAAGTTTATCTCCATTGTTCCTTGGGTTATCACTGTGAACCTCCCAAAAGAGCCTGCCCCCTCCACTTGACACCCACCCCTCAGCTATTGATAGACATTGGTCAGATCCCTCTCAGCCTTCTCTTCTCCAGACTAAACAGCCCCAGGGCTCTCAGTCTCTCTTCACAGGGGAGATGCTCAAGTCCCCTAAGCATCCTCCTGGCTCTTCCTTGGATTCTTTCCAGCAGGTCTCTGTCTCTCTGGAACTGGGGAGCCCCAAACTGGACACAGCATTGCAGGTGTGGTCTCAGCAGGGCAGAGTAGAGAGGTAGAAGAACTTCCCTAGCCCTGCTGCACACACCCTTCCTGATCCATCCCAGGATCCCATTGGCTCTCTTGGCCACAAGAGCACATTGTTGTTCCATGCAGAACTTGCTGCCCACCAGCACCCCAAGGTCTTTCTCTGTGGAGCTGCTTTCCAGCAGGGCAGCCTCTAACCTGTCCTGGTGCCTGTTGTCATTCCTCCCCAGATGTAGGACTTTGCACTTAGATGTATTTGAAACTGTATTTCCCACTGAACACATATATATTAAAGAGAAAAAAAGAAAAAAAATGCCAAAAAGTACCCCCACAAACCCTCAAACGCTCAAAATTCTTGAAAGCATCAGTAACTGACCCATGAATCATCTGTCTGCCATGTGTTACAAATTAATTTTTCTCTTCTGAAGGTAGCACCCTTCCACACAGCACACTGCTTATAATGGGTTTGGTTTTTTTTCTTTTTTCTGAATTAATCATTTCTCAGGAAAGAAAGAATAACTACAAATTAGGCAAACTCTAATAGATTCCATTTGTAATAAACAGGACCCTTTCTAGAATGTGTCAGATGTCAGCATCTTTAAATATGTCAGCTAAAAAATTATATATATATATTTTTTTTTGTCACTATTAGGAAATTGACTTCTGTGTCCAAAGTGAAATATTCATTACATAGTTTGCACTGATTTCTTTTAAATGCGGTGAGACAATGGAACAGGTTGTTTAGTGAAGTCGTGGAGGCTCCAGCATTGAAAATCATAGAATGGCTCAGGTTGGAAGGGACCTTAGAGACCATCTACTCCATCCCCCCTACCATGGGTAAGGACACAGAATCACAGAATCACAGAATTAACCAGGTTGGAAAAGACCTTCAAGATCATCAAGATACTTGATCAACCTTCAAGATCAGCACCTCACAGATAGACTTGGCTGCTCAAGGTCTCTTTGTGATGGTTTTAAGACTGTCCTTTTAATTTTTCTTCACAAAGTTCAAGCAGAGAAAGGGAAAGAATGCAAATAAATCACTCTTGGGTGTAAGAAAGCAAAATAATGATTATTCTAAACACTTCCTTTGGAGAGGTAGAAATGTTTAAGAACTACTACTCAAAACAAGGTTGGGAGTTGGGCAGTTCTCAGCTTGCTGGGCTTCTGTCTGCTTCTTCTTCTCTTCTGGATGAAGATAACACACTGACCTTGACAAGCTAAGTCTCACAGCCTCTCTGCTTCTTGACTCTCTGCCTTCTGCCAGGGAGGTCTGGGGGGAGTCCTTCTGGCTGTGGGGGAGGCCCTTTGGGGAAGGCCCCTTGGGGGAAACAAAGGGAGCTTGGTTGTGCTTGTCTGTTGATTGTACCTATTTGTAAATGTTGTGAACAGTGTCTATTTGTACAGATTCATTGCATTCCATCATTGATTGTAGATTTGCTTGCAAATACAGCTTGCATTTGCTTCCAGACTGAGCTAGCCTGGGTATTGTCAGTGTGGGACAGGGATTTCAGCTCTCACACTGTTACACTCAACAACCTGGTGCCCCAAAGCTAACACAGCAGCAGCAACATCCCCTGTGTGGGTAAAACCAGCTGTGAGTAATTAATTCATTGCCCTTTGGGTTTAAAGGTTCTGACTGAGCCTCCCCTCACTGTAACTGAGCACTATCTGCTCTCAGAGACCTTCTCTTTCCAAGTTATTGCCTCCTAGTTTGCATAGAATTGTTTGTATTTTGCCCAGAGACTCCATATTCCCATTGGAAATCTATATTCCAACCATACAACCATCCTAGTTAATGAGTTGTGGCAACTTTCATTAATAAAGGGTTATTGATATTTTTATTAATACCTGTTTGCCATATCATTTATTATTGTTGTAAGGGTAATTAATAATCCCCTTTGCAACACTGTCAGGGTTGGAAGGGACCTCAAGGATCATTCAGTTCCAACCCACCTGCCATGGGCAGGGACACCTCACACTACAGCAGGTTGCTCACAGCCACATCCAGCCTGGCTGCAAAAACTTCCAGGGATGAGGCTTCCACCACCTCCCTGGGCAACCTTTGCCAGTGTCTCACCACTTTCATGGGGAAAAACTTCTTCCTAACATCCAATCTGAATATACCTCCTTCAAGTTTTCTTCCATTAATGTTCACAGAGGATGGCTCAGGTGGAGGAAAAGATTAAATATTGACTTGAAATAAATTCTTGGGCTTATATTTCCCATTCAAACACTTCAGCCAGACTTTAATATTTCTAAATATTAAAATATTTCAAATATTATCATTTGACCAACCAAAAATGTTTAGAGAAATAATTTTTGTCATTCTCCTAATTTCTAGAAGTCTCATGTGAGTTGTATTGTGGAAGTAATATTCTCTATTCTCTTTGAATGATAGTATCATAGAAACACAGAATGGTTTGGGTAGGAATTGACCTTAAAGATCATCCAATTCCAACCTCCCTACCATGGGCAGGGACACTTCCCACTAGCCCACGTTGCTCAAGGCCTTATCTAACCTGACCTTGATGATACCATAGTGAAATCTGACATTGTCAGGGGTGGAAGGGAACTCAAGGATCATCCAGTTCCAACCCCCCTGCCATGGGCAGGGACTCCTCACACTAGAGCAGGTTGCTCACAGCCACATCCAGCCTGGCTGCAAAATCCACAAGGGATGAGCCTTCCATCACCTCCCTGGGCAACCTCTTCCAGTCTCTCACCACTCTCATGGGGAAGAACTTCTTAAAGCTGAGATTCCTCATCTAATTACTCAGGAGGCTTTAAGAAACACATTTGCAGTCTGGAGATTTGTGGTAAGCTTGCAGTTGACACAATGAGGTGACAAAACCATGGTCAGAATTTCTGTATTTGCCAGTTTATGTCCTGCAGAGAAGAACTATTTTTTTTCTCCCTATAAATTATTAGACTCTCAAAACTTAGCTATTATTTATTTATAGATTCTGAATGTGAATGTTTAGGCTTAGCTTGCCTATAAATGTTTAAAGCCAATGCCAGCTTCTAAGAAGCCTCAGTCATAAGGCTGGCATAAAGAAAAAAAGAGATTAAGAAGTGTTCCTTCTTATCTTCTAATCTCATAGCATTTCTACACCTCACAGCCATGCTTCTTTCTTGGGGTTTTTGATCTCATCAGATTCATTCATAGGTTCATAGAATGGTTTGGATTGAAGGGATCCTAAAGATCATCAAGTTCCAAACCCCCTGCCATGGGCAGGGACACCTCCCACCAGCCCAGGGTGCTCAAGGCCTCATCCAACCTGGTCTTGAACACCTCCAAGGAGGGGCCAGCCACAACCTCCCTGGGCAACCTGTTCCAGTGTCTCACCACCATCACTGTCAAAAATTTCTTCCTAATTTCCAGTCTCAATCTCCCCTCTTTCAGCTCAAAGCCATTGCCCTTTGTCACTAAAAGTCCTTGTAAAAAGTCCCTCCTGTAGCCCCCTTCAGGTAGTGGAAGGCTGCTCTGAGGTCTCCCTAGAGCCTTCTCTTCTCCAGGCTGAACACCCCCAACTCTGTCAGCCTGTCCCCATGGAGAAGATGCTCCATCTGTCTAATCATATTTGTGGGCTCCTCTGGACACCCTCCAGCAGCTCCATGTCCCTCTTGTGTTTAGGGCACCAGAATTGGACACAAGATTCCAGGTGGAATCTCAAGAGAGCAGAGTAGAAGGGGAGAATCACCTTCCTTACCCTGCTGAGTTCAAGCAAAAACCCACCCTGGGCTAAATTTGTAGTTTCAGAGAAGGAGGAAACCTCAGAGCTTGCTTGCAGTTCATTTTGCAGGAGTCTGCATCACTGCTGACCCTGGTGATATGAGAGGCAAAATTCTATTTCCAATCACTAATGGTTATCAGAGGACACAGTGTATGTTTTGCAATAGGAAGATGATTAGCTCCTGGCTTGCTTCCAGTTGGGAAAGTTCTGTGGACTCAATACAAATCTCCTGGGTGATTTCAAGCCTAGATCCTTCTTCCCTTAAATGTCATGTAGCACCCTGCTCTGAGCTGGAGAACAGCTGCCATGGTCCTCTGTGGAGCTGGCTGTTGAAGAATATATATAGCATCATTTTAAACTAAACAAATTGATAAAGGGGAAAGAAAAAATATTAATCTGTTCATATTTTTAGATGTATACAGAGAAGGATGGAGAGGGGACAGAAAGATTTCTGATTATGGTAGCAAAGAGAGGGAAAAAGTCATCAAGTGGTGAATGAAACCAACTAATGACTATGTTCTATTCTATGATGTTTACTGTAGTGCTTGCGGACAGCTGATTGCTCAAAATATAATTTTTTCCTTTTTTTTTCATTTTTTTTTTAAATCAGATCAATTTTTAAGTATTCAGAAGTCATCCATAAGCACTACCCTCATCTGACTCACAGTCTTATTAATAATTCCAAATTCAAATGCTGGGAGAGAAAATGTCCTATTTCTTTTTGGTGTGGTGGCTTTGTGCTTACAGTAGCCAAAATCTGGATCACAGCAGGCACATCTTCAAAAGGATGAAGAGGACTTGGAAAAGAAGCCAAGGCCAGTGAAAGTTTGTGTGTGATGGAGTTACATGTGCAAAGCACAGCTTGAGAACAGGCATTCTGCAGACCAAGTGACTCTATCACTGTGATGGGTTGGATGCAACTATCTCCAGACATGCACTTCATAGAGCTCAGAATCATGGAATCATAGAATGTTAGAGGCTGGAAGGGACATCCAGAGGTCAGGGTCACCCAGGGTAGTCCACACAGGAATGCATCCAGGTGGGGTTGGAAACTCTCCAGAGAAGGAGACTCCACAACCCCCCTGGGCAGCCTGCTCCAGGGCTCTGTCACCCTCACTGGAAAGAAGTTTCTCCTCATGTTGAGCTGAAATCTGCTATGTTGAAGTTTGCATCCATTGTTCCTTGGCTTATTACTGTGCACACCAAAAAGAGCCTGGCCCCCTCCACTTGACACCCACCCCTCAGCTATTGATAGACATTGATCAGATCCCTCTCAGCCTTCTCTTTTCCACACGAACGAAACAGCCCCAGGGCTCTCAGCCTCTCTTCATAGGGGACCTATTATATACTTGGACCACAGATAGCACTGAACCTTTCCAACACTTTCCACCAACCTTTCCAACTCTTTCCACCAACCTTTCCAACCTCAGGTTTCTCCACGCGGAGGCAAGATATCATCCCAGTCCTTTGAGCTGTTGTAAAGATAGTTTGGAATAAATTATGGACTCAGAAATCTATGCTACTGCCAGATCTGTGGGATGTAAAGAGGTTAGAGAGCATTATGCATTGCAACTGGCTAGTTGCTATGGACAGCAACCTCTTCACGGACTCATCTATAACTATATTGAAGTCCTGGAGCAAATTCAGAGAAGGACAATGAAGCTGTGATGAAGAGTCTGAAGAACAAGTCTTGGGAGCAGCATCTGAGGAATCTGCGGTTGTTCAGTCTGGAGAAGAGGAGGCTGAGGGGAGACCTCATTGCTCTCTGCAGATGCCTCAAAGGAGGTTGGAGTCAGGTGGAGGTTGGTCTCTGCTCTCTAGTAGTGATAGGACAAGAGGAAATGGCCTCAGGCTGCCCCAGAGGAGGTTGAAGTTGGACATTAGAAGAAACTTTTGACTGAAAAGCCCTATGAGGAGAGGCTGAGGGAGCTGGGGGTGTTTAGTCTGGAGAAGAGGAGACTCAGGGCAGACCTCGTTGCTGTCTACAACTACCTGAAGGGAGGTTGTAGCCAGGTGGGGGTTGGGCTCTTCAATCAGGCAAGCAGTGACAGAAGGAGAGGACACAGTCTCAAGCTGCACCAGGGGAGGTATAGGCTGGGTGTGAGGAGGAAGTTCTTCACAGAGAGACATTTGCCATTGGAGTGTGCTGCCCAGGGAGGTGGTGGAGTCACTGTCCCTGGAGGTGTTCAAGAACAGCCTGGATGAGGCACTTGGTGCTATGGTCTGGTTGATTGTTTAGGGCTGAGTGGTAGGTTGGACTGGAGGATCCTGGAGGTCTCTTCCAACCTGGTTGATTTCATGATTCTATGACAGGGTTCTCAAACAGTGGAATGTGCTCCCCAGTAAGATGATTGAATATGCTTTGGTAGAGCTAGAAAATGGTTGGACTGAATGACCTTAAAGATCTTTTCCAACCAAAACTGATTCTGACTCCATGAATCTATGATTCCATACAATCTCAGCCCCTCAGAAGATGAAAAAGCAAGATACTTGCATAGAAGTGGCTACAAAAAGGTCTGTGAACTACTATATCTGTTTAAGTGTACAGATATTATTTAAAATGACAGAAAATATTTTCTGGCTGACATGTATTTCTATCAATATTTCTGCTCTCCTGGTTTATTGTTGTGTCTTTCTGCTGGAAGTTTTATTTTCCTTGAGTATCGAATCATAGAATCGTCCAGGCCAGAGGGACCTCCAAAGCTCATCCAGTCTGACCTTCCTGCAGTCAGCAGGAACATCCCCAACTAGATCAGGTTGCCCAGAGCCCTGTCCAGCCTCACCTTATATATATCCAGGGAAGGAGCCTCAACCACCTCCCTGTGGGTTGGTCTGGATGACATTTGGAGGACCTGTGTCGGTGTGAGCTAAAATCCCCCCCCCCCCACCGACAATAACCAGGCTAGCCCAGTCTGGAAGCAAATGAAAAGCTGCATCTACAAGCAGAGTCTAAAATCTACAATGAAATGCAATGAATATGTACAAATATACAACATTCACAACATTTACAAATATATACAATCAACAGAAAAGCACAACCGATCTCCCTTTGCTTCCCCCCAAGGGGACCCTCCCAAAGGGGCCTCTCTCTCTCCCAGGAGCTTCTCCCCCAGACCCCCCTGGACAGAGAAGCAGAGTTAGTTAAGCAGAAAGCTGTTAACTTAGCTGCCAAGGTCAGTGTGCTATCTTCAGCCAGAAGAGAAGAAGAAATAGCAGCCAGACAGCCCAGCAACTGCCCCCACTGCCGAACGCAGAATGTGCAGAGTGCCTACTTTGTTTTGGGTAATAGTTCTTAAACATTTCTATCTATCCAATGGAAGTGTTTAGAACAATCGTTATTTTGCTTTCTTACACCCAATAGTGACTTATTTACATTCTTTCACTTTCTCTGTTCTGAACTTTGCAAGGAAAAATTAAAAAGACAGTTTCAAACCATCACAGGACCCTTCTGGCCCCGGCCATTCTATGATTGATTCCATGATTCTGTGATCCTATGATTCTGTGATTCTATGATTCTGTGATACTATGATTCTATGATTCTACGATTCTGTGATTCTATGATTCTTTGATTCTATGATTCTTTGATTCTATGCTTCTGTGACTCTGTGAATCTATGATTCTATGATTCTATGATTCTGTGATTCTGTGATTCTGTGATTCTATGAGTCTATGAGTCTATGGTTCTGTGATTCTGTGATTTTGTGATTCTACGATTCTGTGATTCTATGATTCTGTGATTCTATGACTCTGTGATTCTATGACTCTATGACATGTGTTTATCCACATGAATCCACACAGAATACCAGTACACAGAGGTCGTGGAAAATTACAGAGTTGACAGTTTTATAGTCCTAACTTCTACATCCCTATCCTCAAGGAACAACTAATCAGGTAGGAACGCTTTGGGTTTTTTTTTTTTTTTCTGAATAAGTGATGTCAAAACCCAACACTTGTTATTATTTCAGTTCTAGACAGATAAAGCAGCTGGAGGCTTAGCTGGGGAACAGAGAGACTTAATAAAGGATTTAAATTAATGGCTGGACTGCTTGAGGAAAACCAGAAGGAGCAGGATAAAGGTAAAAGAAGCACTGCTGTAACTTGCCAATCTAAGATATTCCGTGATAGAATCTACCACTCCTTAGCTGTCCTCTAACTTTTTGTCTCCTCTACCTTTCCTTTTTTTTCAGTAGATCTATGAAAACTCCTTTCTCTACCACTCCTTTTTCTTATTATAGAAAATCAGTAAAATTATCAGGAAAGCAACTTTATAGCAACTCTAGAAAGCCTCCAAGTACACAGATCACAGTTGACTGACAGATGCTAAGCTGCATGCCCAATTTGGGTGAACAATTAGCTTGGGCAAATGAAGTCATTGCATATGCCAGTTCTGAGAGAACAATTTATTTTTTCTTTCTCCCTCTGTGCAATCATGATGATTGTGCAAGCAATTGTAGGGTTAGTTGTAATTTGAGTCAGGGACTGCTTGCTATTCTAGGCTTGTACTCTTCCTGAAACTAGAAAGCCCTAAGCCAACTTCATGAGGTTCAACAAGACCAAGGGCAAGGTCCTGCAGCTGGGTTAAGGCAATCCCAGGCACTGATATAGGCTGGACAGGGACTGGCTGGAGAGCAGCCCTGCAGAAAAGGACTTGAGGGATGCTGGGGGATGAGAAGCTCAACAGGAGCCAGCAGTGAGCACTTGCAGCCCAGAGAGCCAAGCAGAGCCTGGGTTGCAGCAAGAGAAGTGTGGCCAGCAGGGCCAGGGAGGGGATTCTCCCCCTCTGCTCCACTCTGCTGACACCACACCTGGAGCTCTGTGTCCAGTTCTGGAGCCTCTGTTTGAGGAATGATCTGGAGGTGCTAGAAGGTGTCCAGAGAAGGGCCACAAGGAGGAGCTGCTCTGCTCTGGAGACAGACTGAGAGAGTTGGGGTTGTGCAGTCTGGAGAGGAGAAGGCTCTGAGGAGACCTTCTTGTGGCCTTCCAGGATCTGAAGAGGACTACAAGAAAGCTGGGGAGGGATTTTTGAGGGTGTCAGGGAGTGATAGGACTGAGGGCAATGGAGCAAAACTAGGAATGGGTAGATTCAGCTTGGATGTTAGGAAGAAATTCTTCCCCATGAGGGTGGTGAGACACTGGCACAGGTTGCCCAGGGAGGTGGTGGAAGCCTCATCCCTGGAGGTTTTTGCAGCCAGGCTGGATGTGGCTGTGAGCAACCTGCTGTAGTGTGAGGTGTCCCTGCCCATGGCAGGGGGGTTGGAACTGGATGATCCTTGAGGTCCCTTCCAACCCTGGCAATTTTATGATTCTCTGCTTGCTCACTTGCCACTGCCTTGCTTATCATGGTTAGATGAATTAATTTCACCACATTTCACTTAACAGAGATAAAGTTTTGGTGCTTAAGCAGACATAATGTGTAATGCTCTGAGTGTCCACCCCCCTAAAGCCCTCCCAGTGCTGTAGTTAAATCTATTCTGTTTGCTTTGTTTAAAGATGTGTTTGCCATTGAAAATGGTACAGGAGGTGAAAACTAGAGTGAATATGAGTAGGAGAGGGATTGGTTAGATGTTCCACTTCCAAATGTTGGTTTTTTAGTGTTCCTTTTGAAATGGAAATCTAATGCTAGCAAGGGGCTTTTGTGGCTGGCAGTGAAGCTCTCCAATTTGTTGTGTGTTTTGCTTCACAGAATGTATCCAGCAGGAGCAGCACAGTAATCACTGCATCGCCACAGCTATGCTTCACAGACCCCACTTGCATATATGAATCAAGGCCTCCTTTCTTTTTTTATGCCTTCTCTTTGCCTTCTCTTCTGCAAAGGCAGTTTCCCAGAAGTAGTTTTCAGCTAAGCCAACACATTTCCATAAAGATGAGCTCTTTCTCCTCAGATACAGCACAGCTGGGGATGGTCCATGTTGCTCTGACCCAAGCTGAGCAGAAAGATCGAATCGAATTTCCTACATAACTTGGAGTTCTCATCTACTTATTCCCTACCTGATGCACACCAGAAAATCACTGTTCCCTGTGCATGGAAACACTCACAATGCTTTGTGTTTCATTGCAGGTCAGCTCACAAAGAAGCAGAAAACAGAAAGTCTTTGTGAAGAGGAATTTTCATCCCTTGGTAAATAGCCACTTCTTGCTGACTCCTGTCATGTATTGGTGTATACAATGTAGGCTTTTGGGGCATATTCTGCCAGCACAATATCCAGCCACCTTTTCTGGAATACTGTGTCCAGTTTTGGTTTCCCCAGTTCAAGAGAGACAGAGACCAGCTGGAGAGAATCCAATGGAGAGCCAGGAGGATGCTTAGGGGACTTGAGCATCTCCCTGTGAAGAGAGACTGAGAGCCCTGGGGCTGTTTAGTGTGGAGAAGAGAAGACTGAGAGGGATCTGATCAATGTCTGTCAATAGCTGAGGGGTGGGTGTCAAGTGGAGGGGGCCAGGCTCTTTTGGGTGGTTCACAGTGATAAGCCAAGGAACAACAGGTTCAAACTTGAACAGAGAAGATTTCAGCTCAACATGAGGAGAAACTTCTTTCCAGTGAGGGTGACAGAGCCCTGGAGCAGGCTGCCCAGAGAGGTTGTGGAGTCTCCTTCTCTGGAGACTTTCAACCCCACCTGGATGTGTTCCTGTGTGTTCCTGTCAGGACTTCATCTTCAGGTCTCAGGTTTTAAAGCAGAGGACCAACCCATTGATGAAGTGGGACTTACACAATCTTGTCCATTTAAAAAGATGAGCTGGCAGTTGTGGTAATCACCTGTGACCATTCCATTATCCATGCAGAGAGACACATGCATCTTGTAAAAGCCACAAATCCAATCCTGCCTACATTAAAAGCTAGAGGAAATCATAAAAATCCATCAAATTCCCAGATTTCTTTTCGTTCTAACACATAATTGGTTTTGTTACTACTCCTCCTTTCAACTACTGTGGCTTTAGTTTTCATTTCCTTTCTCCAATAGTTTGAAGTTACCTTTAGGTATACAGGAGGTTAAAATTAATTATGAAATTACAAGAACTTGAAGGTCTTTCATTTAGGACGCAGGAGATAAGAGAATTAAAGTACCTTTTACCTACTGAGCAAGAACTTGTCTTCATTAAATGAACAGAAGCTCTGAAGATGCATGGGAGAGAGTCTCTGTCCCTTGGGTCTGACAAAAGCAGCAGCAGAACAATTAGGATTAATGTGACTAATATGAATACATCAGTAAGAACAGACAACCTGCTCCTGTCACTGATCCAATGTGCACAGTTCCCCCATCCATAAAATGCAGACTCTGCTCTATGGCACCGTAAGGAATTTGTGTCCTTTGTCATGTCAGAGACTCCCAAGTTGACACAGTGGAAAAGTTCACCTGAGCACACTTCAGCTGTGAGCACTTGCTGGCTGGCAGAGAGGAAAATTAATGTATTCAGAGCACAAGGAGGTCCCAGGGGGCTGACAGGGAGAAGAAAATTATTTCCCACTGGCACTGAAAATGAACACAAACTTCATCACTGCCTGGGCCCAATGCAAAAGTCGTTCTTCCCTCCTTGCATAACAGGAATTTATTAAAAGCCACAGTGATAGCACCCTAGGAGAGCCTGCAGAAGGAGACAGAACCATTCTACAGCTGAAAAGAATAACAAGGAAGAGGCAGAAGGCACTGCTGGTGAAGGGAGCAAGCCTGTCTCACAAGACTTCAGGAATACAAATGGATTTGGCATAAGGAAATAAAATCCTTCAGCTGTGGGCTTTGTGCCCCTTGAACAGCATGGAGGGCACAAGAAGATTTCCTTCTTTGATTTGGAATGAAGAGCAGCTGAGCTAACTAAGGGCTGCTTAAATCAACATGGAGAAGCTTCAGTGGTAGGAAGCACCCAGAAATTTCTGCTGTTATCTTCACATTTGCCATACTGATGGTTTAAAGGCTATGCCTTTAATTTCTTTTCACCACACTACAACAGCCATGCAGCATGCTTTTGACAGAGGTTACTGAAGAGGTTCTATTCAGAGGAGTAGGGGGTTTCTAGCCATGATATTAGAGTTACTTTGGTTGGAAAAGTCCTTTGAGACCATCAAGTCCAACCATTCTCTAACTCTACCAAGTCTGGTGTTAAACAATGTCCCTCAGCACCACATCTCTGCCTCTTTGAAACACCTCCAGGGATGGGGATCCAGCCACCTCCCTGGGCAGCTTGTTCCAATCTTTGAGAACCCTTTCAGTCAGGGAGTTTCTTCTGATATTCAACCCAAGCCTCCCCTGGTGCACCTTGAGGCCATTTCCTCTTGTCCTATCACTTGTTGATAGGGAGAAGAGACCAAACTCCCACCTTGCTCCAACCTCCTTGCAAGGAGCTGTAGAGAGCAGTACAAGGGCTAGCAATTACTAGAAGAGACATTGTCCTTTTTAGAATATTTTGGGGATTCAGGGATTCTTGAGGCTTCCCATGGAATTTCTTTCTATATATAAATATATTTGCATTGCAGCTGACTGCTCTCTGTCTCTTGCCTCTGCAACAGTTTCAGATAGCTGCATAGAAACACCACTTCTCCTTGCAGATCTTGACACTCACCTGGGGAGAAGTGACTTTTATAGCTCTTGGCCATGATCTTGGCCACTGAAGAAAAAGTACTTACAGAGAGAAAATGAAATGAGGGATGTTTTGGCCTAGATGGTTAACAGAAATATGCCTCTGCATCTATCCCAGCAAAGCTGAGCATGTTTGGGAATGTTTCCTGGCACTGGAGCATGATCATTTGTGCTAATAAAGCATTAGGTAGTTTCCTTGCATGATTTTGGCCCATTCCAACAAGCTTTTTCTCTGAGCAACTTCTGGACAGGGTTTGGCAGCTGGAGCAGCCCAGGAGCCATTCCAGCAGGCAGTTTGCACACAGACATCCTGCTCTGGAGGCTGAAACAGCTTGTTAGAACAGATAAGAGATGTCCTGTGCCACTTGGCCTCATTGCTTGGAGATATCTCTGGATACATTTAATTTACCAGTGTAGATGCAGCCAGAGTCAAACTTGTTCCTGCATGGTGAGCACAGGAAGAGGCCAAAATGTTGGCTGGAAAAAAACTTCCTCAGAGAAGAAAGGCTCAGGATAATGTTGTGTTTAAAGTTCCTTTACCACACTGCTTAGTTTTAAAGCTCAAAGTTTCAGATCCAGGGAGGTTCCCCTCCCCCTCTACTCTGCCCTGGTGAGATCTTACCTGGAGTATTGCATCCAGTTCTGGGCTTCCCAGTTCAAGAGGGACAGGGATCTGCTGGGGAGAGTCCAACGAAGAGCTGCAAGGATGATGAAGGGAATTATGAGGAGAGGCTGAGAGCCTTGGGGCTGTTTAGTCTGGAGAGGAGAAGACTGAGAGGGGATTTGATAAATGTTTATAGATATCTGAGGGCTGAGTGTTAAGAGGGAAGGGACAGGCTCTGTTCAGTTGCTCCCTGGAATAGGACAAGAGGCAATGGATCTAAACTATAGCACAGGAGGTTCCACCTCAACATGAGGAGGAAATTCTTCACTGTGAGGGTCCCAGAACCCTGGAACAGGCTGTCCAGAGAGGTTGTGGAGTCTCCTTCTCTGGAGCCTTTCCAGCCCTGTCTGGATGTGTTCCTGTGTGACCTGTGCTGGATTCTCTGGTCCTGCTCTGACAGGGGGATTGGACTGGAAGAACTCTGGAGGTCCCTTCCAACCCCTAACATCCTGTGAGCCTGTGATTAAATAGTACAGAAAGCAGAACATTTCATGTTCAATTGATGCAGTTCTGTCACCTTTTCTCTAAAACAGAAACTCATTTCTGGAAGACAGGAGGTATTTGCAAGACATCACAGTCCACACAGATCTTGCTTCCTCCCAGTTGAAAATGTTTTTCTATCCAGTTTATTTCACTAATAAAAGAGAAACAAAATAAAGACCTCACAAGAATCATAATAAAATCATAGAATGGTCTGGTTTGGAAGGGACTTCTGAAGGTATTCAAGTATATAACGCATCTAATATATAACAGAACATAGAGTATTGTGTCCAGTTTTGGGCACCTCAACACAAGAGAGGTGTGGAGGTGCTGGAGCCAGTGCAGAGGAGGGCAAGGAAGCTGGGAAGGGCCTGGAGAATAAATCTGATGAAGAGAGACTGAAGGAGCTGGGGATGGTTAGTTTGAACAAGAGGAAGCTGAGGGGAGACCTCATTGCTGTCTGCAACTATCTGGAAGGAGGTTGTGGAGAGGTTGGTGCTGGTCTCTTCTCACAGGTAATTAGTGACAGAACAAGAAGGAATGGCCTCAAGCTGCCACTGGGTAGGTTTAGACTGGACAGTAGGAAACATTTTTTCCCAGCAAGAGTGGTCAGGGATTGGAATGTGCTGCCCAGGGAGGTGGTGGAGTCCCCAAGCCTGGCTGTGTTTCAAGGTGGTTTGGATGTGGTGCCTTGGGACATGGTTTAGGGGTGAACCTTTTAGAGTAGGGTTAATGGTTGGACTTGGTGATCCTGAGGCTCTTTTCCAAAATGAATATTTCTGTGATTCTGCGATTCTGCAGTCCAACCCTCTGCAGTCAGCAGGGACATCCTCCACTAGATCAGGTTGCCCAGAGCCCTGTCCAGCTACCTCCCTGTCCTGTTCAACCACCTCCCTGGGCAACCTGCTTACTGCAAAGGACTGGAAATATAAATACAGTTTTTAGTGGCTGTAGTGAGGTTCACTAAGGTTAGTGAGGTGACTGCGACAGCTCAGAAAGAACACAGCAACCAGATAGAAGAGATTGTGTTCCACAGCCTTGAGTCAATCAGCTTTCCCAAAATAAATAGCCAGCTCTGTATATCAAGATCCCATGGGAATGATTACTGCAGCTGAGTTGTCTTCTATAAAAAAACTTTTTGCATCAAAATGATGCCAGTGACTTCAGAGACTGCAGCAGAGAAAGGGAGCTCCAGCAGCCGCTCTGATTGGAACCTTTCTGTTTCTATCCTGCAAAACTGGCAGCACCCCTGCTGCCTGTCAGTGCTGAGCACAGTGGTGAACTAAAATAACAGAAAAATAAAGATCATTGGGGAGAAAATATCTGAAGGGAAGCTAAATTGCCAATAGAGACATCTCTAAAAATACTTGGACCATCAAGACAGAATAACACAACTTCAGCAGACAAGGGATGAGCAACTGATGTCATTTGCCTGGACCTGAGCAAAGCCCTCGACACTGCCCCACACCAAAACCTGGTCTGCAAGCTGGTAAAGTGTGGGTTCCATGGATGGACAGCTCAGTGGATAAAGAACTGGCTTGATGGCTGCACCCAAAGAGTGGCTGTCAATGGCTCCATGTCCCAGTGGAGGCCAGGGACAAGAGGAGTCCCTTAGAGATCAGTGCTGGGACCAGGCTTGTTCAACATCTTTGTTGGTGACATCAATAGTGGCATTCAGTGCACCCTCAGCAAGTTAACCAACAACACCAAGCTGTGTGGTGCAGCAGAGAGCTGGAGGGAAGGGATCCATCCAGAGGGACCTGGACAGGCTGCAGAGCTGAGCACAAGCCAACCTCATGAGGTTCAACAAGACCAAGTGCAAGGACCTGCACCTGGGTCGAGGCAATCCCAAGCACTGATGCAGGCTGGGCAGGGAGTGGAGAGCAGCCCTGAAGAAAAGGCCTTGGGGGTGCTCGGGGATGAGAAGCTCAACAGGAGCCAGCAGTGAGCACTTGCAGCCCAGAGAGCCAAGCAGAGCCTGGGCTGCATCAGGAGAAGTGTGGCCAGCAGGGCCAGGGAGGGGATTCTCCCCCTCTGCTCCACTCTGCTGACACCACAGCTGGAGCTCTGTGTCCAGTTCTGGAGCCTCTGTTTGAGGAATGATCTGGAGGTGCTGGAAGGTGTCCAGAGAAGGACCACAAGGAGGAGCAGAGGGCTGGAGCTGCTCTGCTCTGGAGACAGACTCAGAGAGTTGGGGTTGTTCAGTCTGGAGAAGAGAAGGCTACGAGGAGACCAGTATCTGAAAGAGGCTACAAAAAAACTGGGGAGGAACTATTTGAGGTGTCAGGACTGATAGGACTGGGGGGAATGAAAAAAAAACTAGAAATGGGTAGATTCAGCTTGGATATTAGGAAGAAGTTCTTCCCCACGAGAGTGGTGAGACACTGGCAGAGGTAGCCCAGGGAGGTGGTGGAAGCCTCATCCCTGGAGGTTTTTGCAGCCAGGCTGGATGTGGCTGTGAGCAACCTGCTGTAGTGTGAGGTGTCCCTGCCCATGGCAGGGGGGTTGGAACTGGATGATCCTTGAGGTCCTTTCCAACCCTGACAATTCTGTGATTATATGACCTCCAGGGAGGGGACATCCACAGCCTTCCTGGGCAAGCTGTTCCAGTGTCTCACCACCCTCACTGTCAAGAATTTCTTCCTAATCTCCAGTCTAAATCTCCCATCCTTCAGCTTCAAACCATTCCCTCTTGTCCTGTCACTACAAGCCCTTGTCAAAAGTCCCTCCTCAGCTTTCTTGTAAGGCCCCTTCAGGTACTGGAACTCATGGAAAGCTGTGGGTGAAGCTTTAGGTACTTTTGGTTCAAAAACTCTGAAGGTTTTTGAAACGTTTGAGGATTTGGGGGATTGGCTCTTATCCACTGCCCATATGAATTCACCATTGGTTTATTCCTGGCTTGATGACCTTTGGAAATGTTTTCTTGGGGGGAGAAATAAAATAAAAAATTATTAATAAAATAAAGCCTAGGCAAAGCAACAGCTGTGACAAACATACCTGTACAGCTGGCACTGCTGAAAGTAAATGCATTTTGCAAACACTTTCATCTGCTCCCTGGATCAGGAGAGAGCTAGCAACCCCTCTCCTCATTTCCTCATCGTTACTGCTTAGGATGGTAGCCATAATTCAGGCCTTGTGAACCCTTCATGTGGACTCACAGGTGGTATAAAGGAAAAATGAGTGTTTGAAGGAGCAGCATAGTGTGATTTAGCACCATCCTTACCCTGGGTGGGGAAAATCATCGAGTCATAGAATGGTCCAGGCCAGAAGGGACCTCCAAAACTCATCCAGTCTGACCTCCCTGCAGTCAGCAGGAACATCCCCAACTAGATCGGGTTGCCCACAGCCCTGTCCAGCCTCACCTTGAGTATTTCCAGGGAAGAAGCCTCAACCACCTCCCTGGGCAACCTGCTCCAGTGTTCCACTATCCTCATGGTGCAGAGCTTGTTCCTGTCATCCAATCTAAATGTCCTCTACTTTGAAGCCACTGCCCCTGGTCCTGTCCTTGACCCAGATGCAGGACCTTGCACTTGGTCTTGTTGAACCTCATGAGGTTGGCTTGTGCTCACCTCTCCAGCCTGTCCAGGTCCCTCTGGATGACATCCCTTCCCTCCAGCATGTCAGCCACACCACATCCTTACATTCTAACTGACACAAACTCTTCTCACGTTATGTTGTTCATATTTTTGCCTGTGTTTCTTTCTAAAGATAAATAAAAATCACTAACAGCATTGATGTTGCGTTTACATTCCATATCCGGAGTTAAACAGCTGCAGAGAGATTATTAAAGCAGCTATTCAAGGTGACCAGGAGAGCCACAAAGCCTACAGTTCTGCAGTTATTTCATTATTTGTGCCTGTATTCCATTATAGAATCACAGAATGGTCTGGGTTGGAAGGGAGCTCCAAAGCTCATCCAGTCCAACCCCCTCTGCAGTCAGCAGGGACATCCCCAACTAGATCAGGTTGCCCAGAGCCCTGTCCAGCCTCACCTTCAATAGCTCCAGGCATGGAGCCTCAACCACCTCCCTGGGCAACCTGTTCCAGTGTTCCACCACCCTCCTGGTGCAGAACTTGTTCCTCACATCCAATCTCAATCTGCTCTTCTCTAGTTTGAAGCCATTGCCCCTGGTCCTGTCCCTGCAGGTCTTTGCAAACAGTCTCTCTGTAGCCTTCTTGCAGCCCCCTTCAGGTACTGGTAGGTTGCTATTAGGTCTCCCTGGAGCCTCCTTTTCTCCATGCTAAACACCCCCAGCTCCCTCAGCCTGTCCTCATAGCAGAGCTGCTCCAATCCCTGATCATTTTCATGTCCCTCCTCTGAACTTGCTCCATCAGGTCCATGTCCTTCCTATACTGAAGGCTCCAGACCTGGAGGCAGTAATCCAGGTGTGGTCTCCACAGAGCAAAGTGGCAGAATCACCTCTCTGGCTCTGCTGTCAATGCTGCTTTGGATGCAGCCCAGGCTGCCGTTGGCTTTCTGTGCTGCAAGCTCACACTGCCTGCTCATCTCCAGCTTCTCCCCCACCAGTACCCTTGAGTCTTTTTTCCCCAGCTCTGCTTTCTCTCCCCTCCTCCCCCAGCCTGCACTGACAGTGAGGATTGTTCCAGCCCAGGTGCAGGACCTGCACTTGCTCTTGTTGAACCTCAGGAGGTTCACCTGGGCACCACCTCTGCAGCCTGTCCAGGTCCCTGTGGATGCCATCCTGTGCCTCTGGGGTATCAACAGCACCACTCAGCTTGGTGTCCTCTGCATACTGCTGATGCTGCATTCAATCTCACTGTCCGAGTGACTGATAACAATATTAACCAGCACAGGTCCCAGTACAGACTCCTGAGGGACACCACTGTCACTGCTCTCCGTCTGGACTTCAAGCCACTGAGCACCTCCCTCTGGATGTGACCACCCAGCCAATTCCTTATCCTCCAAAACAGAGGACAAATGTTGTTATTATTATTTTGTTCTTAATACAATTTTACCTACAGAGCTCTTGACATTACTCTTGGGATGCTATGATTCAAAATAACAAAATGCTCTCCATTCTTATTGAAAAATTGTTTAAGGAAGAAGACAGTTAAAAAATAAAGAAATGAAATGCAAACAACCTGAAGGCTTTTATGTTCTCTTAAGGAAGAGGTTTTTTTGGTGGGGATTAGGCCTTTGAGACAATGTCTTCTGTTTCTTTTCTGGAAAAGAAATTTAAAGTCTAATATTTCCTTTTCTCTTTTGAAAGCAACAGAGAGTGTTAAGGATATCCTGGTATCCTTGGCACCTGAGTGTATCACACAAAGAGACAAAGCAGGCTCAGGTGTTAGGCCATCTGAATATTCCTTATTTTTCTCTACATTGTAAAAAAAAATTGGTTTGGAAAAGACAAACTGCAGCAGTCGGTCCATAAAACTGGGAGTAAAACTAAGGGATTCTGTCCAAACATAAAATAAAATAAAGCAATAATAAAATAAGATAAAGTAATAAATCAAATACAGCAAAAATAAAATAAAATAAAATAAAATAAAATAAAATAATAAAATAATAAATAAATTAATAAATAACAGACAAATAAAATAATAAATTAAAAAAGAAAGCAATAAATAACATAAAATAAAATAATAAAATAAAATAATGAATAAAATAAATTAATGAATAAATAAATAAATAAACTTAAAATTAAATTAAATAAAGTAAGAAAATAAAGAAGGAAAGGAAAGGAAAGGAAAGGAAAGGAAAGGAAAGGAAAGGAAAGGAAAGGAAAGTGAAAGGAAATGAAGAAAGGAAAGGAAAGAAAAGGAAAGGAACGGAAAGAAAGGAAGGAAATGAAGGAAAGGAAAGGAAAGGAAAGGAAAGTAAAAGGAAAGGAAAGGAATGAAAGGAAAGGAAAGGAAAGGAAAGGAAAGGAAAGGAAAGGAAAGAGGAGAGGAGAGGAGAGGAGAGGAAAAGGAGAAGGAAATGAAAGGGAAGGAAAGGAGAAGGAAAGGAGAGGGAAGGAGAGGGGAAGGAGAGGGAAGAAAGGAAGGAAAAGGAAAGGAAAGGAAAGGAAGGAAAAGAAAGGAAAGGAAAGGAAATGGAAAGGACAGGAAAGGAAAAGGAAAGGAAAGGAAAGGAAAGGAAAGGAAAGGGAAAAAGGAAAGGAAAGAAAGGAAAGGAAAGGAAAGGAAAGGAAAGGAAAGGAAAGGAAAAGGAAAGGAAAGGAAAGGAAAAGAGAGGATAGAGAGGAGATGAGATGAGAAGGAGAGGAGAGGAAAGGAAGGAGGGATAGGAGGGGAGAGGATAGGAGAGGAGAGGAGAGGAGAGGAGAGAGAGGAGAGGAGAGGAGAGGAGAGGAGAGGAGGAGATAGGAGAGGAGAGGAGAGGAGAGGAGAGGAAGGAGAGGAGAGGAAAGAGAGGAAAGGAAAGGAAAGGAAAGGAAAGAAAGAAAGGAAAGGAAAGGAAAGGAAAGGAAAGGAAAGGAAAGGGAAAGGAAAGGAAAGGAAAGGAGAGGAAAGGAAAGGAAAGGAAAGGAAAGGAAAGGAAAGGAAAGGAAAGGAAAGGAAAGGAAAGGAAAGGAAAGAAAGGAAAAGGAAAGGAAAGGAAAGGAAAGAAATGTAAGGAAAAAGAAAAGAAAAGAAAAGAAAACAAAAGACAACAAAAGAAAAGAAAAGAAAAGAAAAGAAAAGAAAAGAAAAGAAAAGAAAAGATAAGATTTTTTTTTTCTTCAAAACCTCATTGTTCCTCCTCTAGTTTCCCAAACCAATGACCACAAAGCATTGATGAAGCCCTG
Organism: Indicator indicator; assembly: GCF_027791375.1. Taxonomy (NCBI): domain Eukaryota; kingdom Metazoa; phylum Chordata; class Aves; order Piciformes; family Indicatoridae; genus Indicator; species Indicator indicator. The sequence continues at coordinate 1,805,771 of NC_072032.1, read as the reverse complement.
AGGTTGCTTCTATGGAAGCCACAGATGCAAGTTCTACCTTGACTGCAATTTCTAGCAGGTATTGCAAAAGCTTAGCTAAAATAAAAGCCGTCTCTGCATGCAACAGCTCTCATCTAAATGCAGCAGTGAGGGTCAGCCTTTTCATCTTCACTTTTCACACAAGAGGACTATCACACACCTATTTTAACACACACCTATTTTAAGTTAGTTTTTCACCATGCTGAGGGCTTTTTCTTTATTATTTCAGAAGTGAAAATTGCAGAGAAAAGAAAAGGTCAAGGGGAGCATGGGGTCAAGACTTCTGAGACCAGAGGCTGGAGAGCCTGTGTGTGTTTATGTGTGAGAGTGTTTGTTAGCAATAGGAGCTCCAACTCCCTTCTGGCTGTACAAAGGGCAGGCAGCTGAAGCAGCCTGGCTCTAAAGCATAGGGGTGAAAGGATGAGGTTGGTGAGACACTGGCAGAGGTTGCCCAGGGAGGTGGTGGAAGCCTCATCCCTGGAGGTTTTTGCAGCCAGGCTGGATGTGGCTGTGAGCAACCTGATGTAATGTGAAGTGTCCCTGCCCATGGCAGGGGGGTTGGAACTGGATGATCCTTGAGATCCCTTCCAACCCTGAAATTCTATGATGGCCTTGGTGCAAAAGGTCCACTGGGTTTTGTCTCTAGTGGACTGAGAAGGAACAATTCCCTGGGTCCTGAAGCCTGCTAGAGTTGGGCGTCCCTAAAAATACAGAAGCACAAAAAATTTATTTAGGGGAAAAAACAGATCACAAAATCATCAGGGTTGGAAGGGACCTGAAAAATCCTTCAGTTCCAACCCCCCTTGCCGTGGGCAGGGACATTTTTGTCTTTTTGTTTCTTCTTATCCTAATTTATAATCAAATTGTCATCATTGAATATTTCTTTTCATTGGCAGTAAATTAAATTAATTCTCCCCATGCACTGTTTCCCCCACAGTGTTAACAGGGGAAAAAAAATCCCTATATGGTAAAATGCTGGAAGAGGTTGCCCAGAGATGAGGTTGAGGTCCCATATTCAAGATCAGACTTGACGTGGCCCTGGGCAGATTACTCTAGTTGGAGGTGTCCCTGCTGCCTGAGGGAGGTTGGACAAGATGACCTTTGAGGGTCCCTTCTAACCCAATGCAATCTGTGAATATATAACTAAACCCACAAGTTTACTCTTCTTATTTTGTCCCCCTGCCCACTGAGGATGGGGGGACTCAGGAAGCAGCAGGTTGGGGGGCTGGCTGTGAGCCAAGGCTAACTCACCATCTGTGGCACACTAAGACTGTTTTTTGACTCCATTATATCACTTTATATTTATCTGTGTTGATATTCATTTGACATTTTATTGCCTGCACACCCTGGCCTCTAAGGTCCTCCTGAAATTCTTCACAGTCTGTCCTTTGCCTAAGTGCCTTAAATAATATTGGATCATCATCATCATCATCATCATCATCATCATCATCATCATCATTCACATCCTATTATCACCACACAGATCATCTCCCTTCTCTAAGTCATTTCTTAACACATTAAACAGAACAAGCTCCAGGATAGATCCCTGCACAAGTGTTGTGGTGACCATCCTGCACTGCTACAAATGACCTTCCACTGTTATCCTTCAATTCCTGTCTTTTAACCAAAGATTAATGCATGTTAGGCTCCTCCAATGCATGTTAGGTTCCTCTACTTCATGTTAGGCTCCTCTAACATATGTTAGGTTCCTCTAATGCATGTTAGGTTCCTCTAATGCATGTTGGGGTCCTCCAATGCATGTTAGGTTCCTCTAATGCATGTTAGGTTCCTCCAATGCATGTTAGGTTCCCCTAATTCATGTTAGACTCCTCTAATGCATGTTAGGCTCCTCTAATGCATGTTAGGGTCCTCCAAGGCATGTTAGGCTCCTCTAATGCATGTTAGGTTTCTCCAATGCATGTTAGGTTCCTCCAATGTATGTTAGGCTCCTCTAATGCATGTTAGGTTCCTCTAATGCATGTTAGGTTCCTCTAATGTATGTTAGGCTCCTCTAATGCATGTTAGGTTCCTCTAATGCATGTTAGGTTCCTCTATTGCATGTTAGGTTCCTCTAATGCATGTTAGGTTCCTCTAATGCATGTTAGGTTCCTCTAATGCATGTTAGGTTCCTCTAATGCATGTTAGGCTCCTCTAACGTATGTTAGGTTCCTCTAATGCATGTTAGGTTCCTCTAATGCATGTTAGGTTCCTCTAATGCATGTTAGGCTCCTCTAACGTATGTTAGGTTCCTCTAATGCATGTTAGGTTCCTCTAATGCATGTTAGGCTCCTCTAATGCATGTTAGGTTCCTCTAATGCATGTTAAGCTCCTCGAATACGTGTTAGGTTCCTCAAATGCATGTTAGGTTCCTCTAATGCATGTTAGGTTCCTCTATGCATGTTAGGTTCCTCTAATGCATGTTAGGTTCCTCTAATGCATGTTAGGTTCCTCTAATGCATGTTAGGTTCCTCTAATGCATGTTAGGTTCCTCTAATGCATGTTAGGTTCCTCCAATGCATGTTAGGTTCCTCTATTGCATGTTAGGTTCCTCTAATGCATGTTAGGTTCCTCTAATGCATGTTAGGTTCCTCTAATGCATGTTAGGTTCCTCTAATGCATGTTAGGTTCCTCCAATGCATGTTAGGTTCCTCTAATGCATGTTAGGTTCCTCCAATGCATGTTAGGTTCCTCTAATGCATGTTAGGTTCCTCTAATGCATGTTAGGTTCCTCTAATGCATGTTAGGTTCCTCTAATGCATGTTAGGTTCCTCTAATGCATGTTAGGTTCCTCTATTGCATGTTAGGTTCCTCTAATGCATGTTAGGTTCCTCTAATGCATGTTAGGTTCCTCCAATGCATATTAGGGTCCTCTAATGTATGTTAGGTTTCTCTAATGCATGTTAGGTTCCTCTAATGCATGTTAGGTTCCTCTAATGCATGTTAGGTTCCTCAATGCATGTTAGGTTCCTCTAATGCATGTTAGGGTCCTCCAATGCATGTTAGGTTCCTCTAATGCATGTTAGGTTCCTCTAATGTATGTTAGGTTCCTCTATTGCATGTTAGGTTCCTCTAATGCATGTTAGGTTCCTCTATTGCATGTTAGGTTCCTCCAATGCATGTTAGGGTCCTCTATTGCATGTTAGGTTCCTCTAATGCATGTTAGGCTCCTCGAATACGTGTTAGGTTCCTCTGGTGTATGTTAGATTCCTTTAATGCATGTTAGGTTCCTCTTTCTTATCCCATGATGCTCCAAGTCCTTACAGACTAAGTGCAAGCCTTTGTTAAAATTTTATAGCAGATTAAGAAAGAATCATAGAATGGCAGAATGGCTTTGCTTGGAAAAGACCTTCAAGATCATCAAGTCCAACCATTCCCCAACTCTCCCAAGGCTGGTGCTAAACCATGGCCTCCAGCATTACATCTCTTCCTCTTTTCAACACTCCAGGGATGGGGATTCCAGCATCTAGATGATACAGTTCCTACCACTTTAGTCCATATGTTTCTTGGCTCCTTTAAACAATGACTTCTACTCAACCCTTGATGACTCTTCTGGAAAAGGCAATAAAAATTATCCCAGCATCTGTTAATTCTCTGTTGTTGTGGTGTTAATATTGAATTTCCCAGTGGAGAGCTGAAGTTTCAAAGATTCAGTCCCAGAGCAGATTAATAGAAAGTTTCTAGGTATCAGTATCCCATCCCTCATCTTTCTGTCTTCTCATACCATAAAGTTTTAGGTGAGAGGTTCTCTACTGCACTGTTTTCATCTGTGAGTTCCTGTGGAACTCCAGAGGTAACACCATCTGGCCCTGGTTATTTGTTGGTGTTCATTATGTCCATTTGTAGTATAACCTCTTCCACAGTTCTTTTCACAGATAATTAATGCTGAAGTGATCAGAGCACTTCAGCCTGAGAAGCCTATGTTGAGTTTTGGTGCAGAAATACTTCCCCTGCCTATCTCTGGGCACAATCATAGAATCTCAGAATGGTAGGAGTTGGAAGAGACCTCTGGAGACCATGAAGTCCAACCTCCCTTGCCAGAGCAGGATCACCTAGAGCAGGTCACATAGGGCCAAATCCAAATGGCTTTGGAAAGTCTCCAGAGAAGACGACTCCAGAACCTCTCTGGGCAGCCTGCTCCAGGGCTCCAGCACCCTCACAGTGAAGAAGTTTTTTCCCTATGTTGAGAAGTCCCTATGAACTTCCTGAGTTAAGTTTGTCTCTATTGCACTTCATCCTACTACAGGACACCAATCATAAAAGCCTGGCTCCTTCCTCTGCACACCCAAACTTCAGGTATTTATAAACATTTCTAAGATTCCCTCCTCAGGCTCCTCTTCTCCAGACTCAACAGCGCCAGGTCTCTAAGCCTTTCCTCATCAGACAGATGCTTCAGTCCCTTCATCATCCTCACAGCCTCCATGCAGGAGATGTCTCTGAAAACATCTCTATGGAGTGGCACAACACTGCTGTGGACAGGGACTCTGGTTCTTCCTTTAATTCCATAGTGGAGTCCCTTGATTGTGGGAGACCTGGCTTTTATTCCATCCTTCAGTGGTCAGGGTTAAAACCCAAGCATCAAACAGGTTTCAGAACCTGTGGGTCAGGTATTCAGGAGGAGACTCTTTCAAGCCTCCTGCTGAAACTGCTAGACTTAAGAGAACAACTAAATATTCATTGGGCAAAAGACTCTATGATCCTAGTGATTAGGGTATTCATATGGCAGGGGAAATGTGAGTTCCTGACATGCTAATGAATATTTACATAATTTTGTGTGAAGTATTCACTGGAGCAGAAGCAGCAAGTTGCCTAATCACTTACCTATAGAATCATCATTTTCTCACTTTTCAGCTCAATTAATTTTTAATCCCCCCTCACAAAGAGGAGCAGCCTCAAGAGGAGGAACTCTCTTCATGCAATGGCCTGGCATTTGGAGCCTTTACCTAATGGAACATCCCTGGAGGTGTTTGCAGCCAGGCTGGATGAGGCTCTGGCCAGCCTGCTGTAGTGTGAGGTGTCCCTGCCCATGGCAGGGGGGTTGGAACTGGCTGATCCTTGAGGTCCCTTCCAACCCTGACTGATTCTGTGATTCTATGATTCTATCTCCCTGTGAGGAGAGGCTGAGGCAGCTGGGGCTCTTGAGCTTGGACAGAGGAGCCTGAGGGGTGGTGATAAAGATGTGAAGGGCAGTGATGGGAGGATGGAGCCAGGGATGCCCAAGGACAGGACAAGGGGCACTGGGTGCAAGCTGGAGCAGAGGAGGTGCCAGTGGAACAGGAACTGTAAGGGTGACAGAGCCCTGAATCTGGCTGCCCAGAGAGGCTGTAGAATCTCCTTCTCTGGAGACATTCAAAACCCACCTGGATGTGTTCCTGTGTGACCTAGGATAGGTGCTCCTGCTCTGGCAGGGGGGTTGGTCTGGATGATCTTTCAAGGTCCCTTCCAGCCCCTAACATTCTGTGATTCTGTGATTGATTCTAATAGATCTGGTGCTGCTTTCCAGCTGCACCCTCTCACTTCTGAAGCAGAGTGTCATCTGCCCAAGCAGGCAAGTAGTGGCACATATCCAACAGCACAGAAACAGGGCAGAAACAGGAAAGCTGTTTATCACTACAGTCAGCAGAGTTAGTTTACCCTTCAGGGTAAACCACCAGCACCAGTGGTTATTTCAGATGAGGAGAGGAGCAGTGAGAGGAGCAGACTTACTTAGGCAAGATTTGGAGGGTCTTTTGTCTTCTACTGTGACAAGAATGTCAAACTCGGTCAGTCTTTACTCTCATAGCTTCAAAATGTGGTTAATTATCGTCAATAATGTTAAGCACAAGACAAAGGGGAGGTGGGGGGGGGGAGCCCAAAATGTATCGAGATGTTGCATCTGAGATCTGAGGGAAAGGTTGAGTGGCTCTAGTTCATTTTGCTCTGGGGTTATTTTTTCCTACTGAAACACTGAGCAAGGCACCTAACACAGAACTCAAAAGACTTCATACCCAAAAATGAGATTTGTAGAATCATAGAATTGTTTGGGTTAGTAAAAAAAAAAAAACCACAACCCTTGAAGATCACCATTCTCTCACTGCCAATTCTGCTGCTAAATCCTGTGTGTCAGCACCACACCCCTGCCTCTTTTAAAGATCTCCAGGGATGGGAGGAAGAGAGGTTGTAGCCAGGTGGGGGTTGGGCTCTTCTCCCAGGCAAGCAGTGACAGAAGGAGAGGACACAGTCTCAAGCTGCACCAGGGGAGGTTTAGGCTGGATATGAGGAAGAAATTCTTTCCAGAAAGAGAGGTTGGCCATTGGAATGTGCTGCCCACGGAGGTGGTGGAGTCACCATCCCTGGAAGTGTTTAAAACAAGCCTGCATGAGGTACTTGGTGCCATGGTTTAGTTGATTAGATGGTGTTGGGTGATAGGTTGGACTGGATGATCTCTGAGGTCTTTTCCAACCTGGTTAGTTCTGTGACTGTGTGAGATTCAGCCACCACTCTGGGGGAGTTTCAGCCTGCTCCTTGGCCCAGAATTTCAAACTTTCTGTCTTGAAAAGCACTGCTCTGCCTTGGGCTACATTCCAGCATGCTTTGTGTTTTGAGCACATTGAGCAGCCCAACATCTGACTTGGGCCCAAGCCTGCACAGAGTTTCCAAAGGAGGCTTTCTGCTCCCTGAGTTGCCCAAGGAAGTCTGTGTTGTAAGTATTGTAACCCATGTACAAATGCCTCATCATTTCCTGTGTGCACTGGAGACAGCTGTAGGAGCTGCTTTTCCAGGGTAAACTCCCTGACATGGTGGGGATGCTTTCATGTGGCAGATTAACAGGAATGGAACATTGGAAGAGTTGTCATGCAGCGGATCAAGAGCCAATGCAACACTGGAAGAGTTCTCTCCTCTGCTTAACAGGGCTCAGCTCCCTGCTTCTTGTAGTTTTGGCAAGTTGCTTAGCCAACAGACTCAAGGCTGCTTGGAGAGAGGGCAGGATGCAGCAGCAGGACCAGATGAAAAGCCTTGCAATGTGCAGAAGGAGAATTCAGAATCTTGTCTGGAGACGGGAAAACAGGGACAGCTCTAGCAGAAAGGCTGGGAACATCCTCTGGGAGGCTTCAGCTCCACCTCCAAGGGCTGTTTCTGTGATTTCCCCAGCTTTAATTCCATGTAAAATGCACATTGTCCTAGCAGCAGGGGTTGGGACCTAGGTCTGCTTCTGCCCACAGCCACTGATGAAGCAGGAATTATAATGACCCCTGGGGCAGCTGGGGCAATCCTGCCTCTTAAAAGCTGTGCTAAAACCATGAATGTCTTCAGGTATTGAAAGGAAGACCATCAGCACAAATTATCTCCTCTACAGTTGTTCTTTTCCCCAAGACTTGGCAGCAGCAATATCCATATTTGTCATCTCCACACTTCTTTTTATTTTTTCTCTTTTTTTCTTTTTCTTTTTCTTTTTCTTTTTCTTTTTCTTTTTCTTTTTCTTTTTCTTTTTCTTTTTCTTTTTCTTTTTCTTTTTCTTTTTCTTTTTCTTTTTCTTTTTCTTTTTCTTTTTCTTTTTCTTTTTCTTTTTCTTTTTCTTTTTCTTTTTTTTCTTTTTCATTTTATTTTTCTTTTTCTTTTTTCTTTTTCTTTTTCTTTCTTTTTCTTTTTCTTTTTCTTTTTCTTTTTCTTTTTCTTTTTCTTTTTCTTTTTCTTTTTCTTTTTCTTTTTCTTTTTCTTTTTCTTTTTCTTTTTCTTTTTCTTTTTCTTTTTCTTTTTCTTTTTCTTTTTCTTTTTCTTTTTCTTTTCTTTTTCTTTTTCTTTTTCTTTTTCTTTTTCTTTTTCTTTTTCTTTTTCTTTTTCTTTTTCTTTTTCTTTTTCTTTTTCTTTTTCTTTTTCTTTTTCTTTTTCTTTTTCTTTTTCTTTTTCTTTTTCTTTTTTCTTTTTTTCTTTTTCTTTTTCTTTTTTCTTTTTTCTTTTTTTCTTTTTCTTTTTCTTTTTCTTTTTCTTTTTTTTTCTTTTTTCTTTTTCTTTTTCTTTTTCTTTTTCTTTTTCTTTTTCTTTTTTCTTTTTCTTTTTCTTTTTCTTTTTCTTTTTCTTTTTCTTTTTCTTTTTCTTTTTCTTTTTCTTTTTTCTTTTTCTTTTTCTTTTTTCTTTTTCTTTTTCTTTTTCTTTTTCTTTTTCTTTTTCTTTTTCTTTTTCTTTTTCTTTTTCTTTTTCTTTTTCTTTTTCTTTTTCTTTTTCTTTTTCTTTTTCTTTTTCTTTTTCTTTTTCTTTTTCTTTTCTTTTTCTTTTTCTTTTTCTTTTTCTTTTTCTTTTTCTTTTTTTTCTTTTTTCTTTTTTTCTTTTCCTTTTCCTTTTCCTTTTCCTTTTCCTTTTCCTTTTCCTTTTCCTTTTCTTTTCCCCTAAGTTGCTCTAGTAGAATCTGCAGAAGGTTCACAGAGCAGACACAGCTGGTATCTCAGCTGCCTGAGTCCTAAATGGACTGAACCAAAGAGAGAGCAGCCTGCCAGTTCTCTGAAGCCAGAACTGCCTTCCTGCTCAAAATCAGATTTATGCAAATATCCTGGTGCTGGTCTAAAAATACCTGCAGTTAGTCACAAAAAGGCAGAGAGGTGTAGAGGGCTCACACCCTCCTCTCTCATCTCATTATAATCCTTGCATTGTGTGTCCTAGCTGGAGCCTCACAGTTAAACCAGGGCTCCGTTATTGCCCAGGCACAGGCTTATTTTCTGTCCAAAAAATCCAAACACCATTCCTAAACAACTCCTGAAAAGCACAGGTGCTTGGCCAGAGAGGAAGAGCTTTGCTTGCTGCTGACAAGCAGCTCCTGAGCTGGTGAACAGCCAGCTGAGAGGGAGCAGTGAATTGTTGCAGGGTAGGAAATGTGTTGTGCTTGAGTGTCCTGAGGGATAAATCAGTAGTGCTTGATAGAAGTACTGAGGCATGGCCAGAACTGGACACAGTACTCAAGGTGTGGTCTAACCAGGGTTGAGTATAGAGGAAGAATGACTTCCCTGCTCCTGCTGGCCACACTATTCCTGATCCAGGCCAGGTGTCCACCTCTGGAGTGCTGTCCTCTCTGGTTCAGACATCCAGCCTTGAGCCCCCAACAAGCACAGACACCACCACGTCTTTCCGTGAGCTGTATCGAAGGGTGTCCTGCTGTTGTATGAAGTAGTTCTGTGAAGGTTTGTTGTTGCCAGAGCACCATAAGTGAAGAGAAAGCCTTGCAAACACATCCAGAGACATGGTGCCTGCTGAGAGAAATTTACTGTGTAGTTCAGCCAAATGAGGAGAAATCAGGGATAAGGACTCCTGTTCTACACACCAGGCAAAACTCAGCGTTTCCCTTTGATTCTTCTTTGTTTGTCTGTTGTTCAATGGCACATTAGGGTTCTGCCTATCTCTTTTGTTGCCTCCTATTAGAGGGATCTGGACATGCTGGAAGGTGTCCAGAGAAGGGCCACCAGGATGAGCAGAGGGCTGGAGCTGCTCTGCTCTGGAGACAGACTCAGAGAGTTGGGGCTGTTCAGTCTGGAGAAGAGAAGGCTCCAAGGTGACCTTCTTGTGGCCTTGCAGGATCTGAAGGGGGCTACAAGAAAGCTGGGGAGGGGCTTTTTAGGATATCAGGTAGTGATAGAACTTGGGGGAAATGGAACAAAGCTGGAAGTGGGGATATTCAGACTGGATGTGAGGAAAAAGTTCTTCCCCATGAGAGTGGTGAGAGCCTGGAATGGGTTCCCCAGGGAGGTGGTTGAGGCCCCATCCCTGGAGGTGTTTGCAGCCAGGCTGGATGAGGCTCTGGCCAGCCTGCTGTAGTGTGAGGTGTCCCTGCCCATGGCAGGGGGGTTGGAACTGGCTGATCCTTGTGGTCCCTTCCAACCCTGACTGATTCTATGATTCTATGATCACTTTATTTTTCCTTCAAGAAAATGATAAAACCTGATGAGGAAGAGAGAACCATAAATTTACATCATGAAATAAAATCCACCTCCCCTTTCCTCCCACATCATAGATGTCCTGACCTCTCTGCAGATAAAGAAAGGATTTGCAGACACCTGGGAATGCTTTTACCTGATTCCCTTCTGACAGATTGTTCTGAACTGTGAAAGCTTTATAGCACCTTGAGCTGCACAGCCCACATCACCTGCTCCCTTCCTGTGGCAGACATAAACTCCTAGGATCACAGAATCACAGAATGGTAGAAGCTTGAAGGGATGTCTGCAGATCATCCAGTCCAACTCCACTGCCAAAGCAGAATCACCCAGGGCAGGGCACACAGAACACATCCAGGTGGGTTTGGAAGTCTCCAGAGAAGGAGGCTCCACAACCTCTCTGGGCAGCCTGCTCCAGGCCTCCAGTACCCTCACAGCAAAGAAGTTTCTCCTCATGTTGAGGTGGAATTTCCTGTGTTCCAGTTTGTATCTCTTTGCCCTCAACCTATCACAAGACACCACTGAAGCCCTGTTGGAGGTTGCAGTGGCCTCTTCCATTTGTGATTCAGAATGCTGAACATCCTAACGAAAACTCTTGACAAAGTGCAACTTCATCCCAAAACTGTGACCAGGGAAATAGAAGTGGAGAGATGACAGCAGTGATCCCTCTTTGTCCAGTACCCGGAAAAAGTGTAAGCAACACTTTGTGTCCATTGCCCGTTGTCCTCTCACTAGGCACCATTGGAAAAAAAAAAGAAATAACAATAGTCCCATCCTTTAAGTCTTGACAAGCAAGACCCTCTCAGTCTTCTCTTTTCCAGACTGGAGACATTTTAAACTCATCTAGACCTGTTCCTATGAGACTTTCTCTAGGTGAATCTGCCTTGACAAGGGGGTTCTACTCAATGATCTCCAGAGGTCCCTTCCAACCCCTACTGCTCTGTGCTTCTCTGAAGCACTCTATGGCTCTTCAGACCCAAGCTATTACCTCCACAGACTCTGTGCTCCCCATATAGTCTCATCAAGCCTCCTGGAGTCACTTTGGGCTTCTCCAAGTGACTGTTGGTGTTAGTGTGCTCTGGTGCCAGGTAGGAATGGTTTTATATGTCCAGCTGTGTCAACACTAGCTGACAAAGGAGCTGTGAACTTGGGGCAAGCAGAAGAGCTTTCAATGGGATCATGGCAGCATAATCAACCCCACCAGTAATCACTTAATTAAGGTTGGGAAAGACCACTAAGATCATCAAGTGCCTTTGGGTTGTCTGGGTGAAGCTTTGCTTATCACAGGATCACAGGATCACAGTGCATTCGAGGTTGGAAGGGACTTCCAGAGATCATCCAGTCCAATCTCCCTGCCAGAACAGGATCCTCCACACAGGATACTCCACACAGGAATGCATCCAGGTGGGTTTTGAAAATATTTAGAGAAGAAGACTCCACAACCTTTCCAGGCAGCCTGCTCCAGGGCTCTATCACCCTCACATCAAAAAAGTTTCTCCTCATGCTGAGGTGAAACCTTCTCTGTTCAAGTTTGTATCCATTGCTCTTTGTCTTATTACTGTGCACCACCAAAAGGAACTTGGCCCCCTCCACTTGACCCCCACCCCTCAGCTATTGATAGACATTGATCAGATCCCTCTCAGCCTTCTCTTCTCCAGAATAAACAGCCCCAGGGCTATCAGCCTCTCTTCACACGGAAGATGCTCAAGTCCCCCAAGCATCTTCATGTCTTTCTGTTGGATTTTCTCTAGCACTTCTCTGTCATTCTTGAACTGTGGGACCCAAAATTGGACATAGGATTCCAGGTGTGGTTCCACCAGGGCAGAGGGAAACTCTGGGAAGAATCCTGCTTTGCTCTTTCAGCCACTTTGGTGTGCATAGCAGAAGGATAAGCTTTCAAGGATAGCATAAGGATATCCTTTTGCTTTTGAGGATAGGAGACCATATTTGCTTCTCCAAACTGTTGTTCAGATGTGTGATGATAGTCATTGCAATTAAGCAGCTCCTGACTGATTTTTGAGTTGATAAGAGAGAGAAGCAGCCTTGCCAAGTGGCAGGGAGGCTGCAAACTTAGAAGAAGTGGATTGTATTATTGCCTGGTTGAAGAGGCTGCTGAGTACCCTTGTCCCTGTCCTGCTGCAGTTTTGCAGTCAGGGAATCACACCTTTTTATAATGTGCTCTGAGCCATTCTAATGGAAACAGCCCTCTAAGAGCTAAGTGGCAGTGCTATGGCATTACAAGTGGCCACATGCAGAAACAAATCCCAGGCTCTTGAATTTCAAAGATTGTGTTCAGTTGCTTTGTTTTTCTCTCTCACTGTGCTATGAACATTGTGAGGTCTTCTTATGACAGCAATGGAGCCATGCTGAGATCATTTCCCCCAGGAACACTTCCCTGTGCATGAAATCACAGAATTGTTCCAGTTGGAAGAGACCTCTAAGATCTTTGAGTCCAGACTTCAACCCAGCACCACCATGGCCATTAAACCATGCCCCAAAGTGCTGTGTCCACAGGTGTCTTGAACACCTCCAGGGATGGGGACTCCACCACCTCCCTGAGCAGCCTGTTCCAATCCCTGACCACTCTTGCAGCAAAGAAATTTTTCCTATCATCAGTAGCCTCAGCCTGTATCTTTATTTTTATACATCATAGAATCATGGAATCACAGAATCAATCAGGTTGGAAGAGACCTCCAAGATCCTCCAGTCCAACCTATCACCCAGCCCTATCCAATCAACCAGACCATGGCACTGAGTGCCTCATCCAGGCTGTTCTTGAACATCTCCAGTGATGGTGACTCCACCACCTCCCTGGGCAGCACATTCCAATAGCAAATCTCTCTCTGTGAAGAACTTCCTCCTCACACCCAGCCTAGACTTCCCCTGGCACAGCTTGAGACTGTGTCCTCTTGTTCTGTGGCTGCTTGCCTGGGAGAAGAGACCAACCCCCACCTGGCTACAACCTCCCTTCAGGTAGTTGTAGAGAGCAATGAGGTCTCCTCTCAGCCTCCTCTTCTCCAGGCTAAACACCCCCAGCTCCCTCAGCCTCTCCTCACAGGACTTTACAGTCAAAGGTTTCTTCTAATGTCCAACGTAAATCCCCCCTGGGGCAGCCTGAGGCCATTTCCTCTTGTCCTATCACTTACTACTAGAGAGAAGAGACCAATCCCCACCTCGCTTCAGCCTCCTTTCAGGGAGATGTAGACAGCAATGAGGTCACCCCTGAGCCTCCTGTTCTCCAGGTTCCCTTTTGACAAGGCAGCTCCAGCTGTAATGTCCTTCAATGCTTCCACTGAAGTGACCTAAATGGTACAACATGCTCTGCCCAGAGAAAATGGAATATTTTGCTCCAGAACCAAAAAAACTGCACAGATTGGATCCCTCTTCTCCATCATTAGATGTGTCATTCAAAGACTTTAATCAGTTTCAAATTTACTCCCATTAAAACTTTGGCAGTTCTGTTATTCCTGCCAAAAGTCTGTCATCTCGGGTTTTGTTGTTTTGTTTTGTTTTTTTTTCCCCTCACTCTGCTTTTCTCTCTCTTTCCTGGTTGCTGTGTCATCACATTGGGAGTGGAATGCTTTTGTTCAGGGGCTGGATTGATGGCCAGGTGTACAAAGAGGAGACACAAAGCCTTCTCCCTAAATAAAGAGGAAGAACTGAAACCATCTGCACACTCAAATCCCAGGGAAGCACCACAGTAGCAAACGAAGGTTAATCTAATAAGGACACTATTGATTCTGGGATATTATTTCTATTATTATTAGATTAAAATTTGAGCAGAGCCTCTCTCTTAACATTTCCCTGAGGTACTGAAAACAATCATCAGATTACAGTGGAACTCAAAGCTTCAAAGAATTTGAAATGCAGCTAGAGCTGTTCCAGTGGGAGTACAAAAATCCATTTACTTCCACATCCTCTTAAATCCTCTTAGTGCCTTAGGAGTTTAGAGTGTAAGGGAGAAGCAGCAGTTTTCCTTTTAATTGAGGTGGATGTTAGCTTTCTCAGTGAGGTTTGGTGAGGAGAGGTGAGGTTTGGTGAGGAGAGGAGTTCTCAGGATGGAGTGGAGAGAGGTTGCACTCACTTGTAGCCACTCCTCTTATGGCTTGACAAGAGCAAGGAAGGAGCCTTTAGTTGTTGTGAATGCTGCAGGTTACAGCTCTCCAGAATGAAGGTTCTGCTGTGACAAGTAACACCATGGCCAGGAGAAGGAGTGGCTGTGCTGCAGCATCCATCTGGATGGAGAAGAGATTTTTGTGGGACATCTCCTCTCCATATCCTCATGGAAGTGTAATCCTTATCTCACTGTACCACCCCTGTCCTTCCATCCATCTCCAGAGCTAACTATTCCAGCCTGAGCAGACTAAGCTAACATCTCCAGCTGTGCTTTGGAGGCCCTTGGCTGCCTCATCACAAGAGGGGAATCAGCTTTGCTCTCTTGGATGGCTGGGAAAGCTGCAGGAGCAGCTCTCTGGCTGGTACTGAGCTGTCAGAGGGAATGTGAGGGTTTAAATCTGACAGAAGAGGGTCATGAAGGTGATGGGAGGGCTGGAACCCCTCTGCTGTGAGCACAGGCTGGGGATTTTTCAGCCTGGAGAAGAGAAGGCTTTAGGGAGACCTTAGAGCAGCCTTCCAGGATTTGAGTGGGACTAGAGAAGAGCTGAAGAGGGACTTGTTACAAAGGCAGGGAGAGACAGGACAAGGGGTAATGGCTTCAAACTTGAAAAAGCTGGACTGGATTAGGCGTTAGGAATAAATTCTTCCCCATGAGGATGGTGAGGCACTGGAACAGGTTGTGGAAGCAAGAGACTGGAAGTGTTCCAGGCCAGGCTGGATGAGGGTCTTGAGCAACCTGGCCTGGTAGGAGGCATCCCTCTCCATGGTGGGGGATTGGAATTAGATATCTTTAAGGTCCCTTCCAACCCAAACCATTCTGTGATTCTCTGTTACCACTGGCTGTGCCATGCGGACTGTTTTGCATTACAAGGATCTGTGTGTGAATTAACAGAGCAGCTCAGTCTGGAGAATGCTTGCTCTGTGGGGACCACCAGAACAGAAGCACTGCACCAGTGCAGATGATAGCACCTCTGGAAATGGTTATACACCAAGCTGTGCCTATCTGCCTACTATCTTTCTTGGTGGCTCAAACAGAAACCTCCCTGTGTCTGAGGGTAGTGTTAACTGAGGCATGTGGTCTAGTACTAGAGTTTTACACTTGATCAGGAAAGGATCACTGGACACAAGGTCCAGTGCTCAGCTTTTGGTGATTATAAAATAACTTTCAATCCATCTCTACCCGTGCAGAGTCCAAGAAGCATTATTCTGTATACTGACAGACTGCTTCTGGCACATCTGGCTCATTGGAATATAGAATCACAGAGCCATAGAATTGTTTTGTTTGGAGAAGACCTCTAAGATAGTTGAGTCCAACCTTCAGCCTAACACCACTGTATCAGTGTGAGAGCTGAAATCCCCATCCAACACTGACAATACCCAGGCTAGCTCAGTCTGCAACCAAATGCAAGCTGTATTTACATGCAAATCTACAATCTAGGATGAAATGCAACGAATCTATACAAATATACAAAATTCACAACATTTACAAATACATACAATCAACAGAAAAGCACAACCAAGCTCTCTTTGCTTCCCCTGAGGGGACCTCCCAAGGGGCCTCCCCCTCCAGACCCTCCTGTCAGAAGGCAGAGAGTCAAAAAGCAGAGAGGCTGTTAGCTTGTAAAGGTCAGTGTGTTATCTTCAGCCAGAAGAGAAGAAGAAGCAACCGGACAGCCCAGCAAGCAAGTTGCAAACTCAGATTCAGGCTGCCCCAACTTTGTTTTGAGTAGTGGTCCTTAAACATTTCTATCTATCCAATGGAAGTGTTTAGAACAATTATTATTTTGTTTTCTTACACCCAATAGTGAGTTATTTACATTCTTTAGCTTTCTCTTCTTAAACTTTGAGAATAAAAATTAAAAAGACAGTTTTAAACCATCATAACCACCATGTTCATTAAACCATGTCCCCAAGTGCCATGGCCACATTTTTTAACACCTCCAGGGACAGTGACTCCACCACCTCCCTGGGCAGCCTGCCCCAACCCCTGACCATGCTTCCAGTGAAGAATATTTTCCTTATCTCCAAATTAAATCTACCCTGGTATAATTTCAGGTCATTTTCCCTCCTCCTATCATCTGAAACTAGGGAGAAGAGACCAATCCCCACCTCACTGCAACCTCCATTCCAGGAGTTGCAGAGAACAATGTGGTCTCCTCTCAGCCTCCTCTTCTCCAGACTAAACAGCCCCAGGGCTCTCAGTCTTTCTGCATAGGAGAAATGTTTAAGACCCTGTATCATTCTTGTGGCGCTCTGTTTCATTCTCTCCAGCAGGTCTCTGTCTCTCTTGAACTGGGGAGCCCCAAACTGGGCAGAGTATTGCAGATGTGGTCTCAGCAGGGCAGAGCAGAGGGGCAGGAGAACTTCCCTAGACCTGCTGGACACATTATTCTTAATGTACCCCAGGATGCCATTGTCCCTCTTGGCCACAAGGGAACATTTGCTGTCCTATGGAGAACTTGGACTAAAAGGTCTTTCTCCATGGTGCTGCTTTCCAGGTTCTGTTGCTTTCTTGGTATGTCTGAAGCCAGGGTTCAAATTCTCTTGCTTCCTTGGATGACTGTGTGTGGCTTCCATGCCTACCTTCAGTAATGCATGAGGTAAGTGTTTCAATCAGTCTGTCTCTGTGGACAGAGCTAAATGGCACAGAAACTACCATGATTTTGACAGAAAATGACAAGATTCAAATGGATCAAGCTTCATGGGAAGCTACGTCCTTCTCCATCTCTTATTAAAGTGATTTCATTTCTTCAGATTCCCTTCTGGATGAAATGCAACCTGCTAAGAATTCTGCTTCTCAGAATAAACCCCAAAATTGAAAAACAGAAGAATGATGTCCCCCAGTTCTGCATTTTGGTTCACTGCCTGCTTCTGACATCACCATGTCAAGGAACATGCACATGCCTCACCTTATCAAGGTGCAGAGAACCACACAATTATAGAATAGTCTGGGTTGGAAGGGACCTCCAAAGCTCGTCTAAACCAACGCCCTCTGCACTCAGCAGGGACATTCCCAACTAGTTCAGGTTGCCCAGAGCCCTGTCCAGCCTCACCTTGAATATCCAGTAGGTGGCCAGTCACTAGTGGTGTCCCCCAGGCATCAGTGCTGGGCCCCATCCTGTTCAATATCTTTATTGATGAGGTAGATGAAGGAATTGAGTCCATCATCAGTAATTTGCAGATGACACCAAGTTAGGAGCAGGAGCTGATCTGTTGGAGGGTAGGAAGGCCCTGCAGAGGGACCTGTACAGGCTGGATGGGTGGGCAGAGGCCAATGGATGAGACTGAACAAGGCTAAAGGCAGGGTTCTACACTTTGGCCACAACAACCCCAAGCAGTGCTACAGGCTGGGGGCAGAGTGGCTGGAGAGCAGCCAGGCAGAGAGGGACCTGGGGGTGCTGGGTGACAGCAGCTGAACAGGAGCCAGCAGTGTGCCCAGGTGGCCAAGAAGGCCAATGGCATCCTGGCCTGCACCAGCAATAGTGTGGCCAGCAGGAGCAGGGAAGTCATCCTGCCCTGTGCTCAGCACTGGTTAGGTCACACCTTGAGTGCTGTGTCCAGTTCTGGGCTCCTCAGTTTCAGAAAGATGCTGAGATGCTGGAAGGTGTTCAGAGAAGGGCAGCAAAGCTGGGGAGGGGTCTGGAGCACAGCCCTGTGAGGAGAGGCTGAGGGAGCTGGAGGTGTTTAGCCTGGAGAAGAGGAGGCTCAGGGCAGACCTCATTGCTCTCTACAACTACCTGAGGGGAGGTTGTAGCCAGGTGGGGGTTGGGCTCTTCTCCCAGGCAAGCAGCACCAAACAAGAGGACACAGTCTCAAGCTGTGCCAGGGGAGGTCTAGGCTGGGTGTGAGGAGGAAGTTCTTCACAGAGAGGGTGACTGCCCAATGGAATGTGCTGCCCAGGGGGTGGAGTCACCATCCCTGGAGATGTTCAAGAGAAGCCTGGATGTGGCATTTAGTGCCGTGGTCTGGTTGATTGGATAGGGCTGGGTGATAGGTTGGACTGGAGGATCTTGGAGATCTCTTCCAACCTGCTTGATTCTATGATTCTATGATTCTACGATTCTATGATGTCCAGGTATGGAGCCTCAACCACCTCCCTGGGCAACCTGTTCCAGTGTTCCACCACCCTCCTGGTGCAGAACTTGTTCCTCACATCCAATCTAAATCTGCTCTGCTCTACTTTGAAGCCATTGTCCCTTGTCCTATCACTCCAGACCTTTGTGAACAGTCTCTCCCCATCCCTCTTGCAGGCCCCCTTCAGGTACTGGCAAGCTGCTATTAGGTCTCCCTGGAGCCTCCTTTTCCCCAGGCTGAACACCCCCAGCTCCCTCAGCCTGTCCTCATAGCAGAGGTGCATGAGAAAGAGATGCTCAGATCAATATTGTTATCTAGGACTTTGACAAATGGAAGATAAAGTAAATCTATGTCTAGATAAGGACAATCAAATATAGCCTTTTGCTCCTGTTGACAGGGAAATGGAGGTACAAGGCAGAGGGAGGATGCAGCTTAGTTTGAAAAAAAAAAATTAGAACAGCCCAGAATAAAAGCGAAAGGTAGCAAAAGCAGAGAAGTAAGCCCCCTCCTAACCAGTCAGGAATGCCATGGAAAAAGTGCCAGCCCCCAGAAACCAATTAATTGAAAACTGGGTGACCTTTAGGTTCCCTGCAGATTGCTGGGAGGGTCTGGCTCACTGCCACGGCTCTGAGTCACTCCAGTCCTATCAGTATAATTACAGTTGCCACCAGGCAAATCATCTCAAACCTTTTACTGATCTCTTGCCTGGAACAATAATCTTCCAGCCACCCACCACCAAGAGATTCTGAGATGTGTATCACCAGCCTCCAGCTTTCATCTAAATTGGCTCTGCAGCTTGACATCTGACTGCAGCCTGCTCACTGTCCCCTAGTGAATCAGTAATGATAGGCAATTTAAACCCCAGCAGATAAATTACTTCTAACCAGATGAAAATTCAGCCTTCTTGTGACTCAGAGAAGCAAAGACTCAGCAGCTCTGTAAGGAGATGTTGGCTACATGTCTTTTGCTCTAGAGTATTTACTGTCCCAGCTGGTTTTCTGTTTGGCAAGAGTGAAGGATTATCAAATTCATCCTCAGAGGACCCCTGTGCATAGAATCACAGAATTGTCAGGGTTGGAAGGGAGCTCAAGGATCATCCAGTCCCAATCCCCCTGCCATGGGCAGGGACACCTCACACTACAGCAGGTTGCTCACAGCCACATCCAGCCTGGCTGCAAAAACCTCCAGGGATGAGTCTTCCACCACCTCCCTGGGCAACCTGTGCCAGTGTCTCACCACCCTCATGGGGAAGAATTTCTTCCTAACATCCAATCTGAATCTCCCCATTTCTAGTTTTGTTCCATTCCCCCAAGTCCTGTCACTTCCTGACACCCTCAAAAGTCCCTCCCCAGCTTTCTTGGAGCCCCCTTCAGATCCTGGAAGGCCACAAGAAGATCTCCTGGGAACCTTCTCTTCTCCAGACTGAACAACCCCAACCCTCTCAGTCTGTCCTCATAGCAGAGCAGCTCCAGCCCTCTGCTCATCCTCATGGCCCTTCTCTGGACACCTTCCAGCACCTCCAGATCTTTCTTGTACTAGGGGCTCCAGACCTGGACACAGTTCTCCAGGTGTGGTCTCAGCAGAGTGGAGCAGAAGGGAAGAATCACCTCCCAGGCTCTGCTTGGCTCTCTGGGCTGCAAGTGCACATTGACAGCTCCTGTTGAGCTTCTCATCCCCCAGCACCCCCAAGGCCTTTTCTTCAGGGCTGCTCTCCAGCCAGTCCCTGCCCAGCCTATAGCAGTGTTTGGGATTGCCCTGCCCCAGCTGCAGGACCTTGCACTTCGTCTTGTTGAACCTCATGAGTTTGGCTTGGGCTCAGCTCTGCAGCCTTTCCAGGTCCCTCTGGAGGGATCCCTTCCCTCCAGCTGTCTGCTGCACCACACAGCTTGGTGTCATCAGCAAACTTGCTGAGGGTGTTGTGAATAATGAAGGATCATTGCCTAAGAGTAGTTAAATGAAGCAGTTGCTTGGGTTTCATGCATGTGTGGTAGACATGAAGCTTAGCCAGTGCCCCTCACATACAGCTTGTAGGAAGAAGAAAAGCCTGGGCCATCAGAGATGCCCTCCTTCCTTTCTTCACCCAGGAGAAGCCTATCTAAACCTGAGAGTCTCCAAGGTGCCAGGCTGCCTTAATTAATTAACTGTGCAGTTGGTCTAGGAGGCTACATGAATGTTAGACAGCTAACACAGTAAAGCTGAGTCCTAGTTCCAGATTTGAGATGATACCTGCTCTATGGCTCAAAGTGTGGCCAGTCATTGGTGAAAGGGGCACATAGTGACCAAAGAAACATTTGATAGGATCATGGGATCATTAAATCACAGAATTGTTTTGGTTGGAAAAGACTTCCAAGATCACCAAGTTGTCAACCCAACACCACCATGGTCATTAAACCATGTCCCCAGGTGCCATGGCCACATGTATTTGGAACACCTCCAGGATCTCCACCCCCTCCCTGGGCATCCTGTTCCAGTCCCTGGCCACTCTTGCAGCAATTTTTCCTAATCTCTAACCTAAACCTCCCCTGGAATAATTCTAGGCCATTTCCTCTTGTTCTATCATGTGAAGCTAGGTAGAAGAGACCAACCTCTACCTCAGTCTAACCTCCTTTCAGGTAGCTGCAATGAAGTCTCCCCTCAGCCTCCTCTCCTCCAGACTAAACACCCCCAGTTGCCTCAGCTGCTCCTCACAAGACTTGCCACAGGCTGGAAATTATGCCAGAGGATGTAAACCCATCTCATGAAGCACAAAAGGACTGAGTTCATATCCTGTAGCACCAGCAGAGTGTCAATGATCTCAGTTCCAGCTTGCTTCTGGCCTTAGCAGAATGAGGACTTAGATGGTTTCTAATTTTGAGCCTTTTAAATAACAATAATAAAAAAAAAAAAACAAAACAAACCCAACCAAACCAAACCAAACCCAACCAAACTAAACCAAACCAAACCAAACCAAACCCAACCAAACCAACCCCCCTTCCTTTAGGGTTTTGAGTATAAGAGGTAGAAAAGTCTTCTTTGTTTAGAGACCTAAAAGGAGCTCTTCTTGAATCATCAGCCCAGGTTCTGCTAAACAAATCACAAAGCCAGCAGAACCTGACCACTTGCATTAATGAAAATAGTTTCTATATGTTTGGTTTTTGTTTTTAAAAACAAACAAATGGAAGTCAGACCAAACAAAACCTGTGATTTTTTTTTTTTTTTTGTTGTTTGTGTGTGTGTTTAGAGCCTCTTGAACTCTGGAACAAATGAACCCAAAGCTCTGGAGGCTGAAGGCATGTGCAATTTATTCTGCTTCTTCAACCACAAAGGGATTCTTTTCCTGCCTTCCAGCAGGAAAACCTTCTGGTCATGAGTCTCTGCACATCTCCCTCAGCCTTGACATTTCCTGGTTTTGCCTGAGGAACCAGAGCAGGGTGAAGTCACTTAGGGTTTGCACTAGAAATTCAGGTAAAAGGATAGTTTGCTTTGTTCTTTTCTGCACTGACAGGGGCTTCAGGCACTCCAAAGCAGACAGCACTGCTGCCTGATAGCAGCTTCTGATGTCCTGGTTGGATCTTGCCTATCGTTTATTGATTTTTCTCTAGCAATGTCATCTGCCCCAACACAAAAGGATGTTGAACTGTTAGAGTGAGTCCAGAGGAGGCTATGAAGATGATCAGAGGGCTGGAGAACCTCCCATGCAGCCTGGCCTTGAACACCTCCAGGGGCGAGGCATCCACAGCCTCCCTGGGCAACCTGTTCTGGAGTCTCAGCACCTTTGTACTGAAACACTTCTTCCTAAGTTCCAGTCCAAACCTACTCTCCCTCAGCTTCAAACCATTCCCCCTTGTCCTGTCTCTAGACACCCTCATGAAAGGTCCCTCTGCAGCCTTCCTGTAGGAACCCTTCAGGTCTTGGAAAGCAGCTCTAAGGTCCCCCTGGATTTTCTCTTCTCCAGGCTGAACACCCCCAGCTCCCTCAGCCTGGCCTTAGAGCAGAGGTGCTCCAACCCTTGGAGCATCTTTGTGACCCTCCCCTGGACTCAATCCAACAGCTCTGTGTCCTTCTTTGAAGACATGTAGATAGGATCATCCTTGCCTTGGTGATATCCCAAGAGATAGAAATATTAAGGGATGGAAATAAAGGACCAGGAGAAGGAACAGAAATATTAAGGGAAGGAAATAAGGGACCAGGAGAAGGAATACAAATATTAAGGGATGGAAATAAGGGACCAGGAGAAGATGCAAGCTAATCAAATACAGATCAGTGGGATAGCTCTCACATAGCATGGCAGCAGTGTGGCTTTTGAATTGATAATGAAACCTGAGGGTCTACAGTCAGAGGCATCTTTAGCACTAAGTGGCAACCCTGCTGACATTTAACTGACCTCCCCCATCAGGACCCCAAATGATTAGAGCTGAGGGTACACGGGGACTAAAGGATCATTTTTCTTCTGGCAAGTCAGCAGGGGCTGAAAAGGAAATTTGCTGACTGCCTGCTATTCTCTGTGGCTAAATGCAGGGTGTCTCCTGCTGCCTCCCACTGGGAACATAAATTCATTTGAAAAACTAACAATACAGAAGAGGGAGGGGGAAAAATAGGTTTTTAATGCAAATTGCCTAGCACTAAGCAAACAGAGAGGCTAACAACAAGTGATAGTGATCCAGACTCATGCCTTTGTCAAGAGAAATGAGAATCTTATTTGGAATCATTCACAGTTACAAATTCAGGCATTGCAGGCATTTCTTTCTCTTTTGTGTGACTGTGGTTTGTTAGTCTTCACTCTTTCATGTTCATTTCCAGGTCAGTAAATCCTCTTGTCTTCTTTGGCTATCACATAATAAGGCAACCTACTGATTTGGAGCTTTTGGAAGTGCCTTGCCTTCATCTCTGCATCTTCCCTCCTCCTAAGTTACTCTCACAGCCTCCACATCTTAGGTCAAGAGTTACTGATTTATGGCAAAACTGCTTTTAGTTCTAGGAAGTGAAAATCCCATTGGGATTTGCAGGAGGTTCAACCTAGTAACATAGGATCTGTTACACAGATCCTGTTGTACGCAGCAGAGGTCCTGAGCTGGTGCAACCATCACCTTATTAACCACAAGACATTCAACACGCTTGTCTCACAAAAGAGAGAAAAATGACCTAAAAAGTGAGCTTGGAATGCACCACAATCACAGCTATGTGATGAGTTCCCATTGATCAGTGCAGCTGTGGGAAGTGGTAGTGTGTGCCTATATCCTTAGGCCATGACACGGCACCGAGCTCAGCTGGCCAAGAATCACAGAATTAACCAGCTTGGAGAAGACCTTTGAGATCATCAAGTCCAACCTATCACCCAACACCATCTCATCAACTAACCCATGGCACCGAGTGCCTCATCCAGTCTCTTTCTAAACGCTTCCAGGGATGGAGACTCCACCAGTTCAAGAAAGATGTTGAGGTACTGGAAGGTGTCCAGAGAAGGGCAGCAAAGCTGGGGAGGGGTCTGGAACCCTGTGAGGAGAGGCTGAGGGAGCTGGGGGTGTTTAGCCTGGAGAAGAGGAGGCTCAGGGCAGACCTCATTGCTGTCTACAACTACCTGAAGGGAGGTTGTAGCCAGGTGGGGGTTGGGCTCTTCTCCCAGGCAAGCAGCACCAAACAAGAGGACACAGTCTCAAGCTGTGCAGGGGAGGTCTAGGCTGGGTGTGAAGAGGAAGTTCTTCACAGAGAGGGTGATTGCCCATTGGAATGTGCTGCCCAGGGAGGTGGTGGAGTCACTGTCCCTGGAGGTGTTCAAGAGAAGCCTGGATGAGGCACTTGGTGATTGCTTAGGGCTGGGTGATAGGTAGGACTGGAGGATCTTGGAGGTCTCTTCCAACCTGGTTGATTCTATGATTCTATGATTCTATGAAGGGGTCTGGGGTTCTTGTTTCAGCCAAAGAAGCACCAGCTCAGCCATGCTTCCTGGCATCAGAACCAGGCAACAGGTTTGATTTCTTGCTAAACAGCAAAGGCACAGCTGCAAACTCAAGCCAAGTCTGCAGAGCATTCTGAATGGTGAAAAGATCTCAGCTTTAGGTATGCTTGGGCTCTTTTTTCACTGGTCTGGAATCTTTACTATGATTTTTCTCTGCAGGTTTTCCCTCAAGGCTGCATCACCTGAGAGAAGAGGCAGCAAGAGAGAAGAGGCAGCAGGAGCCCCTTTTTGCTCCATGCTGGAGAGAAAGAGGGGAACAAGTGTTCTAGGTCTTGGATACCTTTATTATTACTACAACCTGCAAAATGCAGTCTGAAATCAGATTAAATGGAATTAGTGAAATAAAGAAGCTGAAAAAATTGGCAATGGAACTCCTTAGTGATACTACCTTTGGAATAAAGGAGATGTGAGCCTGAGATGTGGCTGCTAGCCCAGGCAAATGCAAGGCAGCAGATCACAGTGGATCCCTCAGGAGGGGAGTGCCCTCTTGAACACAACTGCCCAGGGAGCACTCACTGTCACCTCTGAGAGGGGCTGATTGCACAAAAGGAAACACTTCTCAGCACTGAAACAGAGAAAAGAAGTCAGAGGTGGCCTGAGCAGAGCTGCCTGGCAGTGAAGAGGAGCTATTTCTGACAGATTATTCTGTCAGTGCTTTCTGCAGGTCCTGCTGACTTTGTGTTTCTTTTCATAGATGTCCTTATTCCTCCATGGACAAGTGGGACATGGCAGATTCTCTATGCCTTTCACCAGCAGAGCTTTCAAGTGTGTAAGCAATTCACTTGATCAAGATGTAGGTTTCTCTTCTGCAGTTCACACTTTATGGTGGAAATATACAAATTTGTAGGCAAATCTCTCAAAAGGACTAAAAAATGTCTTGACCATAACAATTGACTATTTCACAGCATCACAGAATGTTAGGGATTGGAAGGGATCTCAATAGACCATCCAGTCCAACATCCCTGCCAGAGCAGGGTGACCAGGACAGGTCACACAGAACACATCCAGGAGGGTTTTGAATGTCTCCACAACCTCTCTGGGCAGCCTGCTCCAGGCTCCAGCACCCTCACAGGGACAAAGTTTTCCCTCCTGTTCCCAGGGCACCTCCTCTGCTCCAGCTTGCCCCCAGTGCCCCTTCTGCTGTCCTTGGCCATCCCTGAGCAGAGCCTGGCTCCAGCCCTGCACATCTTTATCCCCAGCAATGAGGGCAGCCCTCAGGCTCCTCTGCTCCAAGCTCCAAGCCCCAACTGCCTCAGCCTGTGCTCACAGGAGATGTTCCACTGTCCACAGCAGCTTTGTGCCTCTGTGCTGGACTCTTTCAAGCAGCTCCCTGAGGTCTTTCTTGACCTGAGGGACCCTATTTGCAAGGTTCACCTTTGAAGTTAGAAGTTTGCTTTCTTCCCTTGAGTGCTTTCTTCCCAGTTTGGGGCTCCCCAGTTCAAGAGAGACAGAGACCTGCTGGAGAGAATCCAAGGGAGAGCCATGAGGATGCTTAGGGGACTTGAGCATCTCCCCTGTGAAGAGAGACTGAGAGCCCTGGGGCTGTTTAGTGTGGAGAAGAGAAGGCTGAGAGGGATCTGATCAATGTCTATCAATAGCTGAGGGGTGGGTGTCAAGTGGAGGGGGCCAGGCTCTTTTGGGTGGTGCACAGTGATAAGCCAAGGAACAATGGGTTCAAACTTGAACATAAAGGATTTCAGCTCAACAGGAGGAGAAACTTCTTTACAGTGAGGGTGACAGAGCCCTGGAGCAGGCTGCCCAGGGGGGTTGTGGAGTCTCCTTCTCTGGAGCCTTTCCAACCCCACCTGGATGCATTCCTGTGCAGACTCCCCTGAGTGATGCTGCTCTGGCAAGGGGGTTGGACCTGATGATCTCTGGAGGTCCCTTCCAGCCTCTGATACACTGTGAGACTGTGAGTGGAGACATTGATGGTGTGTTTGAAGATACCTCCAGATCAAACTTAAATCATAAAGAAATTATTAATAATCCACTCCCCACAACAAGAAGAGGAAGCCAGTGGTGCTGTGTGACATTAATTGCTGACTTGAAAGAAGTCTTGCAAGTGTTATGTGTTTTACTCTAAAACACAACAGGCAGATTTTAATGTGGCATCTGCTCCAGTAACAGGCATGCAGTCAAAACCTATCAAAGGGGGCAGTAGTTCTGTAGCAGCAGTAAATCAATTTAAAAGAAATATAATAACATTGAAATTAAATGAACTGAAGGATGCTTTCCTCCTAGAGTCTCCATCAGACTGAGGTTTCCTGACTGATACAATTGCAAATATCCACTGGCACAAAGTCACAGAAACTGTTTTGGTTGAAAAGGACCTCTAAGATCATCAGATCCAATCATCAACCCCACCCCACCGTGGCCATCAAACCATGTCCCCAGGAGCCATGGCCACAGGGTTCTGGAACACCTCCAGGCATGGGGACTCCACCACCTCCCTGGGCAGCCTGTGCCAATCCCTGAGCACTCTTGCAGCAAAGACATTTTTCCTCATCCCTAACTTAAACCTCTCCTGGCACAATTTCAGGCCACTTCCTCTCATTCTGTTACCCAGGGAGAAGCTCCCAACCCCCACCTCACTGCAACCTCCTCTCAGGGAGCTGTAGAGTGCAATGAGGTCTCCCCTCAGCCTCCTCCACGCTGAACACCCCCAGCTCCCTCAGCTGCTCCTCCCCAGCCCTGTTCTCCAGACCCTTCCCCAGCTTGGTTGCCTTTCTCTGGACCTGCTCCTGCACCTTGGGTCCAATCCCTCTGGCCAGAGCAGAATCACCTAAAGCAGGTCACACAGGAATACATCCAGATGAGCCCTGGATAGCTCCAGAGATGGAGACTTCACCACCTACCTCTCTGGGCAGCCTGTTCCAGTGTTCTGCCACCCTTCAAGTAAAGAAGATCTTTCTCACGCTTAGGTGGAACTTCCTATGGCCAAGTTTGTGCCCACTACCTCTTGTCCTGTCACTGGGGACCACTGAGAGGAGCCTGGCCCCATCCTCCTGACACCTACCCCTTAGATTCCTGGGATCATTTGTTTTGCTTCTTGTCTCTGGGCTCCTTCCAGCTGTTCAGAACTATTTTAAAGTACATTGTGCCACACTGAGGAGAGCATTTCAGCTAAAGCAACTGAGTAGATTAGAAGGATTACTAAGATTACTGCATATGGCTTGCAAGACACAATTTCCCCCCCCCCCCCCTTTCATCTGACCTAAATTTCTTTGGCTCTCCCATCCCTTCTTTTTCATTTTGCAGATGGAAAACTCAGATACAAAGAGATTAAGTGCATGGCCCCATTTCACACAGGAAATTCTGAGATCTGGGAACTGAGGACACATCTGCTAGACCTGGAATCCAGCTCATAAAGAAATTTTATATTCCAGAAGCCATTTTCAGGGTTTCACACAGCATTGTTTCTCCTGAGCTCTCTTTATCTTTCAATAGTTTTACTGCTTTCTCTATTTTCTTTCTTTTTTTCCCCACCACTGCCAAACACTTTTTCCATGCCTTGGCTTCAGTGCCAAAAGCTCCTTTTTTCCCTCCCCTGTCTTAAAAGCCTCAGCAGGATTTATTTCTCTCACTGTTTGCAAGAACCTCACACAGAATAGCCTCTTCTGTTACCCATTTGACCTCCTTCCTTAGCTTTTGCCTGGTTTGGGTGTTATTCTAAACAGAGATTCTTCTCTTTTGGATATTTGGGAAGTGCTGCCACATATTCAGGGCTCAATCACTCAATCTCAGGACCACTTCTGTTTAACATCTTTATTGATGACCTTGATGAAGACACAGAGTGTGGCAGCAGTCTCAGATGACACCAAGTTGGGTGTCAGTGTTGATCTGCACCAGGATAGGGAGGCTCTACAGAGGGACTTGGATAGATTGGATCCATGGCCAATGTTACCAGGAGGAGCTTCAACAAGGCCAAGTGCCAGGTCCTGCACTTGGAGCACCACAACAACCCCAAGCAGTGCTCCAGGCTTGGGGCAGTGTGGCTGGAAAGCTGCTGGCAGAAAGGGACCTGGGGGTGCTGATGGCCAAGCAGCTGAAGAGGAGCCAGCAGTGCCCAGGTGGCCAAGAAAGCCAAAGGCATCCTGGCTGGGATCAGCAATGCTGTGTCCAGCAGGAGCAGGGAGGGGATTGAACCCTGGGACTCAGCTCTGGGGAGGCCACACCTGGAGTGCTGGCTTCAGTTTTGGGCACCTCAATCCAAGAGAGATGTGGAGGGGCTGGAGCCAGGGCAGAGGAGGGCAAGGAAGCTGTGAAGGGCCTGGAGAATAAATCTGATGAGGAGAGACTGAAGGAGCTGGGGATGGTTAGCTTGAACAAGAGGAGGCTGAGGAGAGACCTCATGGCTGTCTACAGCAACCTGAAAGGAGGTTGTGGAGAGGTTGGTGCTGGTCTCTTCTCACACGTAATTAGTGATAGAACAAGAGGGAACATCCTCAAGCTGCAGCTGGGGAGGTTTACACTGGACAGTAAGAAATTTTTTTTCATGGCAAGAGTGGTCAGGGATTGGAATGTGCTGTCCAGGGAGGTGGTGGAGTCACCAAGCCTGAATGTGTTTCAAGGTGGTTTGGATGTGGTGCTTGGGGCTCTGGTTTAGGGGTGAGCCTTGTCAGGTAGGGTTGTTGGTTGGACTTGGTGATCCTGAGGCTCTTTTCCAACCTGAATATTTCTGTGATTCTGGCATATTGAATGTTACTACAAAGAGCAGAATTCACTTTTCCTATTTCATTGTCACCATCTGTAAGGCATTGGCTCTTGTGATGTGATTTTTGCCAGACATCAGCGTAAAATAATTGTAGGGAAATTTATTGGTTGCTGTCAACAAAAGGCAGCATCTGATAACCAATTTGTAGTACAAAGTTGATAGGGAAGACAAAGTTAGAGACAATTACTGATCTAATAATTGCACTTGCAAAAGCAAACAAGCAACTGGATTCAACTGTCCCACAAAACATTTCAGGCTCCCTGTGTAACACTTAGGTGCAGAGTGGATGGAGAGCTACCCAGTAGAGAAAGACCTGGGGGGTGTTTATCAACAGCCAGCTGAAGAAGAGCCATCATTGTGCCCAGGTGGCCAAGAAGGCCACCAGCATCCTGGCCTGGATCAGGAACAGTGTGACCAGCAGGAGCAGGGAAGGGATTATCCACCCTGTATCCCGCAGTGGTGAGGCCACACCTTAAGTACTGGGCTCAGTTTTGAGGTTCCCCATGTAAGAAGGACATTAAGGTGCTGGAGCAGGTCCAGAGAAGGGCAACAAAGTTGGGGAAGGGTCTGGAGAACAGGGCTGGAGAGGAGCAGCTGAGGGAACTGGGGGGAGAACAAAAGGAGGCTGAGGGGAGACCTCATTGCTCTCCGCAATTGCCTAAAAGAAGGCTGCAGCAAGATGGAGGTTGGTCTCTTCTCCCTAGGAACAAGTGATAGGAGGAGAGGAAATGACCTGAAGTTGCCCCAGGGGAGGTTTAGATTGGATATGAGAAGAAACTTCTTGCCTGCAAGGGTTCTCAAAGGCTGGCACAGGCTGCCCAGGGAGGTGGTTGAATCCCTATCCCTGGAGGCAGAGAAGTAGAGCTTTAGGGACATGGTTTAGCACCAGGCTTGGTAGAGTCAGAGAATGGTTGGACTTAAGGATCTTAAAGATCTTTTCCAAGCAAAATGTTTTTTGATGCTATTCTGTGACTTCCTCCAGATTATTTGTACTCTAAACAATCATCATCATCATCATCATCATCATCATCATCATCATCTCCAGACTCCTTGGTTCCTCACAAGACAGTGGCTTAACTGACCAGGAGCTCTGACCTAAATGGGATATTAGGAGAAGATGCTGGAAAGACAACAGTAAGAAAAAACTCAGGTATTTATGGTTGGTGGTTTCTTTGGGGGGAGGCAAATATTCACAAAATTAGATGAAGTGTCAGTGTTTAAAAAAAAAATGAAATCTAGTTTGCATTTTCATTCTAATCATGCTAATTGCAGGTTAACCTTCCTCCCCTCTCTCTTCTCCTAGGCTCTAATCCATTTTCTGATTCTGTTATGGAACAGAAAATTGATCACCTGCATTGGAATGGAGGCTGTGGTGATGAAGTACCTTCCATTTCCCCCATAATGTTCTCCTAGGAGACTGATGGATAAGATCCTCAGAAACAATTACAAAGCAGGAGATCCATCAACAGTCAAGACTGACCTTTTGCATTTTATTTTTTTTTTCCAAGAAGTTTTTTTTTTTTTTTCTGGGCCAGTTTGATGTCATTTCTAGAGCTCTGAGAATATTTCTTTTTTTTTTTTAATGGTCATTTATTTATAAAGGCTCTGGTAAAGCCAAACTGTTCAAGCCAGACAATTTTGAAGGCAGCATTTGACATGGCAGTGTTTGCTTTTAAGGCCAGGCTGGATGTGTCTCTGAGCAACCTGCTGTAGTGTGAGGTGTCCCTGCCCATGGTGGGGGGTTGGAACTGGATGATCCTTGAGGTCCCTTCCAACCCTGACAATTCTGTGATTCTCTGGCTTAAAAATGTCTGACTCTGATTGCTGAGTCCTTCTCTTCACTGCTAAAAAAGGGTAAATCCTTCTTATTGTAGCAGTATGGAGTTGCTTTCATTTTTATAAGCAAAAAAAAGTAATTTCAGGGGTCTTTTCTTTTTCCATAGAAAAAGAGTTTTACCTGTGTTATATCTCTGAGAGCCTGAAAATCTAACTTTTTGAAAGCAACTCAGTCTTCCAGAAGTACCTACAGCAGATTTCTTTCCACAGTTTCAAACACAATCCTGCCAGGCAGCCAGGAGTCTGTGTGGCGTTAAGCTTTTATTGTTATTAACCTAATTGTACCCTCATTTCTACATTCTTTTCTGCCCAAAATAGAATCATAGAGGCATAGAATTGTTTCAATTCAAAAAACTCTCTAAGATCATGGAGTCCAACCATCAACCTAACACCACCATAGCCACTGAACCATATCCCCAAGTGCCATGGCCACAGGTTTCTGGAACACCTCCAGGCATGGGGACTCCACCACCTCCCTGGGCAGCCTGTGACAATCCCTCAGCACTCTTGCAGCAAAGAAATTTTTCCTCATCTCTAACCTAACCCTCCCCTGGCACAAATTCAGGCCATTTCCTCTCCTTCTATCACCTGACACTAGGGAGCAGAGCCCAACCCCCACCTGACTGCAACCTCCTCTCAGGGAGCTGTAGAGAGCAATGAGGTCTCCTCTCAGCCTCCCCTTCTCCACCCTGAACACCCCCAGCTCCCTCAGCTGCTCCTCACCAGCCCTGTCCTCCAGACCCTTCACCATCTTTGTTGCAATATATTCTGGTGATAACTCACATCAGTGCATTGCAGATAAGCAGTTCTAGAATAATTATCAAATCTCTGTGTTTCTTCCATTTTTCAGAAAAAAAAGGAAAAAGAAAAAGAAAAAAGGAAAAAGAAAAAAGAAAAAAGGAAAAAAGAAAAAAGGACAAGAAAAAAGAAAACAGGAAAAAGGAAAAAGAAAAGAAATATAGAAAAGGAAAAATAAAAAGGGAAAAAAAGAAAAAAGAAAGAAAAATAAGAAAAAAGAAAAGAAAAAAAAGAAGAAAGAAAAAGAAAAAGGAAAAGAAAAAACAAAGAACGAAGGAAAAAACAAAGAACAAAAGAAAAAAGGAAAAATAGAAAAGAAGAAAAAAGGAAAAAGAAAAAGAAAAAAAAGAGAAAAAGGAAAAAGAAAAAAGAAAAAAACCCCACGAAAATAGAAGAAAAATATAAAAGAAAATAAAAAGAAAAATAAGAAATAAGAAAATAATAAGAAAAATATCTGTCTTAAACTACACAGCAATTGCCTCTCATGCAAGATAGTTTGGCAGGCTGGGAGGTGGAAGCTGAACTAGATGTGGTGCTGAGGGCCAAGGTTTAGCCCCAGCCCTGGCAGAGTTAGAGACTGGTTGGCCTGGATGACCTGAAATGGCTTTTCCCACCTAAACAATTCTATGATTCCATAATTACAAGAAAAGCAATGGCATGATGTAAGGAAGCGAGTCAGAGACTCACAGAACTGTTTTGTTGGTAGAGACCTCCAAGATCACCCAGTTCACCCAGCAACATAAGACCACCCTGGCCATTAAACCATGTCCTGAAGGGTCATGCCCACCCATTCCTTGATTATTTTCCCTTTTTCTTCAGCTCTGTACTGAATACATTTTCTCTAACACAAGCTAAATCTGAATTTCTCTGTTCATATCTTTGGAAAACCAACTGATGTTACAAGTCAGGTTTCCTCCAAGTTTAGGGCCTCAGGTGATAGATTCTCTACTAGATCAGGTTGCCCAGAGCCCTGTCCAGCCTCACCTTGAATTGCTCCAGGGATGGGGCCCCAACCACCTCCCTGGACAACCTGTGCCAGTGTTCCACCACCCTCCTGATGCAGAACTTGTTCCTCACATCCAATCTCAATCTGCTCTGCTCTGCTTTGAAGCCATTGCCCCTGGTCCTGTCCCTGCAGCCCTTTGCAAACAGTCTCTTTGTAGCCTTCCTGTAGCCCCTTCAGGTCCTGGCAGGCTGCTCTAAGGTCTCCCTGGAGCCTTCTCTTCTCCAGGCTGCACACCCCCAGCTCCCTCAGCCTGTCCCCATAGCAGAGCTGCTCCAATCCCCTGAGCATTTTCATGGCCTCCTCTGGACCCTCTCCATCAGGTCCATGTCCTTCCTTTGTTGAGGGCTCCAGACCTGGAGGCAGCACTCCAGGTGAGGTCTCCCCAGAGCAGAGCAAAGTGGCAGAATCACCTCCCTGGTGAGAGGAATAAGAAGGGGTAGGGTAATCCACAGCCAGTATTGCAAATCATGAACAAGCTTTTTATTTTCTGTGAGGTGAAAAAAAAATATTCTACCTGGCATCTGCAGAAAAGGCAGATGCCATCCTTGGCTGATACAGTGTGCACATCCCATCCAGGCAATTAAAGAAGGGTATTACTAATAACATACTTGAGTGACTTCATTGGTCTGTGTGGGTTTCCTGGCTACACAGCTGCCAGGTGGAATCATAGAATCCCTTCAGCTGGAAAAGACCTGTAAGATCCTTGAGGCCAACAATTCTCTGCATCTACCAAGGCTGGGGTTAAACCATGTCCCTCACCACATTTTGCCTCTTTGAAACACTTCCAGGGATGGGGATTCAAACACCTCTTTGGGGAGCTTGTTCCAGTGTTTGAGAGCCCTTTCAGTCAAGAAATTTCCTCTAATATCCAATCTAAGCTTTCCCTGGTGCAAGACAGTCAACAAAGTTATTGCTACCAGCAACAGAGTTGAGAACTCTTCCCTAGTGAGACCTCACTTGGAATACTGCAGCCAGTTCTGGGCTTCCCTGTTCAAGAGGGACAGAGATCTGCTGGAGGGAGTCCATGGGAGGGCTCCAAGGATGCTGAAGGGCCTGGAGCACTGCCTGGGGAGGAGAGGCTGAGAGCCCTGGGGGTGTTCAGTCTGCAGAGGAGAAGAGTAGAGGGGATCTGATCAATGTCTATCAATAGCTGAGGGCTGGGGGTCAGGAAGGAAGGGACAGGGAGAGGCTCTGCTCAGTTGCACCCTGTGATAGGACAAGGGGCAAGGGATGGAAACTTCAGCACAGGAGGTTCCACCTCAACATGAGGAGGAACTTCTTCACTGTGAGGGTCCCAGAGCCCTGGAGCAGGCTGCCCAGAGAGGTTGTGGAGTCTTCTTCTCTGGAGACTTTCAAGACCCATCTGGATGTGTTCCTGTGTGACCTGTGCTGGATTCTCTGGTCCTGCTCTGGCAGGGGGGTTGGACTGGAACATCTCCTGAGATCACCCTAACATCCTGTGATCCTGTAAACTGTGATGTAGAATTTTGCATGCACCAGGCTTGTCAGGCTAGCTGAAGGTTGGCTGTTGGGGCTTTCTTTTGCAAATAATATTAACTTTTGTCTTTCTGATACAAGTCAGAGCAATTGCTCATGCTACTGGAAGTCATTAGAGAAAGCAAAAGAGTGGCAGCAGTTTTCATCTTCTTCTGCAAGACTTTAATCTTCTTTAGAAGGGAGCCAAAACAGCCTTGTATCAGTTCTAGACATGCAGAATGGTACCTCAGTAATTCTCCAGGTGGTGTTTGCAGCCAATGAAGGAAAGACAGCACAAGTCAAGTGTTTTGTTTGTCTCTGCTAGGAGAAGAAAGTCTTAAAAGTTGTTCTTTATCCCTTTGTTTAGAGAGATAACTGAAATGAGCATTTCAGATAGATGTCCACATTCCAGGTGCCTAAAGTTGACTTCAGTGCACACCACCCTGTGTTGTGAGCTAGGCTTCCTCTCCACAAAGGTGAGAAAATCCAGCTTCATTTCATGTGCATCCATAGCTCTGTGAGCTTACTGAGCTCATTTCATTCAGTCCTTGGTAAAGAAAAATGGGAGCCTGGTACTCCAGAGGAATACTAAGAAGGTTTCCACAGTGCACCAATGTCTGATGAGATTCTGAGAGTTTAGAAACAGATCAACCTGTTCTAACCTTGACAAAGCACAGCAGTAAAATATAGGCACCTCCCAGATACATCCACCCTAGATTCTTCAGAGGATGTGTCCACAGATCAGTTTTAACTTACACATGTGTGTTTACTCTCTCTACCCCTTCTCTGATGCACTACTTCCATCCTGTTCCACCCCTCCTGCCATGGGCAGGGACACTTCCCACCAGCCCAGGTTGCTCTAAACTTCATCCAGCCTGGCCTTGAACATCTCCAGGGAAGGGACATCCACAGTCTCCCTAGCTAACCTGTTCCAGTCTCTCACCACCTTCACTGTCAAGAATTCCTTCCTAATCTCCAGTCTTAATCTACCTTCCCCAAGCTACAATCCATCCCCTCTTGTTCTATCACTACAAGCCCTCGTAAAAAGTCCCTCTCCAGGTCTCCTGGAGCCCCTTTCAGGTACTGGAAGACAGCTCTAAGTTCTCCCTGGAGCCTTCTCCAGGCTGAACAGACCCCAAATATCACAGACTCTCCCCACAGGGGAGGTGCTCCAGCCCTCTGCTCATCCTCCTGGCCTCCTCTGGACCCACTCCAACAGTTTCCATTTACCTGGAAAAACAGAAACAGAGTAATCAGGCAATAACCAAAGGAATGGGCCTGCTTTGATGTACTCATTTCATCTTTCTGAAGGGTGTCTTAAGTCCAAACCTAAAGTGGGAGGTGGGATCCTGAGGTGGGATCCTGTTCGTACACAATGAGGAAGCTGCAATGCATCACCTGTGCCTCAGAAAGAGTGAATTTGTCTGGGGGCTGGGAGGAGGAGGGAGGGATGAGCCCAGCTCATGTAAAACAGCTGAGGAACTGAGCACACCTATTTGTGGCTCCTTTACAGTGCTTGATTTGTGATAGTAATCTTTCATCCAGGCATGGATGTTATTCAGCCATGGGTGGTTAGTTCTGTAATTAACAAAATCCTCTGCTGAAAGGAATCTCTTATCTCTTCTTGCTGTTCTTTATTTGTTTCTATAGATACACAGGGAAAGTTTTTTCATCTGTGTTCATTTCTCTTTTATTTCTGTGCTGTGGTCTTCTCGGGGCTGTACTGCTTCCCTTTAGTCCTTGCCTTTAACAGAATTAGTGTAATGTCAACTTTTCAGCTATTTCCAAACAAATTTAATATTTGTTTTGTGGGGATCTGTGGATTCCCAGTACCCATGTTTGCATTCCTTACCTTCCCAGTTCTTAATTTTCACATCTGTTGTAGCATGAGATTCAACAAGTCTGTGTGCTGGGTTCTACACATTGGCCACAGCAACCCCATGTAGTGCTGCAGGCTGGGGACAGAGTGGCTGGAGAGCAGCCAGGCAGAGAGGGACCTGGGGGTGCTGGGTGACAGCAGCTGAACAGGAGCCAGCAGTGTGCCCAGGTGGCCAAGAAGGCCAATGGCATCCTGGCCTGCATCAGCAATAGTGTGGCCAGCAGGAGCAGGGAAGTCATCCTGCCCTGTGCTCAGCACTGCTCAGGCCACACCTTGAGTGCTGTGTCCAGTTCTGAGCTCCTCAATTCAAGAGAGATGTTGAGGTACTGGAAAGTGTCCAGAGAAGGGCAACAAAGCTGGGGAGGGGTCTGGAGCAGAGCCCTGTGAGGAGAGGCTGAGGGAGCTGGGGGTGTTTAGCCTGGAGAAGAGGAGGCTCAGGGCAGACCTCATTGCTCTCTACAACTACCTGAAGGGAGGTTGTAGCCAGGTGGGGGTTGGGCTCTTCTCCCAGGCAAGCAGTGACAGAAGGAGAGGACACAGTCTCAAGCTGTGCCAGGGGAGGTTTAGGCTGGAGGTGAGGAAGAAATTCTTCCCAGAGAGATTGGCCGCTGGAATGTGCTGCCCAGGGAGGTGGTGAAGTCACCATTCCTGGAAGTGTTTAAAATCAGCCTGGATGAGGCACTCAGTGCCATGGGTTAGTTGATGAGATGGTGTTGGGTGATAGGTTGGACTGGATGATCTCAAAGGTCTTTTCCAACCTGGTTAATTCTGTGATTCTCTGATCTCCTTCTCTGGAGACTTTCAAGACCCATCTGGATGTGTTCCTGTGTGACCTGACCTGGATTCTATGGTCCTGCTCTGGCAGGGGGGTTGGATTCAATGATCTCTGGAGGTTCCTTCCAACCCCACAGTGTCCTGTGATCCTGTGATCTACAGCCCTCAAAGTCACAGCGTGAAGACAGAAATGACTCCAAGCTTCTAATTTTTTTTTTAACCAAATCATGT
This sequence comes from Indicator indicator, assembly GCF_027791375.1. Taxonomy (NCBI): domain Eukaryota; kingdom Metazoa; phylum Chordata; class Aves; order Piciformes; family Indicatoridae; genus Indicator; species Indicator indicator. The sequence continues at coordinate 1,769,021 of NC_072032.1, read as the reverse complement.
TACCCTATTTTAGGCCGGGTTTAGTATGAATTAAATTCACTTTGATCTTGCCCTACAGATTTCTACTCTTATCATCTAGATGGGAAGTGAAATAGCTCCTTTGAAATCTTGTAATTCCTTTGTGCATTACCTTTCAATTAAAGTTTTTTTTTTTAATTATTTCTTTATATTTAAACATGGGTCAGTCCTGAAGATCACATAGATCATAGAATCAGAGAATCATAGAGTCAGTCAGGGTTGGAAGGGACCACAAGGATCATCCACTTCCAACCCCCCTGCCATGGGGAGGGACACCTCACACCAGATCAGGCTGGCCAGAGCCTCATCCAGCCTGGCTGCAAACACCTCCAGGGATGGGACCTCAACCACCTCCCTGGACAACCCATTCCAGGCTCTCACCACTCTCATGGTGAAAACTTCTTCCTCACATCCAGCCTGAATCTCCCCACTTCCAGCTTTATTCCATTCCCTCCAGTCCTGTCACTACTGATAGCCTAAAAAGTCCCTCCCCAGCTTTCTTATAGCCCCCTTCAGATACTGGAAGGCCAGATCCCAGACACAGCTTTTGACTCTTGTGGACATGGGTGAAAAAATGAACAGAAGTGAGAAAACAGCGCTCTAAGAACTCCAGCTTCTGCCATGCCCACAGCCTCTAAGAAATAATAATAATAGTAATAATAACAGGGTGCCAAATGTATGCTATGGGAGATAGTCAGGAGGAAACTACATCTTCAATCTTGTTTCTATCCTTGCTCAGCTTGTTGATTTGCAACAGTGCTTGTGTGGAAAGAGGAGTCACAGCTTTAAAACAGCTCCGTAGCTGAAAGGGAGCCTACGTGACAGCTGGGGAAGGAGTGTTCATGAGGGCTTGGAGTGAGAGGATGAGGGTGAATTGCTTTGAGCTGGAAGAGGGGACACTTAGACCAGAGATTAGGAAGAAATTCTTTCCTGGGAGGGTGGGGAGACACTGGAACAGGTTGCCCAGGGAGGTCGTAGATGACCCCTCCCTGAAGGTATCACAGTCTCACAGTACATTAGAGGTTGGAAGGGACCTCCAGAGATCATCCAGCACAACCTCCCTGCCAGAGCAGCATCACCCAGGGCATGCCACACAGGAATGCATCCAGGTGGGTTTGGAAAGCTTCCAAAGAAGGAGACTCCACAACCTCTCTGGGCAGTCTGCTCCTGGCCTCCAGCATGCTCACTGTAAAGAAGTCTCCCCTTGTGGTGAGCTGAAACCTTCTCTATTCGAGTTTGTCTCCATTGTTCCTTGGCTTATCACTGTGAACCACCCAAAAGAGCCTGGCCCCCTCCACTTGACACCCACCCCTCAGCTATTGATAGACATTGATCAGATCCCTCTCAGCCTTCTCTTCTCCACACTAAACAGCCCCAGGGCTCTCAGTCTCTCTTCACAGGACAGATGCTCAAGTCCCCTAAACATCCTCATGGCTCTCCGTGTTCAAGGCCAGGTTGGATGAGGCCTTGAGCAGCCTGGGCTAGTGGGAGGTATCCCTGCCCATGGCAGGGGACTTGGAATAAGATGATCTTCAAGGTCCCTTCCAACACAAAGTGTTCTGTGATTCTGTGATCTCTACTAAACACAGAACTCATGTCTTTCTTTTTTAATAAGACAATGGATCTGCTTATAAAGAGACTGGAGTAAAACATAGTAAAAGCATGATCCACCTTTTCTGCATCCCAGTGAAATGGTTGGCGAACCTGTCTGGGAATACCAAAACCAAGACTGTGAGTGATACAAGGAGCAGAAGTTGACAAAACAGTGACCTGATTCCCAGGAATAGGCTGGGCCCTGGAAAGACCTTGTTCAGGGCAGCAGAGGCAGAGAAAACATAATTTGATGCAAAATATCCTTGAGAAATATATTCTCCTGGACTAAGGAAGCCTGGGATTTGGAATATTTCCCAACACTGTTTCTTCATTGGTCTTGCAATTGCTTAATGCATGACCCAAAGAATCTCCTAGAACTTGATGTCTATGGCTTCCCTACCACCAATAACCAGGTCTTGAAACAGAGTATCAGTGATTGTCTTTCAGAAACACTTCAGCAAACACAGACCTGATGTCTGTTTTCCAGTTCACCATGGAGGTCTGGCCAGGTACATCTGGAGAGATTTACCAGATAGTTGGATGTCAAAGAGAGACTCACAGACTCACAGACTCACAGACTCACTCACAGACTCAGAGAAGGGCTGAGGTTGGAAAGGACCTCAGAGATCATCCACTCCAACCTCCCTGCCATGGTCAGGGACACCTCTCAAGGTTGTTCAGAGCCTCATCCAACCTGACCTCCAACTCCCCCACACAGGAGGCATCCACACCCTCCCTAGGCAACCCATTCCAGAGTGTCACTACCCTTGTACCAAAGATCTTCTTCCTCAGCTCCAGTCTATCCCTGCTCTCCCTCAGATTCAAACCATTCCCCCTTGTCCTCTCTCTAGACACCCTGATGGAAAGTCCCTCTGCAGCCTTCCTGTAGGATCCCTTCTGGTACTGCAAGGCAGCTCTAAGGTCCCCCTGGGGTTTTCTCTTTTCCAGGCTGAGAGGTAGGAAGCAAAATAATACACCAGCAAAACCCAAACCAAACCAAATCAAACTAAACCAAATCAAACCAAATCAAATCAAACCAAACCAAACCAAACCTAAACCAAACCAAACTAAACCCAAATGAAACCAAACGAAACCCAAACTAATCCAAATTAAACCAAGCCAAAACCAAACCAAACCAAACCAAATGAAACCAAACCAAAACCAAACCAAACCAAACCACAACCAAAACAAAAACCAAACCAAACCCAACCAAACCAAATCCAACCCAACCAAACCAAACCAAACCCAAAACCAAAACCAAAACCAAAACCAAAACCAAACCACATCAAACCAAACCAAACGAAACCAAACCCAACCCAACTCAGCCAAACCAAACCAAACCCAACCCAAACCAAACCAAAACCAAATCAAAAGCAAAACCAAATCCAAAGCAAAGCAAACCAAACCAAACCAACCCAACGAAACCCAACCATACCCAACCAAAGTGAACCAAACCAATCCAAACCAAACCACACCAAACCAAACCAAACTGAACCAACCCGAACCCAACCCAACCAAATCCAAACCAAATGAAACCCAACCAAACCAAACCAAACCCAACTAAACCAAACCAACCCAACCCATCGACACCCAACCAAACCCAACAAACCCAAATAAACCAAACTAAACCAACCCAAAAGCAAACCAAACCAACTGGGCAACTTGTTCCAGGGTCTCACCACCTTCATACTGAGGAAGTTCTTCCTAAGATCCAGTCTAAACCTACTCTTCCTCAGCTTCAAACCATTCCCCTTTGTCCTGTAGATCACAAGGAAGTTTCAAGTTAAGCATTCCTCAGATTTTAGAGTGAAGTCACTTCTTCAAGAAACATAAACAGTTTTAAATGAGAGTTTTGATTGATGGGGTGATGGGGACAAGTTACTGCTGGGGAGTTTCCAATTGGACTCCAGAGGGCAATTGATTATCGGGAGAACACTTAGAGCTTGGAATCATCTCCCAAGGGCAACAATGGATTCCCCTCTATTGGGCAGTTTTAAGATTCATCTTGGCAGGGTGCTGGGCCAGCTCATTTCAACTCCATTCTCACCTAGAAAGGTTGGAGCAGATGACCCTTGGGGTCCCTTCCAACCTGGCATTTTGGGATTCTGTGCTAGCAAATCACATTTCTCTGCCCTGCTGAGACCACCCCTGCAATGCTGTGTCCAGTTTGGGGCTCCCCAGTTCCAGAGAGACAGAGACCTGCTGGAGAGAGTCCAACAGAGAGCCAGGAGGATGGTTAGGGGACTTGAGCATCTCCCCTGTGAAGAGAGGCTGAGAGCCCTGGGGCTGTTTAGTCTGAAGAGGAGAAGGCTGAGAGGGATCTGATTAATGTCTATCAATAGCTGAGGGGTGGGTGTCAAGGGGAGGGGGCCAGGCTCTTTTGGGTGGTGCACAGTGGTAAGACAAGGAACAATGGGTTCAAACTTGAACATAGAAGATTTCACCTCAACATGAGGAGAAACTTCTTTGGTGTGAGGGTGACAGAGCCCTGGAGCAGGCTGCCCAGGGGGGTTGTGGAGTCTCCTTCTCTGGAGACTTTCCAACCCCACCTGGATGCATTCCTGTGTGGCATGCCCTAGGTGATCCTGCTCTGGCAAGGGGGTTGGACTGGATGATCTCTGGAGGTCCCTCCCAATCTCTAATGTATTGTGATTCTGTAATTAATTTCTGAACAATTAAAAAAAATATTTATTTATTTTAATTATTACTTACTGCCTCTTTTAATCTGTGGAAAACTGAATCTACACACCAACATCAGAGGACCTAATCCCTCTAGTTCTATGCTTTCTGTGTCAGAGAATGCTGAAAATTAAACAGATTTGTCCTTACAAACTGATCTGAAAACCACTGGAATTTCTTCTGATTTTAATTAAATAGTGGATTCCCAGATCCTCATTTTCTGTCACCTTCTACTTTGTTGTAACCTTCAAAAATTATTATTTTTTGCTATTGTTGTCACTCAGATGATGCTGCCAGTGGTGCTGAGTAGGTCCAATTTTGAATGAGAGCTTTTTCTACTAGATGTGTAGTTTGTAAAAAAACTGTACTTGTCCTGTGAGGTTTGCACTGCATGGACAGAATTAATTAGCAGAACATGTGATGCACATCTTACTGAACTCAGAAGACTGTGAGATGAAATTTATTGCTGCAAATGGCTTGTTTCCATTAAGATGAGCCAAGGGGAAAGAGTGGAATATGTGAGAGACAGACAAAAATCATAGAATGAGTTAGAAGGGACCATAAAGCTCATC